>NC_073629.1:118670085-118978657 GCF_029407905.1 Bubalus kerabau | reverse complement strand
TGGGCACGTCACTTAGACTCTCTGAGCTTGTTTCCCTGCTTGTCCGTGGGGATGATGCTGGCACCCACCCGTGTCCTGCAGGGTCCCTGTTGACACGTGAAGCTAGCCCGGGCCAGCAGCCTGCAGACCTGTGGTCCGCAGCGACTCAGGGCCGGCCTGGGGGCTTGCCGTGTCTGCCCCCGACACCCTCTCCTGCCTTCGGCTTGAGGCACTTGCCCTGCCCCGGCCTGTCTCTGCTTGCTTTTGAAGGGTAACCCACTGCCTTCTTGTCTGGAGGCAGAGCCTGGGCCGACCAGGGCCTGAAGGTGCATGCTGCTCTCTCGTGACATGCAGGTGTGTGCAAGGCACCCACGTGCAGAAAGCGGCTCAGAGGCGCCATGCGTCGCCTCTCTCCCCGCCCCAGGCCAGATGCAAAGAGCCTTCCCGTGTAACACGTGGATAAAGTGTGAGTCGCTCTGTCCTGTCTGACTCTGTGTGACCCCCTGGACTGTAGCCCACCAGGCTCCTCTGTCCATGAGATTCTTCAGGCAAGACTACTGGAATGGGGTGCCATGCCCTTCTCCAGGGGATCTTCCTGACCCAAGGATCAAACCTAGGTCTCTGGATATACGTGTATAAATACCACTACTGCTGCTGCTGCTAAGTCGCTTCAGTCGTGTCCGACTCTGTGCGACCCCATAGATGGCAGCCCACCATTCTCCCCCATCCCTGGGATTCTCCAGACAAGAACACTGGAGTGGGGTGCCATTGCCTTCTCCAATGCATGAAAGTGGAAAGTGAAAGTGAAGTCGCTCAGTCGTGTCTGACTCTTAGCGACCCCATGGACTGCAGCCTACCAGGCTCCTCCATCCACGGGATTTTCCGGGCAACAGTACTGGAGTGGGGTGCCACTGCCTTCTCCGATAAATACCACTATATATGTTTATTTCTTTACATTCTGATCGCGGCTGAAAACAAAACAATATAAAACATAATAGTATGCTCTTGCTCCATACTATTTGTTATTTATTTTTATTTTTCAAGCATAATCTATATTCTGAGTTGCTCACATAAGCTCATTTCTTTGGCATCGCCTGTGTACATACATCTGAATGAGGCAAAAAAGCAGGGAGAGCCATACCCGTCTACACGAGAAGCTGAGATGGGACCACTTGGCTTATTTACCTTCCCTACAGAATATTTTTAAATGTTTACGTTAAAAAGCACTTCTGACTTCTGTACCTCATTTCCCCTTTATACACACACACACAGTATTAAACAGAATAATTGTAATACAGTTAAGAGCACCTTTGGGGAAAATGATACTGCATATAAATCAGTATTTTGAATGGAACTTGATTATGACTGTTCAGCCGTTTTGAATAATATTTCTAATAAGTTATGCACCCAAAGTTCCATGGTGAGCTGACAGATTGAACACATAGATCTAATTTCACTCACTCCTGAAATTCACAAAAGCTCCAGTAAGGATATACACATTATAAACTGTGGCAACCAAAACCCAGATTGTGGTCTCCGTGTTTCCCACTGAAGGAGCCCAGGTGTCCTTGGGGACCAGGAAGTGCAGGGGTGTTTCGGGACAGATGTTGCAGCCACACTGAGGGCTGTCCCCAGGGCCGCTGGTGGGTTCTGGGTGACCTGGTGCCATCACGCAGGCTGCCCAAGGATGCGTGTGAGCATCAGGACAGGACTGCCGAGGCTCGGTTCACTGCGATCCCGAAAGCCAGACTCGGTGCGGCCAGCTCAGTATTGTTGAAAATTGGCAAATAAAAGATCATCAAGCACTGGCCCTGCCTCTCTGCTAAAAGCTGTCTGTGGGGATAATGTGACAGTTGACTCGGGGCCCTTTCTCACCCGGCCAGCAGCTCAGGACCGGCAGATGGGGCTAGAAGGGCCGTGTTGACAGGCCCGACAGCATCATGGGGGAACCCCTTAGCTGCTGGCAACACAGGAGCCCGGCGGACACAGGACCGTCTTGGGGGGCGGCTCTGCTGGGAACTGGAGCTGTGTCCCCCGGGACTGCAGACCCATTTCTGCTCCCAGGGAATCCGTCATGTGGATCTGCACCTGAGATGCAGTCAGCACGGGACGGGTGACCAGAGTCTTCAGCCCGTCAGCTGGAGAGGGTGCGGGCAAGAGGGAGAAGAAGGGGGATCTTTAGGTCGCAGAGAATGCACAGACTGTGTCAGCCAATTGCAGCGTACAGACCTTGCTGAATCTTGATTTGTTTTTGGCTGCACAGGATCCTCGTTGCACCGCGTTTTGCTTCTCACAGATTCTTGAGCTGTGGCTCGAGGGCTTAGTTACCCCATGGCATGTGGGATTGTCGTTCTCTTGACCAAGGATCAAACCCACATCCTCTGCATTGCAAAGCAGATTCTTAACCACTGGACCAGTAGGGAAGTCCCCGGTTGAATCTTGAGTTGAATAAAGTCTCAGAAATGTATATGAGACTCTAAAAAAAATGATAATGCTTTTTGGCTATTTGATAGCATCATGGAGTTGTTAATTTATTTGGGTAGGTTGACTGTTTTCTTAAGAGTTTATTTAGGGATGCCACAGTCCTTATGAGTAAAGCGCTCTGCTAGCGGGTCAGCTTCAGGATAATCTAGAAGGAAGGGCTGGCCACAGGGCGGCAGTTGTTGGGAGCTGGCTGAGGGATCCTTGGGAGGCAATTATACCATTTTAGTTGGCTTTGTGTTTTTTTTTTTTTTTTTTCCCTAAAAAATTGTCTATCTATATCTGTATTCCAGAGAAAGGTCATCAGCTCACAAAGGTGGGGGAAACAGGGACTTCCCTGGTGGCCCAGTGGCTGAGACTGCGCTCCTAATGCAGGGGGCCCGGGTTCAACCCCTGGTCAGGGAAGTAGATCCCCTCTGTCCCAGTGAAGATCAAAGACCCCGCGTGCTGCTACTAAGACCCAGTGCAGCCAGACCTGTAAGGGGCATTCAAAACACAGGATGGGGAGCAGAAAAGGCCACAGCATCGACAACTGTCTGGAAGGTAGAAACTGAAGTCACAGGCCACACTGGATTTGGCAGTTTGGGCAGAAAGAGCCAGACTGCACGCCGCCCGTGGGTGCAGCCAAGGTCCCAGTGGGTGGGTGCCACGGCATCCTTGGAAAGCAGCCCCACATCCCGCCTCCCGGACAGGACTGGGGCAGGAGGGGGCCAGGCCGAATGGAGTGGAGGCTGGAGGGCAACAGGCACGGCACACACATCCCCCCCAACAGCCTCCTGCCCTGTGGCTCCGGGCGCCTCAGCCCCACCCAGCAAAGCTCAGCCTTGAGTCCCCTCTCCGCTCGCAGCTTAGGATCCTTGCCTCCACTCGTCCTCAGGGACACAGCCACAGAAAGTATGCAAAACTCAGTGAGAAAATACATTTAAGGGAATCTTGAATAGAGTTGAGTGTTGGACACAGAAAACAGGGGAGAAGCAGAAAGAAAATCAGTGATTGTTGCAGATTTACCACCAGGTGCTGGAAGTTCCCGAAGGGGAAAACAGAGGAAAGGGCGATGGTCTGCACGATGACCCGGGGAGATTCCCCACGGCTGGAGGCCTGAGCTGCCAAACTGGACAGGCAGCATGGAGCTCCGCAGGGGGTAAGGGAAGACTCTTGCTTCCAGAGCCTCCTGCTAAGACGTGGCGGCCAGGAGCTGGTCTGCCAGAGGGAGAGCAAAGGGCATGCGTCCAGAGTCAGAGCGGCTCCTCACTTCTCAGTAACAGTCTTGGGAACAAGGAGGTGGGGACATTGTCTTCACCGTCCTGGAGGAGGTGACTGCTCGCTGGAGTTCTGTGTGCAGGCAGAGGGACGATCCCTGGACTAGGACATGAGCACACATTCAGACAGGAAACCATGTGCCTCCTTCCCAAGACACAGGAGGAGGCTGAGTTCCTGCAGGGAGAGAACAGCCCAGAAGGAAGAGGAGTGGAATAAAGGGGCCTGAACGGAGACCCTGGGCATCCCTGGGAGGGCCGGGGCCGGCCTCGGGGAGGGGGCAGCTGTGTGGGAGGCGCTGTGGAGGAGCTCTGCAGCCCCCAGGGCATCTGGACCTCCCTGCCTCTTGCCCTCACTCACCTGAGGCCGTGCTTCTCCACGGGGCTCCTGGGCCCGGCACCTGGAGGTTGCACCTGGAAGACGCACCTGGAGGGCACACCTGGAAGATGCACCTGGAGGACGCACCTGGAGGATGGCCGGCTGGAGGGGGCATCTGGAAGATGGCCGGCTGGGCCGGCAGCAGGAGGCAGGGTGGTTCTGGTCCCAGTGTTGGTCCCACTGCGGGGGGTGGCCGTGGTTTTCCCGGAGTCACTCTTGGCCTCGCCCCAGAGGAGCTCTTCCTGTCAGCTGTCCTGGAAGCTGAAGCAGCCTGGCCCCAAGACTCTTGTCTTTCCCTGGGGGCCTTCGTCTCACCTCCCCCCGCCCACCCTCCACAGCTGCTGAGTGCAGAGGACGAGTGTTTAGGGGTGCGTCCTGGAGATTGTAACCACAACACACGGGGGTGTTGATCAAAGAGTCAGCACGGGGCTGGGGGTCTGGGGAGCAAGGCGGGGGTGTGCCAGTGTCCCCCGGGATGTGTGACATGTTTTGTCATTAAAGTTGAAAACATTTTGAGATAGGTTGTGCTTTTTTAATAGACCCCCGTCTTTCTCCTGCTCCTCCTCCTCGCCCCCTGCAGGCGTCTCTGTCCTCCCCTCACACAGGCAGACCAACGTCAGTGTGAGAGGAACTCGTGCTGACATGGATGAAACATCTATTATTGTCCCCTAGATTTGAATGAGCTGTTCTTTACTTGAACAGAGCCTACACTCTGGCCCTGTTTGCTAAAGAATAGACCTTCTCTTTATTTGCTGTCTATATGATGACATGAAATAGTGTTATGAACAGAAGACCCAACCCATGTAATGGAAAATTACAGTGTCCTTTTTTTCCCCCCCTGATCATTTATTTTTTTTTAAAAATTAGAGACTAGCAGATTTTTTTCTATTTCTGATTGAGAACTTATAGGTCACGGCCCAGCCTTGCCATTTCTTATTGAAACTCTGAATATAGTCTTTGTGCTTTTACTAACGTCATGAATCTGATTGTATTAATATGTTTCTCAAGGCACAACCTATAAAAGCAATTTTCTACTCTGCCATAAAATATTCATGAGAATACAGGCTTTTTTGTTTTGATGCCGCATTCTTTTAAATAGAGAAAGTCTCATTGTTTTCTTCGGGGCACTTTGGGTCAAAAGCACCAGCAGCTTCTGTTGGGAACTCGTGGCATTTCGGCGAGTTTTTGATACAGAAATAGTCGCGGGCATGTCTGACGCACCCTCCAGCGGCGGAATGAATGGGGCTGTGGGTCTGATCCCACAGCTGGGGCTCCGGCCGCCTGCGGGGCCGGCCTGGCCTCCCGAGGCTGAGCTCAGGCGGGGAGAAGCGCCTGGCCTGGGCCCGCGGCCACCCCCGGGCTCGTGCGTGTGTCTCCCGAGGCGGCGGAACGGCCGGCGCTGGGCATGGCCTGTCGGGCGGAGGTGACGTCTGGCTTTGCACTCTTTGCGTGAGACTTTCTTTAGCAGAGGATGAAGTCTTATGTGAAACCTCAAAAAGGGAAATCCAGCAGGCCTCGCCTCCCTTTCTCGCAGTAAATGGTGAGGACAGCCCGTGACCGCCCCCCGCCCCCGGCCTGCTCCCCTCTGTTCTCTGCAGACCTGACGGTGTTGCCTGCGGGTCTCCTTGCCGTCCCCTCCCTGGGCCCACCGGCTCTGGTGTCTGGAATGACCTGGGGGAGGAGGGTGTTTCCTCCTGACGTTCCCTGCAGCTCCAGACTCAAAGGGAACCCGAGGGAAGGGGCAGTGGACACAGGGAACCGTGGTCCTCCGCACCCCATCCACGCCAGGGCGCCTGCCACATCCTCCCTTCCCGCCTTCAGCCCCCGCCTCGTCTCTCACACCCAGCACCCTGATGCCGGCCCCTCTGCATCTGAGGCCTGGCCTCCCTCTGCTGCTGGCACCCCCACCTGGGCCTGCAGGGCCCCCGAGGATCTGCAGATGCAGGTCCCATGCCCCAAGCCAGCAGTCCAGGTGCCTCCTGTGTCTCCGCCCCCACGCCCGCCTCTTAACACTGGCCATCTGGGTCCTGGCTCGCCGGCCCCTTCCCACTCAGAGCTGCAGCCCCTGTGTGGGCCCTTCCCCGGGGCGTCCCTCAAGCCCTCTGCCCTCTCCTGTCCCTTTGCACGGCAGACCCGCTGCAGGCTGGACTGGGAGCAACCCCCCAACACGCAGCACAGAGCAGCAGGCCCTGGCGTTTTTCTGTAGTGAGGGGATGCAGGCGTAGGAAACATTTGGCCCATCCTATTTTTGAAGTTAATAAAACGGATCCCTCAAAGTTATTTTATGTTCAGTTTTTTAAGATGTTAACTATTGGACGTTTCTGATCATCTTCCTGACCTCGCCTGTGAAAAATTAGAAACGGAGAGATGGTATGGTACAGTGAGGGCTTCCCTGGCGGCTCCAACAGTAAAGATCCGCCTGCCAATGCGATGCGAGTTTGATCCCTGGGTCGGCAAGATCCCCTGGAGGAGGGCCTGGCACCCCATTCCAGCGTTCCTGCCTGAAGAATCCCACGGATAGAGGAGCCTGGCACCCCGCTCCAGCGTTCCTGCCTGAAGAATCCCACGGACAGAGGAGCCTGGCAGGCCACAGTGCATGGGGCACAGAGCTGGATGCGACTGGGTGACTAACAGCAGCAATCGACGCAGTGAGCGGACAGTGCTTAGGTGTCTTCTGTGCAGTGTCTCAGGCTTGACCTTGTTGCTGTATAACATCTCAGGTCACCTTCTCATGTCGCCTAAGGGGGCCAGCCCTGCCATCAAAGCAAGTGAGGTGATACTGCTTACAAAAGGCAGGCAATACGGTTATTTCGTTAATTCTCTGTGGTTTCTTGAGCTAAAATACCGCTCCCTGACCAGATAAGAAGAGTGTCAGAGACACTGCAAGCCAGTCCAGACATATGAACATGGACCCAGATGTGCCCAGTGAAACGGTTGCAGGCTTAATCTGTCAGTGATTCTGTGTGTGTGTGTGTGTGCGTGTGTGTGTGTGTGTGTGTGTGTGTGTGTCTGTAACCCAGGAAGATAAAGTCGGCTTTATCTTTACAAAGTAAAGGCCAGCTAACCTGAGGGGATCTGCCAAGTAACTCACCTGTTAATCCATGAAGGAACTAGGCGGGTTAACCGGTTAATGAAGAAAAACTTTTCATGTTCTTCCAGGGAAGCAGAAAGAAAAGCCAGAAAGCCTGCCGTCATACACATCATGATGTTTTCCAGGCAGCATTCAGCGTGGTCATTAGTGAAAGCAGGAAGATGCACAGCCCTTCCCCACCCCCGGGAGAAGGGAAAGCTGAATTTCCTTTAAGACGTCAAGTCACTTTCTCTTTCCTCTGAGTCCCTTTCCTAAGCCCTGCTCCGTGTCTGCCATAATGTTCTATTCCTTAAAATAGAGTCTGAAGCAAATGGAGGAAAATCTTGAGGTTTTATAAAACTGGTGTTGTTTACACAGGTTTTCCATCCTGCTATGTTTCATAATAAAAATGATCCAAGAAAGAAAATAAAGGGAGTCAGCAAGACCCCATCTCTACCAGCTGCGTGTGGTGGGGGCGGGATGGGGCACTGATGTCGTCTGGGCCTGCTCATGGCAACAGTTACTTGTGTCCGCTTTTGTTAAATATCAAGTAAAAAACCCTTCACACATCAAGCCTGACACCCAACTAGAAAAAAACAAATACATTTAAAACAGGGTTTGCACCTCACTGATTTTGGGAAAAATCAAAGAGCTGGTTAGGCTTGTTAGGACTTCAGAGAGGGGAGAATTAGATATTTTCTGGAAAATGATTGAATATTGAGGATTTTCCTCCATTCCCTGGGGCCAGGGCTCAGGCCTTCCTTGCATGCAACCTACCCCGGGCTCTGGGGGCCTCGGGTGGAATCCAGGCTTAGTTCTGGCCGGGGGGGGAGGGAGGTGGTGACTGCATGAGCCAGGCCCCCGCTGTCCCAGCCAGCGCCCCACACCCTGCCCAGGTGAGCGAGCCTGCAGGTGCGAGGCCGCGCGTCGGTCCAGAACACCAGGGCCCCGGGCGTGGGCTTGGGGGTTAGGACCCAGGACTGAGCTGGAGCCAGGCCTCCCCACCTCACTTCGCTCGTCAGCAGGACGGCCGGCAGGGGCCTGCCTGCGTGGTGACTGCTGAAATGGGCTATCCCGAGGGGTGGTTCCACTCCTGGGTCATTTTCCTAGAATCCACCAGAACCTAGGTGGAGCCGGCCTGTGGTGTCTCTGACGGTCCGCTTACCTCATCAAAAAGCAGTATTTTAGCTTAAGAAAATAAGCACAGAGAATTAACGAAATGGCCATACTGCCTGCCTTTTGTAAGCCCCTCATTTGCCCCAGTGGCAGGGGCGGTCAGGGCTGGAGGGCACTTTCAGAGGCACGGGGTTACATCCAGTCTCACCCAGGGAGACCCTGGGACCAGGTCCAGGCCGTCAGAAGGCCTGACTGCAGAGGGCCTGGGCAGAGGTGCTGCGGCAAGGCCCCCTCGTGGGTGGCGATGACTCTGGAGGGGAGACTGGCCCGGGGGCCCTGTCTGCTGAGCAGGGTCTCCCCCAGACCTCTGAGCCCCTGGAGGAGAGGCCCAGCCTCCGGCCCTCTGGCCTGTGACTGAGCAGGTTGTGAGCGGACTTTCTGGTCGAGGCGGGGCCCCGGGGCCTCTGCTGGACTGTCTCCACTTTTGGGGGTCAGGGGGTGTCTCTGACAGAGCCCAGGATGCTCACCTAAAGGGAGGCGGCCCCGGAGCCTCTCTGGGAAGTCGGAGGCCCACAGCCAGTGGCCCGGCTTTTCTGATATAATCCCGCCCTGAGAGGAGCGCCCCCGTGGGGGTATTTTGTGAGACCCGTAATTGGAGACCTGGTTTCTGCCTCCTCTTCGCTTTTAATTTGGCGTTGATCTACAAGCGTTTAGATCGATTCCGCTTCCGTTTCTAATCAGAGCCAACTCGTGGCTGTTCGTGGGCCACGCTGCCGTGCGATGAAGGCAGTTTGTTTCTTAGCAAAGCGCAGAAGTGGTCCTCCTGCAGCATGAGCCGAGCAGGCGATCCGGGGGGCCTTGCACTGGCTGTCTCCCAGAGGGCGCGCCCGTCACCACGGAAACGCGCTGCCCGCCCTGCTGCCTGTCTGGACCACTTCGAGGGCACACACTGTTCCGTGGGCCCTGCGCACAACTCTTCTGTGGCTCCTTGCAAATGAGAAAAGCACACCGCTGCCCCTCTGCCTTCGGGTGGCCAGGGCTCATCAGAGCCTTTTTCCTGCTTGCTCTCTGTGTCGACTTTCAAACACAGCGTCAAAAAAGGCCACCGGGCCTGCACCCAGGTCCCCTGAGTGAGCAGGGCCCCTTGGTGCAGGGTGGGGCAGAGGCAGGAGAGCCCGTTTGAGTGTGTGTCCCGGTCCAACCTCCCGCTGGCTTCTGCCTGAGGGGTGGGCCTCTCGGAGGAAGAGGGCGGGAAGGCCCCTGAGTCCTGCCTTTTGAGCCTGTTGAGCAGGAAGGGGGAGGAGGCATCTCACTGCGTGGGCGTCCCTGTGGTGGTAGCGTGGGCTCCCGGGGAGGGTGGGTGGGGCCGGGCCAGGACAGCGGGCCACCCGGTCACCGGCGCCTCTGTGCTGTGCTCTCTCCACAGTGGACGTGGCCTCGGCCCTGCCTCTGCCGGTGGCCCCCCCGGGGGTGCCCATGGACCTGCGCCTGGACCACCAGTTCCCGCTGCCCGTGGCGGAGCCGGGCCTCCGCGAGCAGCAGCTGCAGCAGGAGCTCCTGGCGCTCAAGCAGAAGCAGCAGCTGCAGAGACAGATCCTCATCGCCGAGTTCCAGAGGCAGCACGAGCAGCTGTCGCGGCAGCACGAGGCCCAGCTGCATGAGCACATCAAGGTCAGTCCCCGGCCTTGGGCCCAGGGCCAGTCCGCCACGCGCACCCAGATCCCTCCGCCAGGGCCGGCCCGCCAGGCGCACCCAGATCCCGCCCCAGGGCCGGCCCGCCAGGCGCACCCAGATCCCGCCGCCAGGGCCGGCCCGCCACGCGCACCCAGATCCCACCGCCCAGGACCTGCCCAATGGCCCCCGTGCCGGCCCGCTCTGTGCCCCCCACAACCCCGCTGCCCAGGACCTGCCTGATGGCCCCCCGGGCCGGCCTGCTCTGTGCGCCCCAAGATCCCACTGCCCAGGACCGTCCCCGAGCCCCCGGGCCGGCCCACTGTGCGTGCCTGCGACTCTGCTGCCCAGTACCAAAGCCTGAACCCCGAGCCCCTGGACTGGCCCCCCGTGTGTACCCACGATTCCACAGCCCAGGACAAACCCCGAGCCCACGGGCTGGCCCACTGTGTGTGCCTCAATCCTGCTGCCCAGGACCACCACCCCAGCCCCCAGGCTGGCCCGACCTGTGTGGCCCTCTATCCCGCCGCCCCTGAACCCCCAGCCCCCGGGCTGGCCTGCCCCGCGTGGCCCTCTATCTCGCGCCCAGGACCACCCCAATGACCTGCTGCCACGCTGAGGTTGATGCCTGGGGATGTCCCTCCCTGGGCCGTTTATACCTGCGTGTCAGGACGTGGAAGCTGGTTGAAGGGATCCTGGCTGATGTGGCCAAGAGTGGAAACAGCATTTAAAGTCACCCTGTAGAAGCCTAAAGCGGGGGAGAATTCTTATCGCTGGACTTCATCTACAAACATATGTTCCTAAATAGCGACATTACTGGCAAGAAGAAGCACCAAAATATTAGCAGTGGTCACCTCTGGGTGAGGTGTTTAGGAATTGTCTTTATTTTCTTCTTGGGACTTGTCCATCTTCTCTCCATTTTTCCCACTGACATTTTATAACTGGGGGGGGGGGAGCTAATATTTACTTTGATTTAGATGGGATAAGGAAAAAACTAACATAATTTTTTCTTTTTGGTATTTACTGTCTGGTGCGTGCTAAGTCGCCTCAGTCATGTTCTTTGCAACCCTATAGACTGCAGCCCCCCAGGCTCCTCCATCCGTGGGATTCTCCAGGCAAGAATACTGGAGTGGGTTGCCACACCCTCCTCCAGGGGATCTTCCTGACCCAGGAACTGAACCCTCATCTTTTATGTCTCCTGCCTTGGCAGGCAGGTTCTTTACCAGTAGACCACCTGGGAAGCCCCATTCACTGTCTACATGTATTTATTCTGATCCCAGGTTTTAAAAGCAAACGTTCTAGGAAGAAAGGTGCACCATTGAGGCACAGAGAGGTCCTGTCACTTGGTTGGGGACCACTTCCAACGTCTGTGATCACGTGTGTCACCGCACTTAGAACCTCGCAGAACCTTGCTGTTCAGTGGAAATGTGCACACGTTAAAATTCATAGGTAGTTTTACATTTCCTGTAGCCACCTTAAAACACCCAAAGAAACCAGGTTGTGTGAGTGATTTATTGTTATGTAACAAATTACCCAAAAGATTTTTAGCCGCTTGAAATAACAAACGTGTGTTATCAGACAGCTCAGCTCCTGCGGGCCGAGGATCTGGGGGCAGCTCGCAGATGGCCGGGCCACAGGGCCTCTCGTGAGGTGTGGTCGGGCGTGGTCAGGGCAGCGGTCTCATCTGAGCATGGGGCCAGGCCTGCAGGCCCCCCCTCCCCAGCTCACTCACCCCCTGGTTTGGGGCAGGAGGCCTCAAGTCCTCCTCACCTGGGCTTCCAGGATCCAGGTGACCAAGAAGGAGGTCACGGTGTCTTCTGGCCAAATCTTGAAGGTGACCCCCACCCCTGACGTGGCTCTGCTGTCATAGGCTTCAACCCTCCCAGCAGGGGCCCAGCCAAGGGGTGGACACCAGGAGGCAGGAGTCTTTGGGGGGCCACTGAGGACCTGGCTGCTAAAGGTGAAAGTAATTTCAGGGTATTTTATTTAACCTCATATTTCTAAAGTGTCACTTCAACCCGGGATCCACACAAGCGGTAGTGTCCATGCTGAGTCTGGGTGCACGCCGTGGGCCAGACACGTAGAGCCCATTGCCCTGTGGACCAGCTGCACCGGGGCCACCCGTGGTCAGTGGCTGCGGGACTGGGCAGCAGCGACGTGGGAGTTAAGATCCCACGTGGTACGCGGTGCTCCTGAGACGTCCTTCCCTCAGAGACCAGCGCCACCCGCAGCTGGACGTCACTCGGCCCGGCCTCGGCTTCCTCAGGCGCCACCAGCCTGTGCCCCTGGCTTGTGCCTGCTACTGGCGGGCAGAGGGCCTGTGAGCCACCTGTTTCTGCCCTGGCTGCTTGGCGCCTCGGCTGAGGCCCAGGGGCTCAGCAGGGTTGTTGCTGCCACTGCTCCTCTCCACGCCAACTCCAAGGAGCTGCTGAGGCCAGCGTCCGACAAGCCCAGCAGAGAGCAGCACCCTCCAGAGCTGCTGGAGGCCCAGGCCTCAGGGCTTTGCCAGAAAGGTCTGAGCCAGAGCGCTCCCGCCTAATCGAGATGGCGCTGGTCTCCGTGGAGACAGCCCCCCCAGCCATGGTGGTCCTCTGCGTTTTAATCAACACCCTTGGGTTCGGGATGGATCGGGCGAGGGTCCTTAGAGCCATCGCCATGCCCTTTGCCCCCTGACGCCAAGCGCCTGTTCTGCTGCTGGGAGGAGACGGAGCCCCCGGGGGTGCTCTGTGGGGTGCGGCCTGAACCTGCCCTGCCAGCGCGGGAGCCGAGGCCCCATCACGTGCAGGGGGGATGGGTGGGAGGGGCGAAGGAGGGGGTGGGGCTTCCCGCTGAGGCCCCGCCCCAAGGGGGGTCTTTGGCCCTGAGCCGCACCCGGGTTTGCAGGACTGGGAGGAAGCTCCGGGCGGCTGCGGAACTAGGTCCTCACAGAATCAGTCTAGTTAACTGCCTTTTGGTACCAGCGAGCGCCCCCCGCAGGCTGCCCGATCCGTCTTGCCCTTGAAGCTGCAGCCTCCTTTTCTGTGACTCCCGAAAGCAATCTAAAGAGCCCGGCCTGCCCACTCGCTCTGCTCGCCCTGTGATGCGGTTTCCTCTCCTCCTCACCAGCAGGCTTCTTGAACTTTCGCCATCAGACTCCTGCATCTTGATGTCATCTCAGAAGCCTGAAAGGTCAGGGCAGCCGTCTGTTCCGAGTCCTTTACCCGGCCTCCCAGTGACCCAGGGACCCCCATCTTTGGAGGCAGGGCCCCTCCGCCAGGGGTCCCCCAGCCCCCCAGGCCTTCAGGCCAGAAGCCCGCAGAGAGGATGGGAGCCCCAGAAACGCACTTCAGAAACCTTCTCAAGGTGACGCGTTCTCTGCACTTTAATTGTTTGTTTCTCCATTTACAGCAGAGATCATTCGTCTGAAGCCATTTAAAACTATGTCACCGTCATCCCATCAGCCGGCCTCTGTTTTGACGATTTCCGCTCTCTTCACAAGCCATCACCTTGTTGGGGACATTTGGCAGTGGTGTTTGTCAGACAGATTTCTTGAGCACACAATCTAATTTGTGTCATTAAACCATCAGTGAATTTGAATAGGAT
Organism: Bubalus kerabau; assembly: GCF_029407905.1. Taxonomy (NCBI): domain Eukaryota; kingdom Metazoa; phylum Chordata; class Mammalia; order Artiodactyla; family Bovidae; genus Bubalus; species Bubalus kerabau. The sequence continues at coordinate 118,965,123 of NC_073629.1, read as the reverse complement.
TTTATAATTAAAAAGGGAACAGTGTTTTAAAAAGGGCTTCTCTGGTGGCTCAGATGGTAAAGAATCTGCCTGCAATGCGGGAGACCCGGGTTCGATCCCTGAGTCAGAAAAATCCGCTGCGGAAGGAAATGGCAACCCACTCCAGTATTCTTGCCTGGACAATCCCATGGACGGAGGAGCCTGGTGGGCTACAGTCCCTGGGGTCGCAAGGAGTCGGACACGACTGAGTGACTAACGTAGAGTGTTTAAAAGGTAACCGCAGTTGCTAACCTTGGGTCAGGATGCTCTCTCTCACTGGGGTCCCGACACTCAGCGCCGCACTGCTTCTGGACGCTTGCTGGTTGCGGCCGCTCGGGAGCCTGGCCCTGTCCTGCCCTACAGTTAGTTCTTTCTCCCTGGAAGGGGGTCCTGGAGCGTGGTCACTGGGGCCCAGGGTCGAGGGAGTCGTGAGTGTGGTGTTGGCGGGTGTTTATGCCCAGAAAGTCTTTTATCAGCTGGGACTGCTGAGCGGATCACCCGGCAGATGCGGCGTTCCCTGGGTTTGCCACTTTGATGTGTCATTTAAAATTTTCTAAACCTGTTATCGAGGGAATCCCTCTATCTCATGTTTCCAGTTGAAACGCATCGCGGTGACAACAAGCAGAAGCGGCCCTCCCTCCCTGCTCTGCCGCCCGACCCCTGAGAGCCCACCTCGACTCCGTCCGCAGCTCGGCCGGCGCGGACCCGGGACTCCCCCTCTGGGGCTCTTGTCGGCAGTCTCAGCAGCCTTTGCTCCACTTGCTGATAGACCTTCTAGCCAACCGTTGCCTTCTGTCAGTCTCTAGTCGTTACTTGTGGATTTTTTCGATGACTGGCTCCAGCATAGAGAGGAGACAGGAGTCTTCAGAGAGTGCTTCCAGGAGGGTGATAGGTGCTTCTGTCCTGCCAGCCCCAGGACCCCATGGGATCACTGGCCGTGGATGGACAGGAGCCTGGGGATGCCGTCAGGAGCTGGTAGAGCCCGCACACGCCTGGAGTGGGTAACACCACAGAGCCAAGGCTGAACCCCGTGACCCCAGTGCCGCCGCCTCCCAGTCTACACTGCAGGCTTCCCTCCCTGTCTACACTGCAGTCCCCCCTCCATCTACACTCCAGCCTCCCCTCTCCATCTACACTGCCACCTCCCCTCCCGTCTACACTACAGCCTCCCCTCTGCGTCTACACTGCCACCTCCCCTCCCATCTACACTGCAGCCTCCCCTCCCGTCTACACTACAGCCTCCCCTCTCCATCTACACTGCCACCTCCCCTCCCATCTACACTGCAGCCTCCCCTCCCGTCTACACTGCAGCCTCCCCTCCCATCTACACTGCAGCCTCCCTCCCCATCTACACTGCAGGCTCCCCTCCCCATCTACACTACAGCCTCCCCTCCCCGTCTACACTGCCGCCTCCCCTCCCGTCTACACTGCAGCCTCCCCTCCCGTCTACACTGCAGCCTCCCCTCCCGTCTACACTGCAGCCTCCCCTCCCGTCTACACTACAGCCTCCCCTCCCCATCTACACTGCCGCCTCCCCTCCCGTCTACACTGCCGCCTCCCCTCCCGTCTACACTGCAGCCTCCCCTCCCGTCTACACTGCAGCCTCCCTTCCCCATCTACACTGCTGCCTCCCCTCCTCTCTACACTGCAGGCTCCCCTCCCATCTACACTACAGCCTCCCCTCCCTGTCTACACTGCAGCCTCCCCTCCCGTCTACACTGCAGCCTCCCCTCCTGTGTACACTGCAGCCTCCCCTCCCCGTGTACACTGCTGCCTCCCCTCCCATCTACACTGCAGGCTCCCCTCCCATGTACACTACAGCCTCCCCTCCCCGTCTACACTTCAGGCTCCCCTCCCATCTACACTGCAGCCTCCCCTCCCCGTCTACACTGCCGCCTCCCCTCCCGTCTACACTGCAGCCTCCCCTCCCATCTGCACTGCAGCCTCCCCTCCCGTCTACACTGCAGCCTCCCTTCCCCATCTACACTGCTGCCTCCCCTCCCGTCTACACTGCAGGCTCCCCTCCCATCTACACTGCAGCCTCCCTCCCCATCTACACTGCAGGCTCCCCTCCCCATCTACACTACAGCCTCCCCTCTCCGTCTACACTGCCGCCTCCCCTCCCGTCTACACTGCAGGCTCCCCTCCCATCTACACTACAGCCTCCCCTCTCCGTCTACACTGCCGCCTCCCCTCCCATCTACACTGCAGCCTCCCCTCCCGTCTACACTGCAGCCTCCCTTCCCCATCTACACTGCTGCCTCCCCTCCCGTCTACACTGCAGGCTCCCCTCCCATCTACACTACAGCCTCCCCTCCCCATCTACACTTCAGGCTCCCCTCCCATCTACACTGCAGGCTCCCCTCCCCATCTACACTGCAGCCTCCCCTCCCCATCTACACTGAGCCTCCCCTCCTGTCTACACTGCCACCTCCCCTCCCGTCTACACTACAGCCTCCCCTCTCCATCTACACTGAGCCTCCCCTCCTGTCTACACTGCAGCCTCCCCTCCCGTCTACACTGCCGCCTCCCCTCCCTGTCTACACTGCAGCCTCCCCTCCCGGTCTACACTGCTGCCTCCCCTCCCGTCTACACTGCAGGCTCCCCTCCCCGTCTACACTTCAGGCTCCCCTCCCATCTACACTACAGCCTCCCCTCCCTGTCTACACTGCAGCCTCCCCTCCCGTCTACACTGCAGCCTCCCCTCCCCATCTACACTTCAGGCTCCCCTCCCATCTACACTGCAGGCTCCCCTCCCCATCTACACTGAGCCTCCCCTCCCATCTACACTGAGCCTCCCCTCCCATCTACACTGAGCCTCCCCTCCCATCTACACTGAGCCTCCCCTCCCATCTACACTGCAGCCTCCCCTCCCGTCTACACTACAGCCTCCCCTCTCCGTCTACACTGCCACCTCCCCTCCCATCTACACTGCAGCCTCCCCTCCCCATCTACACTGCAGCCTCTCCTCCCCATCTACACTGAGCATCCCCTCCTGTCTACACTGCCACCTCCCCTCCCATCTACACTGCAGCCTCCCCTCCCATCTACACTACAGCCTCCCCTCTCCATCTACACTGAGCCTCCCCTCTCCGTCTACAGTGCCGCCTCCCCTCCCATCTACACTGCAGCCTCCCCTCCCCATCTACACTGCAGCCTCTCCTCCCCATCTACACTGAGCATCCCCTCCTGTCTACACTGCCACCTCCCCTCCCGTCTACACTGCAGCCTCCCCTCCCATCTACACTACAGCCTCCCCTCTCCATCTACACTGAGCCTCCCCTCTCCGTCTACAGTGCCGCCTCCCCTCCCATCTACACTGCAGCCTCCCCTCCCCATCTACACTGCAGCCTCTCCTCCCCATCTACACTGAGCATCCCCTCCTGTCTACACTGCCACCTCCCCTCCCGTCTACACTGCAGCCTCCCCTCCCGTCTACACTGCAGCCTCCCCTCCCGTCTACACTGCAGCCTCCCTTCCCCATCTACACTGCAGCCTCCCCTCCCATCTACACTGAGCCTCCCCTCCCATCTACACTGAGCCTCCCCTCCCATCTACACTGAGCCTCCCCTCCCATCTAAACTGCAGCCTCCCCTCCCGTCTACACTACAGCCTCCCCTCTCCGTCTACAGTGCCGCCTCCCCTCCCATCTACACTGCTGCCTCCCCTCCCATCTACACTGCAGCCTCCCCTCCCCATCTACACTGAGCATTCTCTCCTGTCTACACTGCCACCTCCCCTCCCGTCTACACTGCAGCCTCCCCTCCCATCTACACTACAGCCTCCCCTCTCCATCTACACTGAGCCTCCCCTCCTGTCTACACTGCAGCCTCCCCTCCCGTCTACACTGCAGCCTCCCCTCCCCATCTACACTGCTGCCTCCCCTCCCGTCTACACTGCAGGCTCCCCTCCCATCTACACTGCAGCCTCCCCTCCCCATCTACACTGAGCCTCCCCTCCTGTCTACAGTGCAGCCTCCCCTCCCCATCTACACTGCTGCCTCCCCTCCCATCTACACTACAGCCTCCCCTCCCTGTCTACACTGCCGCCTCCCCTCCCCTCCCCGTCTACACTGCAGCCTCCCCTCCCCATCTACACTGCAGGCTCTCCTTCCCATCTACACTACAGCCTCCCCTCCCCGTCTACACTGCAGCCTCCCCATCTACACTGCAGCCTCCCTCCCCATCTACACTGCAGGCTCCCCTCCCCATCTACACTACAGCCTCCCCTCCCCGTCTACACTGCAGCCTCCCCATCTACACTGCAGCCTCCCCTCCCCATCTACACTGAGCCTCCCCTCCCTGCCTACACTTCAGGGTGGAGACCCATCCTGACGCGTCAGTCTGACGGGCGCGATCCTGGGAGATGGGGCTGGTCTTCCGCGGTTCCTACTTGTAGCCCAGACTGCCAGCACCGTCCGTTAGGCAGATTTCCTCGGAATAAACCCCTTCCTATGAAAGACACGCTACGGTGTGTGTGTTACACGTTTTGGTGGTCTCATCGGGTCTCCGTCCAGAAGTATGCCTGCTCTCTGCGAGTTTGTGTCCAGCTTGGCTCTTCTCTCCCCAGGTCTCAGGCTATCTAACAAGTGAAAAATAAAAGTGCTTTCCACTCTTTATTTGCACATCCTTTTTCACTAGTGAGGCTGAGTGTGTGTGTGTGTGTGTGTGTGAAGCCTGCTGTGGCTGGTGCTGTCTCTGGACAGGAGAGCTTTAGGAGCTGTTTAGCCAGCACGTGACACTTTTCCTTGCAGGGAAGTGGATAGCATTGAAAGGAGCCTGCTTTTCCGGTCTGGGAGCCAGGCCGGTGTTTACTGTCTTTATTACCTGCCCCGGGTAGCTGAGCGACGCTGCCTGGACCCCAGCTTCTGGGTCGTCTGAGACAACTTGTAATGAGCCCAGAGGACACACTTTGGCGGCCGTAGCCCCAGTGCCCGGGAAGGCGCGTGGCTGACGCGAGTGCCGCGTCATTCCTGAACCCATCGGCACCCCGTGAAGGCACTTACGGTCAGGGCTGGCTCATAAGTCTGCACTCCGCGTTTCTAGGAAGTCACCGACAGGGCTGGCAGAGGGCCGCGCTTGATCTGCCGCCCTGGGGGCATGGATGGCCGCTCCATGCTGTGCTGTGCCCTGTGCCGCCCCCGGCTTGTAGGAGGGAAGAAGCGCTGAGCGTGTTTCCAGAGGTGGCAGCCGTAGTTTGTTCTGCAGAGAAAACCGTCTCGTGTGGCCTTGCACCACGGTTTCTCTCTCATCTCTCCTATCTCTCCTCACTGGCTCTCGCTGATCAATGTGCTGCCTTTGGTCCAGCCCGAGACCCTCATGGGCACATGTAGACCCACTGTGTGCTGAATGGCAGGGAGAAGCCAGAGGACATGGCCTGGGTCTTTGTCAGCTCCAAGCCGCCCCAGGAAGTGTGTCCTGGTGGCGGTGAGCCCCGTGGAGAGGAGGGGTCGGGGTGCCCTGCAGGGGGAGGGGACCGTCTGCTGGTCTTCAGGGCGCCCACCTGAGAGGAAGCGGCGTGCAACAGGAGTGGAGCTGGGGTGGTGGGGGTGGCGGGCTCCCCCTGGACCGCTGTCACCTCCCCCCTCCCCCCACTGCTCGCAGTGGTGCCCTGTCCACGGCGTCCGGGGCACCGAGCATCTGTGATGCAGGCCCTCCTCTCTCTGACCCGCCTGCGGATGGCAGACCCTTTGTGGCATTTGAGTATCCAATTTGGGGGGAACCTGAGTGACACGTCCACGGGACCTCTTGGTTACTGCTGCTGTGCTCCATGAGGCTGGAGGGGAGGGTGCTTTTGAACTTAACTGAAATGAGGGTGCCTCTTTGATTTGAGCCAGTAAATCCACATGGTTCCATTTTGGAGGACCCCGTAGGCAAGAATATTTTAGTCTCGAGTGGGCCCTGACCACCGTGGCCAAGTAATCCGTGAGCCTGGAGACAAGCAGCCTAGAGGAGGCCCCCTTCATCAAACTGGTGCTCTGGCCCCCGGGGGTCACTGGTCTGCCCTGGACTTCTCCCCGAAAGCGGGCCACCTGAGCCTTAGAAGCTCCTTAGCCATCTTGGAGAAGCTCCATGACCGCCGCCTGTCGAGCTCGATGCACAGGGCTTGTGGGTCCGGCCCCAGGTGGGCGTGGCCTTCACCGTGGCAGCCTCATGCCCCCAGGGTGACCCCCGCTCTGCCCCAGCCATGCCAGGCTGTGATAGCACCTCGTGTTCTGTGATGAGGGGCCACCTGAAATCCGTGTGTTTATTTTCACAGTGACACAGGAAGTGGGTGGCAAGAGCAGCCACCACGTCGGACAGAGGCGGGGGTGAGAGGCCTCGGCCAGCTCCCTGCCTGCACCCTGGGTGCACCTGCTGCGTGTTGAGGTAGAGCCTCCCCAGGAGACAGTCTCGTGAGTGGCTTAGAGGAGCCGGGAGGGCCCTGCGCTGGCCCACTTGCTCAGCTCGGGCGTGGCCTGGGCCCCTGGTGGTCCTAGCCCCAGGGGACGGCTCAGCCCCCACGGAGCCTGGCCTGGCTCTCCGGTCCTGGCCCTGCCAACCCAGGCTGTCCTGTGTGCAGTGTGGACCTCCCCAGCCTGAGCCGTCAGCAGAGGAGGAACGACAGGAGCAGGCGGTGCCCACCACCTGCGACCAGGAGCCCTGCTGAGACGGGCCAGGGGAGCCTCCAGCTGCTCTTGGCCTGGAGCAGATGGGCAGCTGCCAGCGGCCTCCACGTTCCCCTGGGGCCCAGGCTGGGTGCAGAGACCATGGCACACCGTGCATCCCTCCTGCGTGGGCACGAGAGCTTGGGGGCAGAAAACGTGCTGGACCCCTGTGTTCAGTTGCCCAGTCGTATCCGACTCTGCAACTCCACAGACTACAGCAGGCCAGGCCTCCCTGTCCCTCACCATCTACCGGACTTTGCCCAAGTTCGTGTCTATCGAGTCGGTGATGCCATCCAGCCATCTCACCCTCTGCCGCCCCCTTCTCCTTCGCACCATGATGCTGGGGAGGCCAGAGGCCTGGTTTCTTAATGTTCCTTTCATTAAACTGCACAACAGTCGTTTTCCGCGAGTTGTGTCGTCCTGTGAATTTTAATCACCGGGATCTAGGGTGGTTGTTTCCAGTCTCTTTGTAATGATAATTGAAAGATCTCACTTTCCTTTTCTGGGTTCTGGCTGAAACGTAAATATTGTGAGACCAGATTCAGCAGATTTCTGCCTGCGCCTCATTTATGCATTAAATGAACGCTGAGCAGCTGAGGGGAGCCCGGGCTGTGTGTAGGCAGTTTGGGGGGATCGGTAATACCAAGAGCGCCAGGTTCTTCATCCCAAGATCTGTTGTTCCGGGCACCATCTTGGCTTCCCGACACCAGACAGCCCTTTGAGGTGTCCGTTCCCAAAGGCTGACGATGCTGGTGGAATCCCAGAGTGGCTGGCAGTGGCCTGGTGATGCCCATGAGGGCCTGTACCCCCGGACATCGGGTACAGTGCCATCGGGCCCCAAGGCAGGATCGTCTGAATCCAGGCAGATCAAGACATTTCCTCTGGTAGAAGAACCTCCTTGGGTGAGCAGCCCTCCTTCCTGGAAGGAAACTATGACAAGGGACGTGGCTCATTTCCACTTCGTTTAGTCTTTTGTCCCCGTGGTGTCATTCCGTGTTCCTTTTAGAAGAGAAGAGAACACCCCTTTTTAAATCATTTGCAAAGTTCTCGAGCCGGTCTCACAGACACGCACAGTAACGCCAGCTGGAAGCACTGAAGGTCAGACCCAGCTGTGCTGACTGCCAGCGACAGTCACTGCAGAGCCGGGGAGCCAGGGCGGAGAGCTACTCTTGAAATCCGGTCACCCAGAGCGGCCTCTGCCGCCCTTGTCCTGCCCCAGCTCCTGTCAGCCGCTTGTTGGGAAGGCGGTTGTTTTTGTTTCTGCCATAGAGAGAGGTCGGCCGTGATGCTCAGCATGTATGGAGCACACGGGTGGGCGCTGAGCTGGGCGTCCGCTCCTGCCCATCGCCGCACAGTCTGCCGCACGATGTGGCCTGGGAGCCCCGGGCCCTGGCGGGGGCAGGTGTGCTGCTGCCCGGGGGCCGTCTACACTCGCTCCTCTGCTGCCCGGGGGCCGTCTACACTCGCTCCCGTGTGAGCCCCGTCCCGCACCCTCTGTCCAGCGGCCGCCTCCCTCTCTCTCCCTCCCTCCCTCCCGCGCTGAGTTTGGGCTTCCTCACACCCACCCCTCTGCATTCTTTCTCCCATAGTCCCGGCTGGAAAGCAGCCCCCTCCCCTCCGGGGAAGGCGGGAGGCGGCAGGGCTTGTGGACTCGGGCCCTGGGTGCCCTGCTGTGTGTGCGGGCACCTCTGTGACCACAGGGGCGTGTGTGTGTGTGTGTGTGTGTGAGACAGCTGTAATCTGCCTGCCCGGGCTCCATCCAGTCGGGGCTCAGCCATCCGTCCTGTTCCACAGTGGGCTGGTGAGGAGGTGTCTGCAGGGCCCCCAGGAGTGGCCACGGGGGCGTCCGCCCTGCGGCGTCTCATGCACGTGGTGGCTGGTGTGGGGGTAAGCGTGCTTGTCCACGGAGAGTCCCAGGGCCTCGCAGGAGACAGATGGCGGCCCCCCATCCCCTTGGGACAGGGACAGAGCGAGACCCGCTCCAGCCGAAGGAGAGGGGTCGGGAGTGAGTCACGGCCGGGACACAAGCACCCCCCGGGAAGGTGCTGTGGGCAGAGGCCTGCCCTGGGTGGTGGCCAGGATGGCAGGGGAGGCCCTTGGGGCTTCCCGAAGCTCCACGTGGCTGGTGGGAAGCTGAGGCCGTGCAGGGGTGGCCAAGCCCTGGAGCGGGAAGGCAGGGGGCGGGGCAGGACAGACGGCTGGGAGCAAGCGAGTCGGAGGGGCCATCCAGTGGGAGCAGGCAGCTCTGGCCGTCAGCGGAGGACTTGGCTGGTTGATGTTCCAGGAAAACCTGTCAGGTGTCTGGGCTTGATCGTGTCTCTCCCACACCCCCGTCAGCGCTGGCCCGCTTGTCTGTTCTTGCCTTTTCCAACACGCTAAGTGAAAATGGGATTCAATGGCTAGTGAGGTTGAACAGTGTTTCCTATTTATTTCTAACCACTCTTTTTGGTGACTGGTTTGATCTCTTTGCTGTCCAACGAACTCTGAAGAGTCGTCCCCAAACCACAATTCAAAAGCATCAAACCAGTCCGTCATGAAGGAAATCAGTCCTGAATGTTCATTGGAAGGACTGATGCTGAAGCTGAAGCTCCAGTACTTCGGCCACCTGATGCAAAGAACTGACTCATTGGAAAAGACTCTGATGCTGGGAAAGATTGAGGGCAGGAGGAGAAGGGGCCGACAGAGATGGCTGGATGGTATCATTGACTCAATCTACAAGTTTGAGCAAACTCTGGAAGATAGTGAAGGACAGAGAAGCCTGGCGTGCTGCAGTCCATGGGGTCAAAAAGAGTCGGACATGACTGAGCGACTAAACTCTTTTTGGTGAATCTCCTGGCCTTTTTTTGCTCACCTTTTTAGTGGACTGCTTGTCATATTCTTATTAACGTGAAACAGCCATCTGCATATAAAAGTTGGTTTGTACACCATGAGTATGGCAAAGAGCTTTTCTCATTCACCTTTTGCGTTTTAATTTTGTTGACAGTATATATTGTGAAGGTAGCTTCTTACATTGTCAGTTATGTCATTTTTGGCAACGTGATCACACATACATCCTGAGTGTGTGTCCGTGGACAGTCGTGAGTGTCTGTGTAAACGCTGCCTCCACCAGACCGTGCACACCCTGGGAGGCTCCCCCAGCTCGTCCACTGCCTCACCCAAGAAGCAGCCTTCTCTGACTTTTGTCTCCTTGTCTTGGGATTTCCTGTTCCAGAACTTTGTGTGAATAGAGTCTGCAGGTGGACTCTTTTCTGTCCTGTTTCCACAGCTGATGCCAGACCTGCTCATTTTGCTTGTATTATAGCCTATCCTTGTTTTTGCCAGTATGTCCAGTTTATTCTTTCGCATTGCCGGGTGGGATTCTTACATAAGAACGCGCACCCCTGTCCCTGAGCTTACGTCTGGAGGACGTCGGGGGTGTGTCAGGCAGGGCTGCTGTGAGCACAGTGGCCACGCACGGTCCTGCACAGGGTTTTGCCCAGATATGTTCCCACATCTCTTGGGTTAGTCCTGGGTGTGGGATTGCTAGGTCTCGGATGGGTGTGTGTTTAACTTTGAAAGAAGGTGCCAGGCAGTTTTGCAAAGTGACCACACTCTTTCACGCTCTTTTGTGTCACTCTCAAAAAGGCATTCCAGTCACTCAGTCGTGTCTGGCCCCACAACCCTATGGACTACAGCACACCAGGCTTCCCTGTCCCTCACTATCTCCTGGAGTTTGCGCAAACTCATGTCCACTGAGTTGGTGATGCTATCTAACCATCTCATCCTCTGTTCATCCCCTTCTTCTCCTGCCTTCAATCTTTCCCAGCATCAGAGTCTTTTCCAACGAGTCAGTTCTTCACTAAGGCAGCCAAAGTACTCGAGCTTCAGCTTTAGCATCAGTCCTTCCAATGAATATTCAAGATTGATCTCCTTTAGGATGGACTGGTTTGATTTCCTTGCAGCCCAAGGGACTCTCAAGAGTCTTCTCCAGCACCACAGTTCAAACGCATCAATTCTTTGGTGCTCAGCCTTCCTTATGGTCCAACCCTCACATCCATACATGACTCCCGACTTCCTAGATTGCATAAAGCGTCATGCGTATTTTCTTCCAGGAGGTCAGTCGTTTTTATTTTCACTTACAGCCTTCAGCATGAAATGAGTAGGAGACATCCTCGAGCAGCCCTGCTTCCTCCTTGGTGATGCGAGCCCTGCTTCCTCCTTGGCGATGCGGGCCCTGCAGGGGGGAGCGAGGCCCGGGGTCCACACCGGCAGAGAGGGGACCCTGGCCCCCTGCCGCTCTTCTCATGCGTGTCTGTCTCACTGTTCCTTTGGGGCGAGGTTCTGACCGTCTACTTCCCTCCCACAGCAACAGCAGGAGCTGCTGGCCATGAAGCACCAGCAGGAGCTGCTTGAGCACCAGCGGAAGCTGGAGCGGCACCGGCAGGAGCAGGAGCTGGAGAAGCAGCACCGGGAGCAGAAGCTGCAGCAGCTGAAGAACAAGGAGAAGGGCAAAGAGAGTGAGTGCGTGCCGGGCGGGCGGTGGGCGGGCACCCTTCCCTCACCCGTGATCACCTGGGACCCAGGCCCCGGAGCCAAGCTGCATCAGGAGCCACCTCGCCCGTGTGTTTCTGGGCACCCCAGCTTCAAGGCTGGGCCCCGGCTTTGTCTTCATGCAGGGACTGCAGAGGGCATCTGGCCCTACTTTTGGTTTGGCTTAAGCATTTACAGGAAAGTTTGCAGACTCTTGGCGGACTTAGAAATGACTAAGACCCGTAAAGCATCACAGTGAGCTTCGCCTATGAGTTCAGCCTCAACTTTTTCAAAGTTGCTTTGTCTGAGAGCATTTGTGAGCGGCAGATGGTAGGATGGCCTGTCACCAAGAGGAAGCGCGATAATTCCTGGGTTGCACATTTTTGCCCTTTGACCCAGTGTTCGCTTTCCATCCTAGCTGTGCTTGTGTGAAGACCAGCGGAGTCCGTTATCTTGCAAGAGGCGCCCAACTTAATCTTAGACAGGAGACTCTTCCATGTGCTGTCTCTGGAAATTAGGTAGATTTTCCGAGGCTCTGGTCCTTTCCGCCAAGACCTCAGAGCTCAGGTGCACGCGTGGGTGCCCTGTTAATCCTGAGGGTGTGTCAGGCTGTGCACTTCTGCCCATGTCAGGACTCGATGTCCTGACCAGATGGTGGTTTACTCTTCTCATGCTCATGAGTAAAACAAGAAGTCTTTACACACTTTACCAATACATACTAACCTCCAAAAACCTCGAAATTCCTTTATCCTCAGCTGCTGAAAGTGGTTGGGTTCCCCCAGTGGCTCAGTGGGTACAGAGTCCACCTGCAATGCAGGAGCCACAGGAGATGCAGGTGACGCAGGTTTGATTCCTGGGTGGGGAAAATCCCCTGGAGGAGGGCATGGCAACCCACTCCAGTATGGACAAAGGAGCCCGACAGGCGATAGTCCAAAGGGTTGCAGAGTCAGACATGACTCAGCAACTGTGCACACGGGCACACACTGAAAGTGGTTAGCCATCCATACAAGTCATTTTAACAAGCTTTTAAAGTTTATATACACAGTTTTATGTACACACGAGATACAGCATAAGATGTCTTAAAGATTCTTGTAAAGTCTATTATTTGAAACTGTTTAAAAAGTCTTTTTACTGGTGTGTGTTGTACATAAAGAACAGCGCACAGACTTCCGTGTGCAGGGCGTTACCCACAAGTACACATCGCTGTGCAGCCACCCCCAGCAGAGCGCCTGCGACCGGGTCAGGAGAAGCCGCCACGCCCCTCGGCCCTGCAACTCCGACACATAACACTGCTTTTGAAACTGATGTCAGTGGACTCACTAACGTGGAGGCTTTTGTATTTTTCTCCTTTCACCCCACACTATGCGTGTGGTGTCTGCTATGTCCTTGTGTAGCAGGAGGGCTTCACTTCCTGCTGAGGTCCCCGCCGCTGTGTCCATCCACTTGAGAGTCAGTGAATGTTTGGGCTGTTCCTCGGCTCTTACAAATGCGCTGCTCCATATACCCTTGGCCATGTCTTGTGGAGCAGGTCAGCTTCCATAGGTGAGGCCAGTCTCCGGAGTGGCTGGACCACTTGTCACCCCCATCAGTGACATCATAGGAGTCCTATAGCCCTGCATCCCTGCCGTGACTTTAAATCTCAGCTCCGAGCAGCAGCCCCTTGGTTTCAGCTGCTTCCTCTGATCATAGCGGGACTCAGCGTCTTCTCCTGGGCTCCTGCCCACGGGCCTGTCCTGTCAGGCTGAGTCCTTGTTCCAGTCTCTTGCCCATTCTCTGGTCGGTCGTGGGTGTCACGAGGGTCTTCCTTCACCTGCCCTGTCCCTCCCCTGGTGGTGCCTTTGAAACCACAGAAATCTCAGCTGTAATGCAGCCTAACTTACACTGGTCTTTTCTAAATTAAAACGTAATCTAATCTGTATTATTATGCCTATATTATTTTGTACATTTTTATAATTTCTTTCAAAAAGCATATTATTTTTCCTAAACGGATATAACTAATTTAGTTTCTTCATATTCACTTTATGTCTCTGTTTATTTGCACATTCTTAGTCATTGTTTTTATACACAAAATTAACAGCTTTTCCAGTCAGTTATTACAGCATTCACTCTTGAAATTAATAAATGTATTTTAACATATTTGCACTTTCACTGTCCAATAGAATTTTAGTGTAAAAGCAGGTCAGCAGAGTTTGTTTCCCACATGAAGTCTAGCTTATGTGCTAGTATTTGAAAGGAATCGGTAAATCCGAGTCCGATAGCTCATTACAGCACAGCGATTAGACCAGATGACGACGAGCCCACAGTCGGGACTTCGTAAATGAGGGTGGAAGGCCGGCAGGAGAAGTGGACTTGCAGGCTTGGCTGGCCACCTGCACCTTGTTCTGTGAATACAGATCGCGGCCCTGCCGTGGGCAGCTGTGCCAGACGGCGCCCATCACACTTGGTCCCCGCTTCCCTGCCCTCTGCCTCCCATGCCCCTCATCTGCCACCTGCCAGGCTGGTCCACACCACGAAGTTCAACCACACCAGGAGGCTGGTCTACACCACAGGCCGCTCACCACCACTCGTGCTGAGGGTGTGGCCGGGGCGCTGATCGCACCTGAGCCTGCAGCCCTGATGTCACTAACCACCAGCACACAGGCTGTCATGATGGACTTAGCTGGGGCGGAGGGTAGGCGCCAGCTTTCGTTTCTAATACTCCCGGGATGACTCTAAGGTGCAGTGGAGACTGCGAGCCGGGGTTGGGGTGGTTGCCCTCGCTCTGAGTTAGGGACCTCAGCATCCTGGAGGCCCTGTGGCCTCCCACTGTGTCCACCGCGTGGGGACTGCCTTCCATAGACCCCGCCCCACGGACAACAGCATGTGGTCCCACAGGCGCCCTGTGAGGGGCTTTGCTGTGGGACAGTAGGTATGTGGCACCCAGAGCCCGCACAGTTGCCTACCTGGTCCCCGAGTGGACCTGCTATGGCCCCGCCCCCTCTCCTGCCCCGCCCTCTTCTACCACCCCGCCCCATAACCTGGCCCGCCCTCTACTCCCGCCCCGCCCCGCCCTCTGCTCCCACCCCACCCTCTACTCCCTCCCAGCCCGCTCCCTCCCTGCCCCATAACCTGCCCCACCCCCTCCCGCCTCTCCCCCTCTCCTGCCCCGCCCTGTACTCCCACCCCGCCCCACCCCGCCCTCTACTCCCGCCCCGCCCTCTGTTCCCACCCCACCCTCTACTCCCACCCAGCCCGCGCCCCGCCCCTGCCCCGCCCTCTACTCCCACACCACCCTCTGCTCCCTACCCCGCCCCTCTCCCGTCCCGCCCTAACCCCTCGTGATCGTACCGGACTCTTTGCAGCGACGGTAGGTTGTTCTTTGAGGAGCGAGGGCTAGGTGGAGAGGGTCAGCAAGTCCCTGTGCGCCCGGCTCACCAGCAAACCCAGGGACTCACCAGGTCGCTCAAAGGCAGCTTGGTCTACAGTGCTTCCTCCCCGTCTGCCAGAAACTTCCAATAAAAATAACATCTCAGGCCTCACAAAATATGAAAAGATTTGACTTCTGAAAACAGTTTCAATCTGTTCAAAGTCAAAAACAGTTTCTTCTGCCCACCGGGCAGCCCCTCGACAGGCTGTAGGAATGTTCTCTTCTCCCCTCCAGGCTCACAGCTGCAGCCCCAGCGGTTCAGCTCGTGGGTTTGGGTGGTCGGGTTTATTATTAATAAAGGACTGTGTACAGTGGGTACTTGGCACGCCTGCATCGGCCCTGCAGCCCTCAGAGTGTGGTCTTGAGAGAAGGCAGGCTTGGCAGGCCGCATGCTGGACGCTGCTCGGGCCTCACCTATGAAGGAGATTCTTGTTTGTGTGGCTCACGGAGGCCCTGGCGTTAGCATCTCCAGTTTGTAAGCATTTGAAAATGTAGTGCAGAGCTTCCGTTGTGTCGTTTCTTGGGGTTCTTTAAAAAATGAATTTCTTTTTGAATATTTCATTGAAAGGTTTGTTACATTTAACATTCATGGTGCTTTTAATTTTAAATAATTCTGCAGTTTTCCTGATTGATGCCAGTTAATGCTATTGATTTGGTAAAACAGTGAATTCTTAGAGTTGATGGCAGTTTTACTCAGCATGAACACATGCTGTTTCATCTGTTTTATTTAATATAACCATGTTTAAGACTCTAAGATACACTGTCTTTAAATTCATTTAAAAACAAAAAGTCCAACAGAAGACCTGTCTTTGTTCTCTGGACAGTTTGGAACTGACACTACTGCATATTTCTCTCTGGTAGTTACAGCCACAGCCTGGCAGGCGGGGGCAAGGCGCCCGCACTTGGAGAAGTTGTTAGCTTTGCCTAAAAATGGCTCAAAAGGGTGGAGATAGGGACTTCCCTAGTGGCTAGGTCCAGTGGCTAAGACTCCCCACTCCCAATGCAGGGGGCCTGGGTTCAATCCCGGGTCAGGAAACTAGATCCCACATGCCACAGCTAAGAGTTTGTGTGCCACAACTAAGACCAAATAAATAAAAATAAACATGAAAAAATGTAAAAGGGGAAAAACAAAGATGGAGCTAGAAGATGGGACACCAGCCCGCGAGAGTCGTTCCTTGTCCCGTTTGTAGGGTGATCAGTCCCTCCACGGGCGCTAACCTGGGAGACATGTCTGGTGGCACCTGCTTCGGGGACCACTGAGCCCCCGGCTTCTGCCCCCAGCAGGTGGGCCCCACCCAGAGCCCCTTCCCTACCTGGGTTTCCTTGAAAGCTTGTCCTCTGACTACCCCGACACCCCCCCCGGGGCAGAGGGCTGTCTGTGTCTTGCTTACCTCTGTCCCCACCAGCTAGTTCACTCCTGGCACACAGTATATTCCCTGTAAGGCTGTCAGATGAATGAGTGATCATCAGCAGAAATTAATTTTTTTAAGTAAAAAAATTCAAAACACGTGTTCTCATGTACTGAACGCGCTTTACCACTGCTGGAGCCCTCACGTAAGGTGGAGAAAGAAGTCTTGAGAGGCGAGGGCGTGTATAACCAGAGGGCGAGGACCAGAGCCGGCACCGTCCACTCCAACGTCTCTCCAGTCAGGGTTTCCCAGGTCTTTTTCATGGGGAGGAAGTCAGGGCTTGGGGACTTGCATTTGTTTTCCTCTGATTCCGTGAGAGCCTGGCAGGGTGCCCGCGCCCACCCTGGAGCTGGATGTGGGCCTCGTGTGTCCGCGGCGGCCCAGGGCCCGTCAGATGCACCTCCTCCTGTGAGGACCCTGCAGGCGGCTCAGGGAACAGGAATACCATCCGTGTCCCGGCCTGGTGGGCACCTCAGAGGTCCCTCAGTGCCGCCCAGGGATGGGTGGTCGTCTCCCTGGACGGCGCAGGCGCTCCTGTCCACGTCTGGGCCCTGCTGCCCGGCCCGACACTGTGTTTGTTACCGGTGTGCCCTCTCTGCTGGCACCGGACATCTGTTCTTGTTGCTTCTCAGAGCTCAGGAGCCCATGGTGCGAGCCTGGGTTGTGGCTAAGCGGGGAGGCCAGCACTTCCCCAGTGTGGCCCGTGCCGTGCGCTCTGCAGGGCCAAGTGCATCCGTGTTAACAGGGCTTCCTGGGCCAGTCGGGCCAGCTGACACCCAGTGAGCAGGGTCCTGTGCCCCGAGGACCCTGCTTCTCATCTGCTTGGTTTACTCCTTCGGGCCTTTTGGACGGACCTGAGGGTCAGCTCCTCGGACAGGCCCTCCGGTCGTCCTGCTGCTCGTACTCCCAGTGGACGTTGCCCCAGCCCAGCACTGCAGCCAGACACCAAGCCCCGCCTTTGGTCCCCGTTTCTCCCACCCCGCCCCTGGTGGGGGTGTCCTGCAGGACTTTGTGTCCTGCTGTGGTCTACCATTTGCATTTTGTCGAGTGTCCCCCTGGGGCTGAGAGGCCATCAGGAATGACAGGGGGCTGCGTGTTGGGCACCTGATATGCAGATTTCGGCATTTCTCTGAGTGGGATTTTTCAGACGAGACAGACACAAACAGGCTGAAAGTGTTCAGAATGGTCCGAGTCCAGCCCTGGCTGCATTTGGAGGGAGCCCAGGGAACCTTGCTCGAAAGCGGAGGTGTGATTTTACACCTCCAGTCACTTCCCACCGCCTGGTCGCATCACCATTCCCTTGGCCTTTCGTGTGGGTCTCACTGGGTCTGTCACACAGTCTGGGCCGCTCTGCCAGGCAGCTGGCTCACGTGCTCACACTTCACCATGGAGCCTGGGCAAGCCTCGCTGCTCCAGCGATGGTGGGTCGTCTCCTGGGACACCGAGAAGGCCTGAGGCAAAAGCCCCGAAGCCCCAGTGGACCGTTCCTGGTATGCTCAGTGTCGGGCACTTTCCTTGTGCCTCCCTGGCGGGTCTCGTTCAGGTCCTGCCGCAGCGTGGACGATTCTGTCCGCAAGGGGTTCCTTCTGCCTGACCCTCGTCCACGGCACCCTGAAATCCGTCGTGAAATGGCCTCAGTGGAGTGCTGCCTTTAATGTGAACCTATTTATGAAAACTCAACACAAGAAAAACAAGGATAAGATGAAACTGATTATTTTCCCGAACCAGTGTAAAGATCAATTTCAAAACTTCCAGGAAATTGAAAGAAAAAAAAATCACAATAAGAAAACTAGAATAGATTCCATAAAAACAAGCTCTTGAACGTTTGAGTTAGGAAAAAACAAGTCTTTTCTTTCCAGTGTTGGGAAAGCGCAGCTCTTTGGTCTCATGCTTTTCCTTTAGTCTTGTGTACACTCCGGTCCCGCAGAGGACTTCACCCCGACACTGCTGGTCACCAGGCACGTGGAGGATTTCCCCACAAGAGGCAATTCCTGCAGCTCTTGAGTGGGGGCGGCCCTGCAACTTAGCTCGGTTCTGACACTATCTCCCCAAAGGAAGCATCAGATCTCACAGCTTCGGGGCTGAGTCGAACAAGAAGATGAGGTACTTCCCTGCTGGTCCTGTGCATAGGAATCTGCCTGCCAGTACAGGGGACACGTGTCTGGAAAGATAGCACATCCATGGAGCAGCTGAGCCCGTGGGCCACGACCCCTGAGCCTGCGCTCTGCTGCAAGTGAAGCCACCGCGGTGAGAAGCCCACACAGCACACCTGGAGAGCAGCCGCCGCTCGCCACAGCTAGACAAAGCCCACGGGCAGCACCCAAGACCCAGCACCGCCAATAAATGAATAAGGAAGTCTAGGTTTTAAAAAGATGAACAGCCTGAGGAACAGATACAGAGGGTGGTGTGGAAAAGTTCCAAGTGCAAAAGCCTCTGATGTATGGAGTTGGGGGCCCCCATCCTGGTGTGGATGTGCTCAGCAACCTGGACACCCTCTGAACCCCTACAGTGGGGGTTTGTGGAGGCTTCCTCACGTGAGCGTGATCAGTTACCAACCCCACCTCCAGCCCGTCTCCTCTCTGGAGGATTCAGGTGGAGCTGAGAATTCTGAGCTTCTCATGAGGCTTGACTTGCTGGTGACCCTCCCCATACAGGAACACCCACCCCCAGAGTTACCCGATTAGAACACAGGGTGCTTCTCATGCTCTCATCACTCAGGGTCTTGGGAGCTCTGTGGCAGGGACTGAGGGCAGAGACAAGTATTTTCTGTTACCTCATAGCATCAGAATATAAGCCACATTTTAAAGAGAAACGAGAGACCAAGGCCGACCTCATGTGAAAAGCAGAGTGTGGAGCTGGGAGCCAGGGGTCTGATGAGACTGAATCAGAATGATTTCACCTGGACTGCCCAACCTCAGTGACCCCCGGACCACATGGTGATGTTAATACCTACTTAGAGCATTAATCACTCCAAAATCACTGCAGATAGTGCCTGCAGCCATGAAATTAAAAGACGCTTGCTCCTTGAGAGGAAAGCTATGAGCAACCTAGACAGCATATTAAAAAGCAGAGACATTACTTTGCCAACAAAGGTCCATCTAGTTAAAGCTATGGTTTTTCCAGTAATCATGTATGGGTGTGAGAGTTGGACCATAAAGAAGGCTGACTGCTGAAGAATTGCTGCTTTTGAACTGTGGTGTTGGGGAGGACTCTTGAGAGTCCCTTGCACTGCAAGGAGATTCAACCAGTCAATCCTAAAGGAAACAAATCCTGAATATTCATTGGAAGGACTGATGCTGAAGCCGAAGCTCCAATACTTTGGCCACCTGAAGTGAAGAACTGACTCCTTGGAAAGATCCTGATGCTGGGAAAGATTGAAGGAGGAAGGAGAAGGGGACGCCAGAGGATGAGATGGTTGGATGGCATCACTGACTCAATGGACATGAGTTTGAGTAAACGGTAGGAGTTGGTGATGGACAGGGAGGGCTGACAGGCTGCATGCAGTCCATAGAGTCGCACAGAGTCAGACACAACTGAGCGACTGAAGTGAACAGCATTAATGATGAGGTTTAAACATGCCTTAACATGTGATGGCTGACGATAAGTATATTACTGAAAAAAAAAGTCACACTGAAGGATACAAATGTAAAGTGTGCACACAGACCCGCGGCAGCACCGCTGCACGCACCACAGGAAGGCTCTGAGAGAACACTGAGCCAGTGCGTCTGAAGAGCATCACTCGGGAGGAACAGCAGTGCATCCTGGGGTTGTCAAGGACCTGGCGGAGGCTCAGCCTCCTCGTTCGCAGCAAGTGGCGCTGCAGAGTACTATCATAAAGGCTCAGGTGGCACCCCCAATACTATTTTAGAGATGCTGGGTCAGGTAGTACTCATAAGTGCTAATAGACAAGATTGAGTGGCACTTCGGAATCCTGACAGACAAGGGTCAGGTGGTACTCTTCAGTACTGTTATAGAGACATGGGGTCAGGTGGTACGTGCGAGTACTAATCGACAAGGCCAAGCGGTATTCCTGAGTACTGACAGACAAGGATCAGTTGGTACAGCCTAGTATTGATGGATACTCAAGGTCGGGTGGCACTGCTGAGTACTGATGGAGACGCAGGGTCAGGTGGCACCCCCAAGTACTGATCGAGACAAGGGTCACCTGGTCCTCTGAGTACTGGTGGATACTCTAGGTCAGGTGGTACTCCAGAGTACTGTTATAGATAGAAACAAAGATTAGGTGGTACCCTGGAGTACTAATGGAGACACACGGTCAGGTGGTACTCCCAAGTATTGATCGAGACAAGGGTCATGTGGTACTCCGAGTACTCGTGGATACTCAAGGTCAGGTGGTACTCCCAACTCCTGATAGAGGCACAAGGTGAGGTAGTCCTCCTGAGTGCTGATAAAGACTATGAGTCAGGTGGTACTCTTGAGTACTGTTATAGATAGAAACGGGTTAGTTGGTACTCTCGAGTACTGATAGGGAAATGTTGGCTCCTGGTCTGTGGCCAGTGCGGTGGCATGTGGTGGTCATTGTATAGACACATTTTGGAAAACAACGTAGATTCTTCAAGGGTTATAATGTTGTTTTGTTGTTCATAGCTGCTCTGTTCATCTCTTCTATGGGAATAATCCTACATGTGGGGGATGATAAGCATTAGTTGCTCAGGCATGTCCGACTCTTTGTAGCCTGACAGGCTCTGTCCGTAGGATTCTCCGTAGAGAATACTGGAGCGGGCTGCCGTTTCCTTCCCCGGGGGTCTTCCCGACCCAGGGGTGGAACCCGCGTCTGCCCCAGCCCTGCAGGCAGCCTTTACCATCTGAGCCGCTGGGGAAGGCAGTGGGCGGGTGATACTTACTCATAAATGTTGGCCAACATCGTTCTAACAAAAACAAAAGGAAATGTCTGAAACCATCTCCCAGTCAGAACCGGGTTTTCTAAACTGGGCTTTGGTCACCTCGTGAAGCCTTTTCCCACCATTGCGAATGCTGTGTGCATTCTGTGGACAACAGGGGAGACACCGTGTTTCTGATGGACGGATCCCACGTGCCCTGGTGTCTCACTGCAGCTCTGAGGAGGACAGATCAGATGCCAAAGGCCCCTGAGACAGGGCAGTGGCTTTGGCCTTTATTAGTGTCTTTTCCCCCATTTGCCGGTTTTCTTTAAGGGGGCTGTGAACAACCGCCACCACCACCAGAAAAGCACAAAACACAAGATTTCAGCTTTGTCCCGCTTGGTGAAACACGCCTTACCTAAGGAGGTAGCTGTAGGCTGGAAAGAGCAGGACTGTCCCTCTGGCAGGCCTGGCCAGGCCCCCGGCTGCCCTGCCCGCCGCCCTTGCCTTGCCCACTCCCCGCGAGGTGGCCCACATCGCTGTCACTCTCGTCCCTATCTCAGACACGGTTCTTCAGTTGGCACAAAACCTCTTCTGAGGCTCGGCCTCTCTTTGCTGCAGTGAAGGAAAGGCCACACAGCTGCACTGCTAGCTCAGGCTGTCCTCGTATAGAAGACCATTAGAACTTCCTTCCGCAGGGGATTTGTGTTAGGTAGTGCTGGGTCTGCGTGCTGATTCCGTCTGCACTTTAAATGAAAATTCAGTTGTATAAAATGTTCCTGGGAAGAAGCTCTCTCCCTTCAACCCCTTGATCCCCCTTTCCCATGAGATGCTCTCTGGTGTCAGCAGCATCCTGAGTGGGAACCACCCTGCCCATCACTGTCCT
Organism: Bubalus kerabau; assembly: GCF_029407905.1. Lineage (NCBI taxonomy): Eukaryota > Metazoa > Chordata > Mammalia > Artiodactyla > Bovidae > Bubalus > Bubalus kerabau. The sequence continues at coordinate 118,943,408 of NC_073629.1, read as the reverse complement.
GCCTGTTCCGGCATGTGGTGCAGGGGGCCCTGGGCTAGAGCCTCCAGTCACCCGCCCCCGCTCTCTCCCGCGCCAGGCGCTGTGGCCAGCACGGAAGTGAAGATGAAGCTGCAGGAGTTTGTCCTCAATAAAAAGAAGGCCCTGGCTCACCGGAACCTGAACCACTGCATGTCCAGCGACCCTCGCTACTGGTACGGGTAAGTGGAGGGCACCGGGCACACGGGGTCCGTGGGAGACCGGAGGGACGCTCGGTTCTCCACCCGGGATGGCGTGGGATTAGATGCTCCCTGAGCCAGCAGCAGACGCGCTCAGACCCGAGTGGTCCAGTGGTCAGGACACATGGCTGTTGTCCAGATGCAGAGAGAGCCACTCTTTAAACAAACATTAAAGGGAAACTCGTGGGGCGGGTGTCTGACCATATTCTTGGCTTCTCATGCAATTTTTGGCCACAAAAGGCACCTGTTAAACCGGAACTCTGGTCTAAATCGTCCGTATGCACCTACTGAATTTCTGCCCAACGTGTTATTGATTACTGGTCAAGTCAAAAGCACCTGTGGTCTTTTTATTGTTTTTATACTAAGAATCCCTCCCAGAGCCTGCGTAACTGACAGAGACCACAAAGTGCCTGTTCATGCTCAGAGGCCGACAAGCCTGGCAAAGAGGACTTGAATTTGGTGGGGGGATTGCTCATGTGTTGGGTCTTTCCTCTGGGCCTGCGTGTGGCTCTGAGGGGCTGGCCACCAACCCAGGCCGAGCCGGACGTGCAGTGACAAAGCTCTGCAGCTTCAGCCCATAGTCCAGGCTGCCCCACGGGTTTTTTTGCTTTGGTATCATTTGCTTCTCCTGTCAAGGGTGATTCTGTCCTGGAAGAAGCCTCATCAGGCAGTTTTCATAAATAAAAATGGGATTATCATTCCTTCATGGGAGGAAAGCTTAGCTCTTCCTGGATCCCTGAGATGGACAACAGTCTTGCTAACATGCCACCAGATCGCATTGAAACGAACGCGTTTGTTTCAGTAGATTCGGCCTAAAGGGCGTTTTGGTTCTGAAGCCGTCTCCACTCTGAGCGTCAGCAGCCCCCGCACCGCACAGCCACTCCGGCTGCACCCACACCCGCTGGCTGTGGGCTCAGCGGCGCCACCACCCCCCCACAGCCACGATGGCAGCGGCCACCCCAAAGAGCCGCGCATGGCGGCCACGTGCCCTGAGCGCTGGGCACTGGGGCCCGTGGGCAGTCCTGGGGCCATGCTCCTGGGGGCCCCACAACACAGCAGCACTGATCCATCGTCTCCCCACTAGTGACCACCCCCTGGGTTTTGTGCTGGGAAGGCTCTGTTGTCCTCCTTTGTAGGGGGGGCTACCAGGCAAGTGCCCTGCACTGTAGTAGGTTGGGCAGGGCAGGAAGAGAAGCTGGGTGGGGTTGGGGGGGTCCAGGAGCCCTGGGAGTAGCCTGTCGGGTAAAGGTGGGCAGTGCTTCTGGATCCTCCCTCAGGGGAGGTGATGTGATCCACAGGCCAGGAAGCTTTTCAGCAGAGGCCCTGTTCTGAGAGCAGCAGCGGTCTTCAAGAGCAGCGTAAGAAGGCGGTGGGCCCAGAGGAGGTTGTGGTGGGAGGAGGGTCATGGCTGACCATGCCGGAGTCCATGGATGGTGGCCACAGGGATGCGAAGGGAAGACTAGGGTGTCAGGACGCCCGTGACTGGAGAGGTGGGGCGTCCAGTCTCCAGGAATAGATGCCATGATGATGTACCTGCATGTAAAGAGGAGGACAGAGTCCATGGGCTGCACTGGGGGCTGCTGGGGAGGGGCTCAGCAAGGAGCACCTGGGGACTGGAAGGGGGAGGCGGGGACATGCAGGCTGGGCCTGGGGGCATGGTGAGCAGGGTGGCCCAGACTCGGAGGAGGCTTGCTTGCCCTGGTCCAGTGCTTGGTGGGGAGATCCCTCTTTCCCAGGGGACGAGGCCGTGCCCGCTGCAGTGGGGGAAGGACTCGCCTCAGTGGAGTCAGAGGGAATGGGCCTGTTTGCCTTGGACGTGGTAGGCTTCTTGATTAGTCACACAAAGCAAACCAAACCGTGGGTCATGTTCACTTGCTGCATGATGGCAAGATGGGAAGACCCGTCCTTATAGAGAAAAACCTCGCCTTGACTCCAGCTTCACTCCACCCTGATGGTCAGCTCAGGTGTCATGGACCTGAACATGAAAGCTGCATTGTTAAAACTTCCAGAAGAAAATGTAGGAGAAAGTTTTCGTGACGTTGGTGAAGAGGTAAGCAAGGAGATCTTTGAACACCAAAATCATCAACTATAAACCAAAAATGTAAACTTAATCAAAACTTAATACTTTCATCCTTTGAAAGGCACCCTTAAGAAAATAAGAAGGCAAGGCACAGACAAAAACAAAATATTCACAATGAATGTGAGCAACCGAGCCCTTGATCCAAAATATATAAAGAAGTCCTACAACTCAAAGAGCTTCCCTGGTGGCTCAGATGATAAAGAATCTTCCTGCAATGCAGGAGACCCAGGTTCGATCCCTGGGTTGGGAAGATCCCCTGAAGGGAATGGCAACCCAATCCAGTATTTTTGCCTGGAAAATTCCATGGACAGAGGAGCATGGCAGGCTACAGTCCTTGGGAACGCAAAGAATCAGACACAACTGAGCGAGTAACACTTCACTTCACAACTCAGTAACAAAAAGACAAGCACCCTACTGAAAAAATATAGGCAAAAGACATGAGCCAATACCTCACAATGAGTTGGAGCAAGCTCCAGGAGTTGGTGATGGACAGGGAAGCCTGGCGTGCTGCAATCCATGGGGTCGCAAAGAGTTGGACACGACTGAGTGACTGAACTGATTACCTCACAAAATAAGAAGCAAATGGTCAGTAATTTCACAAAGATCATTAGTCACCCCAGAAATGCAGAGCACAGCAAGACGCCCCCTCACACACAGGGACAGCTGAAATTGAACAAACCCATTGCTGGCTTTCCAGGTGGCTCAACCATAAAGAATCCATCTGCCAGGAGATGCAAGAGACAAAGGTTCGATCCCTGGGTCAGGCAGATTCCCATGGAGGAGGAAATGGCAACCCACTCCAGTATTGTTGCCCATACGCCCACTCCGTGCCCCATGACCCATTCTCCTAGGTCTTTCCCTAAGAGCAGGTGAGGTCTTCCATCCGGGCAGTGACTTGTGTTCTGATGGTCACAGCAGTTCTGCTTATTGTCTCCAAAGCATGGAAGTAGCTGAGTGTCTGCCAGCAGGTGATGGCAACATGGGCACCTGCTTTCTCATCTGCTCAGCAAGGCCCGGGGCGGCCTGCCCACACCTAGAAACATTAGGCTTCGGAGAAGATGCAGAGTCTGTGCCTTGAGATGCCGTTTGCATGCAGTCTTAGAGTCAGCACAGCCAGTCTGTAGGGACAGGAAGCCAGGTGGCCGTGACCGGGGTGGGGGCAGAGGGCCTTCCCGTGGAGGTGACTGTTTTCTGTCCTTACTGGCGTGGTTCTATGGTGTACCTGGGTCAGAACCCCCAGCATTAGGCTTACCAGAGGAGACGTGCTGCCCGTCGCGGTAGCCGCCAGCCACGTGGGCTCCGGGGCATCGAAATGGACTGTTCAGATGGAGACAAGCTGTGAACATCAGACATGCCAGATGTGAGAAAAATGAGAACCATCTCCTTAATACTTTTTAGTTGCAATGAGAGGATTGGGGTGTATTGGGTTAAGAACACTGAACGTAATTTCACTGCTTTCTTTTTGTTCCTGCTCACGTGGCCAAGAGAGAATTTTAAATCACACACACAGCCTGTATTACTTCTGTTGAACGGTGCTGGTGTGAGCAATTACAAATGTTATTCACCTGCATAAATCTGAGGTCATGGGAAAGGCCAGTTGTTGGTAGAATTTAGTTAAATTGCTAAATTTACTAAATCACTTGGTAAATGGCTGAGTTTGTGTTCGGCTTCGTTCTGTATCATGGTCAGAGCAGTGTTTAGAAAGAAAAGGCAGGCGTGTTTGTCTTCCATCTTCTTCACTGAGGACCGATGGTCTTTAAGACACGGTGCCCTTTCCGTCAGCCAGGATCACAGCAGAGCTACCCCAGGTGCTTCCTCCCGGCTGGAAGGGCAGGTCGAACACCTGGACGGTGATTCTGGCTGGAGCTGAGTTAGAAGAGCAGCTCCTCACGTTCCACCTCCGGGGTACAAGGGGTGTGTGTGTGTGGTCTGTCTGTGTGTGTCTGTGTGGTGTGTGTGTGTCTGTGTGGTCTGTGTGTCTGTGTGTGTGTAGTATGTGTATGAGGTGTATCTGTGTGTATAGTGTGTGTGGTGTGTATGTCTGTGTGTGTAGTATGTGTGTGTGTCTGTGTGTGTAGTATGTGTATGAGGTGTATCTGTGTGTATTGTGTGTATGGTGTGTATGTCTGTGTGTGTGGTCTGTGCGGTGTCTGTGTGTGTGCCATGTGTGTCTGTGTGTATCTGTGTGGTGTGTATGTCTGTGTGTGTGTGTGGTATGTGTGTGAGGTGTATCTGTGTGTGTGTGGTGTGTATGTGTGTAGTGTGTGTGTGTGTGTGTGTGTCTGTGTAGTGTGTGTGTCTGTGTGTGTGTGGTGTGAGTGTCTGTGTGTCTGTGTGTGTCTGTGTGGTATGTGTGTGAGGTGTATCTGTGTGTAGTGTGTGTGTGTGGTGTGTATGTGTGTTTGTGTGTGTGTGTCTGTGTATCTGTGTGTGTGTGGTATGTGTATGAGGTGTATCTGTGTATAGTGTGTGGTGTGTATGTGTGTGTAGTGTGTGTGTATGTGTCTGTGTGGTGTGAGTGTGTGTGCGTGTGTTATGTGTGTGAGGTGTATCTGTGTGTGGTGTGTGTATGTGTGGTGTGTATGTGTGTAATATGCGTGTTTGTGTGTGTGTGTCTGTGTGGTGTGTGTGTCTGTGTGTGTGTGGTATGTGTATGAGGTGTATCTGTGTGTATAGTGTGTGTGTGGTGTGTATGTGTGTAGTGTGTGTATGTGTTTGTGTGGTGTGAGTGTCTGTGTGTCTGTGTGTGTCTGTGTGGTATGTGTGTGAGGTGTATCTGTGTGTAGTGTGTGTGTGTGGTGTGTATGTGTGTAGTATGTGTGTGTGTTTGTGTGTGTGGTGTGTGTGTCTGTGTGTGTGTGGTATGTGTATGAGGTGTATCTGTGTGTAGTGTGTGTGTGTGTGTGTGTGTGTGGTGTGTATGTCTGTAGTGTGTGTGTATGTGTCTGTGTGGTGTGAGTGTTTGTGTGTCTATGTGTGTCTGTGTGGTATGTGTGTGAGGTGTATCTGTGTATAGTGTGTGTGTGGTGTGTATGTGTGTGTAGTGTGTGTGTCTGTGTGTCTGTGCGTGTGGTATGTGTATGAGGTGTATCTGTGTGTATAGTGTGTGTGTGGTGTGTATGTGTGTGTAGTTTGTATGTGTGTGTGTCTGTGTGGTGTGTGTGTCTGTGTGTGCGTGTGGTATGTGTGTGAGGTGTATCTGTGTGAGGTGTATCTGTGTGTAGTGTGTGTGTGGTGTCTGTGTGGTGTGTGTGTCTGTGTGTGCATGTGTGCGTGTGGTACGTGTATGAGGTGTATCTGTGTGTATAGTGTGTGTGTGGTGTGTATGTGTATGTAGTGTGTGTGTATGTGTCTGTGTGGTGTGAGTGTCTGTGTGTCCTATGTGTGTCTATGTGTGTCTGTGTGGTATGTGTGTCTGTGTGTGCGTGTGGTATGTGTGTGAGGTGTATCTGTGTGTGGTGTGTATGTGTGTAGTGTGTGTGTGTGTGTCTGTGTAGTGTGTGTGTCTGTGTGTGTGTGGTGTGAGTGTCTGTGTGTCCTATGTGTGTCTATGTGTGTCTGTGTGGTATGTGTGTGAGGTGTATCTGTGTGTAGTGTGTGTGGTGTGTATGTGTGTGTAGTGTGTGTGTCTGTGGTCTGTGTGTCTGTGTGTCTGTGCGTGTGGCATGTGTATGAGGTGTATCTGTGTGTATAGTGTGTGTGTGGTGTGTATGTGTGTGTAGTTTGTATCTGTGTGTGTCTGTGTGGTGTGTGTGTCTGTGTGTGCGTGTGGTATGTGTGTGAGGTGTATCTGTGTGTAGTGTGTGTATGTGTGGTGTGTATGTGTGTAGTGTGTGTGTGGTGTGTGTGTGTGTGTCTGTGTGGTGTGTGTGTCTGTGTGTGCATGTGTGCGTGTGGTACGTGTATGAGGTGTATCTGTGTGTATAGTGTGTGTGTGGTGTGTATGTGTGTAGTATGTATGTTTCTGTGTGTGTGTGTGTGTGTGCGTGTGGTATGTGATTGAGGTGTATCTGTGTGTATAGTGTGTGTGTGGTGTGTATGTGTATGTAGTGTGTGTGTATGTGTCTGTGTGCTGTGAGTGTCTGTGTGTCCTATGTGTGTCTATGTGTGTCTGTGTGGTATGTGTGTCTGTGTGTGCGTGTGGTATGTGTGTGAGGTGTATCTGTGTATAGTGTGTGTGTGGTGTGTATGTGTGTGTGTATAGTGTGTGTGTGTGTATCTGTGTGGTGTCTGTGTGTGTGTGTGATATGTGTATGAGGTATATCTGTGTGTATAGTGTGTGTACATGGAGAGGGCGATGGCACCTCACTCCAGCACTCTTGCCTGGAAAATCCCATGGATGGAGGAGCCTGGTGGGCTGCAGTCCATGGGGTCGCTAAGAGTAGGGCACGACTCAGCGACTTCACTTTCACTTTTCACTTTCATGCATTGGAAAAGGAGATGGCAACCCACTCCAGTGTTCTTGCCTGGAGAATCCCAGGGACAGAGGAGCCTAGTGGGCTGCTGTCTATGGGGTTGCACAGAGTCGGACACGACTGAAGTGACTTAGCAACTTAGCAGTATAGTGTGTGTGTGGTGTGTATGTCTGTGTGTATAGGTGTATGTGTGTGTCTGTGTGGTGTCTGTGTCTCTGTGTGTCTGTGTGTATAGTGTGTGTGTGTGTCTGTGTGTGTGTGTGGTATGTGTGTGAGGTGTATCTGTGTATATAGTGTGTGTGTGGAGTGTCTGTGTGTGTAGTGTGTGTGTGTCTGTGTGTGTAGTATATCTGTGTGTCTGTGTGTATGTCTGTGTGTATAGTGTGTAGTGTGTGTGTGTCTGTGTGGTATCTGTGTCTGTGTGTGTAGTGTGTGTCTGTCTGTCTGTGTCTGTGTGTGTGTGTGTGCCTGTGCACTGATTGCGTGTGAGCATGGGGTGAGCGTGCACATGCCCCTGCAGACAAGGACAGGCCTTGCCCTCGCTCACACCCCCGGCCATCGCCCGCTGCAGCGCGTGTGAGCCCTGGGCTCTGTGACGAGGGCCGGGTCCCACAGGAGGGCAGGTGGCCACTGCTCCCGGGGAGGCCTCGGCCTCTAGCGATGAGCTGGTTTTTCTCCGTTTTGCATGGTGTTTGGAGGCCTGGGGAAGCCTGGCTGCTGTGAAGTCTGGCTCCATCCTCGTGGGCACCAGCGGGGTCCAGCCCCGCTGGGTCAGCCTGGCCGCTGCCCTGGGCCCGAGTGCCCTCTCAGACGGCGCGGAACAGCGGCTCGGGGGCCAGACCCCACCTGTGCTCCTCCATGTCAGGGCTGGACGGGAGGGAGGGTTTGAATACTGACGGTGTCTCAAGAGATCAAGACAGGAGAAGGTCTGCTAGATGTTACGCTGAATGTACTTCTGGCTTAACTGCAAAGCCCACCATCAGCCTACTGACAGCAGCTACTAGTACCTGTGAGGTTTCATTAATCGTGATGACCCGTGTTTTAAGATTATGTAACACACACCGGCCTTTCCATGTTTCTCACGAAGGAGAAAGTGAACTCTCTCCCAGCTTAGACCTCGGCAGTGACGGCGCAGTTTGGGGCCACCGAGGCCGCACTCCCTGCAGGCTCTGGCCTGGAGAAGTCGTGTAGAGAGACGCCCTCAGACCTTCCGTGGGGTCGTGCCAGGCCGGACCCCCGAGTGAGGCCTGGCGGTCCGACGCGGCGAGGGCGCAGCCAGCATGAGCATGGCCGGTCCGGCCCTGAGCCTGCGGCCCTGGCCCCCAACATGCGTCCTGGGGGCAGTGGGGCTGCAGGCGGGCAGCAGGCCTGTCCCAGGGATCTGAGCGCCCGCTGTGGCCTGCCTACAGGCATCCTCGGATCCAGCTTCGTGACCACCGTGTTCTTTGCACCCGTGTGCACTCTCAAATATTTAAACATCCACCTGTAAGCGTTTAAGCGCTCACGTTCTCAATTCAAACAACACCAGGTGCGTGGGGACGTGGAGTGCTGTGTATGCAAATAAATAGTCTAACAAATTCCAAATAAGTAAGTTGGCTAATTTGTTTCAAGTCATTAAGAGATTACACCGTGTACAGACTCTTGGAATTCATTACACCTTCAGTGTTGCCAGCGAGACGCAGCACGTTTGCAGACGGTCATCGCCAGCTCAGCCAGCACCCCCTCCTGAGGCCTGAGCCCACCTTGAGCCGCCTCTGGCAGCGCCCTGCCCGTCATTCCGTTTGGGGCTGTGTCCGCCAACTCACAAAGGAAGCAAATTTCCTGGGACCAGCTCCCGGGGCCCAGGGTGCCACTGACCTCTGCCTCCCCCAGGGAGGGGAGATGGCCGGGGTGACCGCCCCCGAGAGGGGGACAGTCCCCACGCGGCCCCTGCCCTCCAGGACCCAGAGGCCGCCAGCACTGTCCCTACGGGCCCCGGCCAGGTCTCGGCCGGCTCCAACAACAGCTGTGTTCCTCGCATCTGGAGCCCCCCATCTCCCTCTGCGTCCTGAGGATAGGCCCCTCGGTGGCCGGGGGTAACACCGCCCTCAGCCTGAGGCCTGCCAGGCCAGGAGACCCCAAGAGCGAGGGGGCTGGGCAGAGCCCAGGGATTGGACCAAGCGTGCAGCCCCACGGGCCACCTGTCCTCAGCCCCACAGGCCCAGGGGAGGCTGCAGGCGGCCAGGTTCGCAGGCTCACAGGCGGCCTTGTATCATCGTTTCAGTCCTGCCCTGGGAGTAGGCCAGGCTGCCCAGCAGGCCGGCTGCTGAGCCGGGCCCACGCGTCAAAGGGAGAACCACCCGCGTGGGCGCCCAGGGGTGCTCTCCCTGCACGACCATGGCTCCAGGTCCCCGAGGGTCACTCAGCCTCTGTCCCCCCCTTTCTCTCCAGGAAAACGCAGCACAGCTCGCTGGACCAGAGCTCCCCGCCCCAGAGCGGGGCATCAGCCTCCTACAACCACCCGGTCCTGGGCATGTACGACGCCAAAGACGACTTCCCCCTCAGAAAGACAGGTGGGTGCGGGGCCGCTGCAGGGGTGGGGGGTTGGGGGGCCCACCAGGGGGTCCTCAGGGTGACGTCGGCCTCTCTGTCACAAGCCAGAAGAAGGATGTTTAGACACAAGCGAGGTGCACGGGACCCCTGGACTCTGTCCAGCGGTGACTCTGTAAGCGGGCAGTGGCTTTTAAGAAGGATCAAAGCGTCCCTGGGTCTTGCACTGGGGCGCTCAGGAGGGCAGGGGCCAGCGAAGCGAGCCTCTCCCCAAAGCTGTGCCCCTGGGAAGCCTGGCCACCCTCCTGGTTGTGGAGGGCGGGGCTCTGCTCTCGGAGACGGCAGGTGGAGCCCGGCCCTCGAGGGGAATGCCGGGCTTCATGGAGTGGGGGTGTGCGGCAGCTGCTTTTCCACAAACATGAATTTGTCTTCATTCGAAGGATTTTGGTCAGTTCCGGACAGAGAAGCTTTGGAACATCTTCTCCGCCCAAGTGGTGGGGTACAGGGAGCAGGGCTGGGGGCCCCTGCCACCCCATCCTAAGGACACGGGGCCCCCTGTAAGCAGTGTGCCCCAGAGAGGATGTGGGGTCACCAGCCCCAGACAGCCAGACGCGAAGGGGGCGCTTCTGCTCAGCACCAGGGGACTTGACCCGCATCCTGGGTGCAGGAAGGAGGGGCCTCGTCCCAGAGCTGGACCCTGGTGGGCAGCGGGGTCCACAGAGCCTTGCCCGGTCAGAGAGACGTCTGCACGCGTGGCTGGGGTTCCGCGTGGGCTGGCAACACTTTATTGCTGAATGTGCGAGTGTGGCGTCTGCCCTCTGCCCTCCAGTTTGAGCGCGTGGTTGTCCCCCATCGTGTGCCGAGAAGGGCCGTGCCTCTCACCTAGAGAGCCTGCAGGCTCCACAGAAAGAGGTGTCTGTTGGGATCCGGGCCAGCCGCCCCCAGGCCTGCCCTCCACGCCCCGTCCTGGAGCTGGCGCTGCGATCAGCCACACCGCCGTCAGTCAAACGGGGCCCTGTGCCAGGAGAGACCCCAGGCGCCTGCCCCAGGAGGCCTGGGCCTGGTGGGAGTGGAACCCAGGGAGCTGGGGGGCTGGCTCTGAGCGAGTGGCTGGTGGTTCTGCAGCTCAGTGGGTGTCTCCCGCCTGCTTTGCAGCCCTGGGCTCCACGACAGATTCCCTAGGCTCTCCTGACCTCAGTTTCTCATCTCCAAAGTGGGTACGCTGAGCGCACAGCACTTGTGCCCACCCTGGGTGTGGTGAGTGGTGCCCACAGCCCCTGGAGCCATGGGTGGGGGAGGACATGAAGGACAGAGCTCCTGGCCACCGAGAAGAGCCACCTTCTGTGTGGTCCTGAGCTGCGTGATAATCGGCAGCGCCGCCCCCAGCCCCACGTCCCCAGGACAGAAAAGAGGCCCCGCCCTGCACTGCGTGGACTGCGGAGGAGCTCAATAGAGACGCGCTTGCACTGTCTTCTAAAACAGCAACCCTGGCACATTAGTAATAGTAATAAGGCCAAGGTTCCAGGGGAGAGTTTAAACCCCTTAGGGGAACAGAGTGCAGCACGGTGTCCTGCGTCATTCTCGGAGCACGTATTTTCAAACACATGTCGCTGCTAATTCTAAATAATTTACATCTTTCTATGCATTCAGCTCCCTGGTGGCTCAGACAGTAAAGAATCCGCCTGCACTGCAGGAGACCTGGGTTCGATCCCTGGGCCAGGAAGACCCCCTGGAGGAGGGCTTGGCAACCCACTCCAGTATTCTTGCCTGGAGAATCCCATGGATGGGGGAGCCTGGCGGGCTGCAGTCCATGGGGCCGTGAAGAGTCGGGAACAACTGAGCAGCTGACACACCTGCTCAGCTAATCCCACGGTGACCTGCCTTCCCTCCGTCTTTACGGGCAGCTTGGGGCAAGTGAGCCTCAGGACACTGTGTCAGTGACGGCTGCCCCCAGGGGGTCCTCTCTGGGCCCTGGGGTCAGAGTCTGTGTCTGCGGGAGCTGTGTGTCTGTTACGGACTCAGGGCTGTGGTCCCCTGGGCGGACGCTCATGCTCAGGCCTTGCTAGGTCACAGGACAGAAAGCTGAAGACCCCGGGGTTCCGGGCACTTAGTCAGGAGGCTGTGTGCTCACTCCCAGGCAGGGCCCCGAGCATGAGCAGCGGCTGGCTCCCCGCGCATCTCCACAGTGGTTACGGAGCACACTGGTCGAGTGCTCCCCAGGTACCCGGCCCTGAGCTTTGCGGCAGGCAGGGCACAGGCCACCAATGTCCACATGCTCCAGTCCTGAAGGAGGAGGGGAGCTGCAGAGTCCAGGCCCAGGGTGGACCTGTGGGGCCCCTGGGGAGGGGGCCTGGCCGTGGAGGGCAGGGCTGGCTTTTTACTCCAAACAAACAGAGAGGACCGAGGCCCCGCATCAGGTTTGCTCAGAAGCCCTGGCCTGATGGCTGCCTCTGGGCCTCAGGGTCCCCCTCCGCAGCCCCTGCCGCCAGGGAGGGCCTGCCTGGGCTGAGACGGTGGGCGGTGTCTGGCGGAGAGCTGGGGTATCCAATCACTGAGGCCCCGTGACACGTCGGTGAGTGTGCACAGCTCGCCCTGCAGTCGTCCCCTTCCTACTCGTCCTAGCTGTGAGTAGCGTGGCTCGAGGTTACCAGGGACGCACGTGGCACGCCTCTCTGCAGTCTGGGAAGGGCGGGTCACCTCGCAGTCCGCCTGGTTCTGATGTGGTTTGTGGACCGGGGGCAGCCTGCTAGCCTGGGCAGCTGTGGGCAAGGCCCGCACTGCACACCGCTATGCCTGGGTGTGCGTCATGTGGGGCTGGGCGGGGCTGGGGGGCGGTCGGGGTAGAGGCCCTGCGGCCCTGGCATGGGATAAGGCACTTAGCTTTCCGGGCGGGGTGAAAGGGGTTGACCCCGCAGTTACGGCCGTGCGGGCCCAAGCTTCCAGCCCTCGGGGGGCTTTTGTGTGCCACTGTCTTCCCTCAACTTTGTGCTTGTTGCAAAGTGGGTGTGAATATGTTCAGAGGGTTTTCATAAAGACTTTGTTGTGCTTTACCAAAGAAAATTCCAGAGATGACCCGTGTGGTTAAGTATTAATACTAGGCAGTGTCTATGTGGAAAAGGACCTCGCTTCACACATTGATGTCCATCAAACCTGGACTCCTCTTCACATGAGAAGTGCCCAGTGAGACCTGGACTTATCTTGTCCAGATGTGCCCTGTTCGTACCTGAGCTTGGCGGCCGCCTGAAATACACTATCAAAACGATTGGTGTAAACGCCAGTTGTAAACACCATGTAGAGTGCCTTTTTTTTTTTTTTAAATCACAAAAGGAATGCATCAGTTCAGTTCAGTCGCTCAGTTGTGTCTGACTCTTTGCAACCCCATGGACTGCAGCACACTAGGCCTCCCTGTCCATCACCAAATCCCGGAGCTTACTCAAACTCATTACCATCGAGTCAGTGATGCCATCCAACCATCTCATGCTCTGTCGTCCCCTTCTCCTCCTGCCATCAATCTTTCCCAGCATCAGGGTATTTTTCCACAGAGTCGGTTCTTCGCATTAGGTGGCCAAAGTATTGGAGCTTCAGCGCAGGCATCAGTCCTTCCAATGACTATTCAGGGTTGATTTCCTTTCAGATGGACTGGTTGGATCTCCTTGCAGTCCAAGGGACTCTCAAGAATCTTCTCCAACACGACAGTTCAAAAGCATCAATTCTTTGACACTCAGCTTTCTTTATAGTTTATATCCATACATGACCACTGGAAAAACCATAGCCTTGACTAGATGGACCTTTGGTGGCAAAGTAATGTCTCTGCTTTTTAATATGCTGTCTAGGTTGCTCATAGCTTTCCTCCCAAGGAGCAAGCATCTTTTAATTTCATGGCTGCAGTCACCATCTGCAGTGATTTTGGAGCCCAAGAAAATAACATCTCTCACTGTTTCCATTGTTTCCCCATCTATTTCCCATGAAGTGATGGGACCAGATGCCATGATCTGAGTTTTCTGAATGTTGAATTTTAAGCCAACTTTTTCACTCTCCTCTTTCACTTTGATCAAGAGGCTCTTTAATTGTTTTTTACTTTCTGCCATAAGGGTGGTGTCATCTGCATATCTGAGGTTATTGATATTTCTCCTGGCAGTGTTGATTCCAGCTTGTGCTTCCTCCAGCCCAGTGTTTCTCATGATGTACTCTGCATGTAAGTTAAATAAGCAGGGTGACAATATACAGCCTTGACGTACTCCTTTTCCCAATTTGGAACCAGTCTGTTGTACCATGTCCAGTTCTAACTGTTGCTTCCTGACCTGCATGCAGATTTCTCAGGAGGCAGGTCAGGTGGTCTGGTATTCCCATCTCTTTCAGAATTTTCCACAGTTTATTGTGATCCACACAGTCAAAGGCTTTGGCATAGTCAATAAAGCAGAAGTAGATGTTTTTCTGGAACTCTCTTGCTTTTTTGATGATCCAGCGGATGTTGGCAATTTGATCTCTGGTTCATCTACCTTTTCTAAATCCAGCTTGAACATCTGGAATTTCACAGTTTACATATTGCTGAAGCCTGGCTTGGAGAATTTTGAGCATTAGTTTACTAGCATGTGAGATGAGCGCAATTGTGCGGTAGCTTGAACATTCTTTGGCATTGCCTTTCTTTGGGATTGGAATGAAAACTGCCCTTTTCCAGTCCTGTGGCCACTGCTGAGTTTTTCAAATTTGCTGGCATATTGAGTGCAGCACTTTCACAGCATCATCTTTCAGGATTTGGAAGAGCTCCACTGGAATTCCATCACCTCCACTAGCTTTGTTTGTTGTGATGCTTCCTAAGGCCCACTTGACTTCACATTCCAGGATGTCTGGCTCTAGGTCAGTGATCACACCATCGTGATTATCTTGGTCATGAAGATCTTTTTTGTGTATTTCTTCTCTGTGTTCTTGCCACCTCTTCTTAATATCTTCTGCTTCTGTTAGGTCCCTACCATTTCTGTCCTTTATTGAGCCCATCTTTGCGAAGTGTTCCCTTGGTATCTCTGATTTTCTTGAAGAGATCTCTAGTCTTTCTCATTATACTGTTTTCCTCTATTTGCATTGATCACTGAGGAAGGCTTTCTTATCTCTCCTTGCTATTCTTTGGAACTCTGCATTTAATGGGTATATCTTTCCTTTTCTCCTTTGCCTTTTGCATCTTCTTTTCTCAACTATTTGTAAGGCCTCCCCTGACAACGATTTTGCCTTTTTGCATGTCTTTTTCTTGGGATGATCTTGATCACTGCCTCCTGTACAGTCTCACAAACCTCCGTCCATAGTTCTTCAGGCACTCTGTCTATCAGATCTAATCCCTTGAATCTATTTGTCACTTCCACTGTATAATCGTAAGGGATCTGATTTAGGTCATACCTGAATGGTCTAGTGGTTTTCCCTACTTTCTTCAACTTGACTCTGAATTCCAACAAGTTAAAACGTAAGTCAGATGTGTGCATCCTGTGTGTGACCTCCGGAAACAGCTCCTGGTCTGGTTTGGTGCCTACAGCGCAGACGTGGTCTGTGCCGGCGTGTGTGTGTAGTGGGGCGGGGGGGGCGGAGGTCTGTGCGCGGGTGATGCCCGTGGACTGTCTCTGTGTCAAGAAAACACCTGCTTTGCACTTTTGCTGTAGCTCCACTTTTCAGTTACTGTCATATCTGGGGTACCACTCCATTTCAACGCATAAGGTCAACACCTTTCCTATATTATCTCAATTTACAAATATTGTAGCAAATATTGTAGCTAGTTCTCTAGCTTTTAGTTCTGCCCTCAGATATGGGGGCCTATAGTCACTGTTTCTGCAGGATCGACTCCTGAGTTAGAAAGCGTGTGCAGAGCCTACAAAGCCCAGCTTGCTGTGCTGTACCCTCTGCTCGTGAGAGGCCCTCATCCCCCTTCACTCACGCGATGCCTTCCCGGGTCACCCCAGCCAGCCTGATGGGTGCTGAAGCCGTGACCTCTCTGCCTTTTCAAAGAGCAGTTCCATCCCCGTCAGGGATGTGCATGTCTGTTACGTCCCATGGTCCTGCTCGGGAGAAAGCTGGGCGCTGCGTCGCGGAGCCACTGGGCCTCTCCCGGGGCCCAGTGTGGCCCGTGCCCCTGAGCCTGGCAGCATGCGTGCTGGCCAGGCTGTGCCTTCCTTGTGCACCCCCTGTGCCCAGCATCTGCCACCACGCCATCAGGGACGGTCCCTAATGTCAGTGTTCAGTGGCAGCTCCCCCATACGCTTTTCTCTTGGCCGGTTTTTTTTCTCATTGCTTTACATGCTAATATCCATCCTGTGTCTGTCACATATGCTACAAAAAATTGTATTCCAGCCTATCCTCTGTGTTTCTAGAAAAGAAGAAAAGTTACTCAGTCGTGTCCGAATCTTTGCAACCCCAGGGACTACACAGTCCATGGAATTCTCCAGGCCAGAACACTGGAGTGGGTAGCCTTACCCTTCTCCAGGGGATCTTCCCAACCCAGGGATCAAACCCAGGTCTCCCGCATTGCAGGCAGATTCTTTACCAGCTGAGCCACCAGGGAAGCCCTTGTCTTTCTAGAGTTCTCTTTTTATTGTTATCAGAGTAAGTCAATGTCCCTAAGTCACAGAGCCCCACAAGGCTGCCTCCGGGAGCAGCTGGCCCCACCACCCGGCCCTGAGCTCTGGCGACAGTGAACAGAAAGGACACATGAACCGCCCGTGACCGTGGCTGCATTCCCGCTCGTGTGTGAGTGCCCTTTATCCTGAAGTTGATGATTTGTTTCATTTGCTTAGTTTTCTGTCTGCCTGGATTTTTTAAATTGAGGGATAGTTGATGTACAATATTATAGAGCTTTCAAGTGGACAATTTTTTAAAGTTGTATTCCATTTGTAGTTATTATAAAATATCAGCTCTGCTCCGGGTGTCTGCCTGTCCCGGCTTTTAATTCAGCCCCACGATTTGGCAGACGGAGGAGGCTGTCCTCCAGGGCAGGCGGTCCACAGGCTCTGCTCTGGGCCCTGACTGCCGTTCATGGCCTCCCGGGGAGGCCCAGCCTCTTCCCTGGACTCCACCTGCTCCCGTGTCTCATCTTCTCCTCCGTCTTGGTTGTCCAGCTTCTCCGAGGTTTCTGAGAAACTGTGTGTGGAATGTGACTCTCTGGAGTCCTTGCCTGCTGGCAGATACCTTTATCCTGGCCCCCGAGTGATGATGGATAGTGTGGCTAGGTCCAGAGTCACCTTCCTTCAGGGCTTTCAGGCCCTTGTCTTACCCTGCAAATGACCGGAGCCTGACCCTGCTCACAAGGCTGACCCTGGGGCCCCGAAGCTCTGAGACCTCCCAGGATGCCCCTGTCAGGACCAGGCAGTGTTGCTCACAGACAAACCTCGGTGCCGCCAACAGGGCCCCCCCCCACACTGGGGCGGGAGGGCCACGCACTCCCCCGCTCCGGGGCCATGCTGTCCTTCCTGGGTCTCGGGCAGATTCCTCCCCAGGACGGACACGTGGCTGCAGCAACCTCGTGCAGGCTCAGCTGACATCTTGCGGGGAGAGGGGTTGTGCCTATTAATCTAGTGGGGGGGCTGCGCTTTTTTTTTCTTTTCAAATAATGATAAAGTAAGAAGCTCAGCGTAGAAATAGAAATAAGTGAAACATGAAGCTCCAGTTCTCAAAAATCTGAAAATAGTATTAAATATTAAAAAACACAGAAGCGGGTCCTCTCGCCGGCAGGGATGGCTGTTCCGTTACTGGGTCCTTTTCCTCTTTGGACACAAACGTCCTGCTGGGGAACCTAGCAGTCCAGACAAACTCTGCAGAGCAGAGAGCGTCTCCCCTGGGATCAGGGTCTCTGGAGCAGGCTGCGCATCTGGTGAGGCTGCCACCTTGCTCGCACCTCACACCTCATTTCTCTGGGAAGCACCCTTCAGGCTGCTTCCTCCCTCCTCACAGGACCCGCCTTTACCTCCCAGCGCCCCCCAGGGTCACCCCAATGCCAGGACCCCCGACCCTGCCCCCAGGCTCCCCAGAGCATGGAGTCGCAATGGCCGTGAGATGCACATGCAGCCTCATTCTTATAACCCCAGCCAGCTTACTTCCAACTCAGGGGAAGTCTAATCCTGTTGCTTGTTGAGCTAGAGAGCGGTAAACTTCCTGTTCCAGAAAGATTAAAACCAGCAGGGCTGCTGATTACAAACAAAAACAAGAGGTAAAAGAAACTCGCCAGTTAGCAGATCCACAAGTAGCGGAACCTTGAATGAACTCATAAAGCCTCCGAAGGCAGAAGTCTGGTGGTGAGCTCACTGCCGCCGCGGGCTCCCAAGCTGCCAGCCTGTGGGGCTAAGACTCAGGTGTCCAGAGGCCACAGGCAGGGCCCTGCTGAGTGAGGATGCCCCCTTCCCAAGGCAGCCACGCTGACGTGGGACTGGATTAGTCCAGGGTGTGGTCTGGGCTCCGGGTGCAGAGGCCAGACCGCTGCGGGTTTGCAAAGGGCTCCATTCACACAAGCAAGGCTGTTACCAAAAGCAACCGGAGCACCTGTGCTGGGGGGTCAGGCGACATGGAGGGAAACGGGCCTCACCTGCAGGCAGGTGGCTAACCCTCTCATCAGGTGGGTTGGCCTTAGCACCTCTCAGTGGCTGGGATCCGAGTGGGCAGCCGGCCTGGGCCGTCACTCGTTGGGGAATTTTTGATTTGCCGGTGAGTGAGGACGTGTGTAATGTAGAAGTCGTGGTAAACCACCCCCAGTCACCTTGACCCCAGGTGTGTCTGCCTGCCGGTAATGACGTCTCCTTTTCCTGCAGCTTCTGAACCCAACCTGAAATTACGCTCCAGGCTAAAGCAGAAAGTGGCTGAGAGACGGAGCAGCCCCTTGCTACGCAGGAAAGATGGGCCAGTGGTCACAGCTCTGAAGAAGCGTCCCTTGGATGTCACAGGTACTTTGAGTGTAAACCCCACCGCCTGCCTGCCCGTCTCAGAGAGGCCAGCCTGCACCCTCTCCCTTTAGTAGGGAAACCTGCATCTCTCCGCATCCACCTCCCCCACCCCACCGAGTCCCGAGGGCGGTGCCAGCCCCCAGGACTGAGTCCGAGGGCCCCAGGTGGCCCCCAGAGGTGCTCAGATCCCTGTTCCTGTCCAGCCCCCAGCCTGGACCCGCAGGGCAGCTGAGAGCAGTCAGGCCCCTGGACATCCCGGGAGACGATCAGGGATTCTAAGTGGAGGGTTCTCTGGAGCTGTTTAACAGCTCCCGCCCTGTGGGTGGTGAGCCCAGGTCTCTTACCTGCCCCTGCCCATTAAACGGCAGAGTCTTCCTGGGAAGGAGGCGGGAGCTTGGAAGTCTCCGCGCCCGGGTCCACGCGCTGCTCTCGGCCCCCACCTAGTGGCCGACGCGCGAAAGCACACCCACACTCTCTACCAGAACCACCGGGCCCCAGGCCGAGGCCCTTCCTGGTGGTCCGGAGGACACAGCCCACGTCCTGGGGCAGTGCGGTCAGAAGGGCACGCCCCGCTCTCGAGGGGCACCCCGCCTCCGGAGGGCGCACCCCTCGTGCACAGGGCGCACAGCCCCCGTTCCTGGAATCACAGCACAGACGGGTTGCCCAGGTGGCCTGGAAACAGGCGGGAGGGCCCGCCTGCACCAAGGACAGGGTTTGATGGAGACCCGAGGCTCTCGGGGCCGCCCCCCAGGAAGGAGGGGCCAGTCCCCCTAACCCCACCCCCACCCCCACCCCCGCCGCCCGCACCCTCAGTTCTGAGCACGGGGTCTGGGGTGAGCTGAGCGCCCTCAGCCCTGCCCTGCAGCCGGGGTGAAGCCTGCCTGGAGCTGGGTCTGAGGCCACGGGCCTGGGGCCCAGTGGTTCTGGTAGAGAGACCAGGCCCCCCTCACCGCGGGTTTCGTGCAGACTCCGGCCTCGCCAGAGGCAGGGCGCGTGTGCGGGCCCCCCCCCCGCCCCACCGCCAGGCCTAGTCTCTTTGGGGGGCAGCGGCTCCACCCGTCAGGCCCGGCCACTTCTGTCCTGGTGCTGGCTCTGGCCTTCGCGCCCTCCGCCTGTGAGGTCAGGACCAGGCTGGGCGCTGCAATGATGAGCCGCGTCCTCGCCTCCCAGCAGCTTCCTCTCTGACTCCAGAGACCAGGGCGCCACACTGGGGCTGGGAGCACACGGCCTGCGGCGCCTGCTGGGTGCTGGGCAGCATGACCGAGAGAGGGCGCCGTGCGGGAAGCAGGAAAGGCGGGTGGCGGGGCCCCTGGGCCGGGGGAGTTCAGCGGATGGGCGCAGGCGGCACGGAGATGGGGGTGGGTTTCCCGTCCAGCACAGCCCCGGGGGGCTGGGGCGGGGGAAATGCTCTGAGCAGAGCTGGCTTTCCAGAAGACGGGAAAATAAGGCGCTCTGGGCAGGGTGGGATCCCCTCCCCTGGGGTCCTGGGAGGAGAGGGCCACTGCGTCCCAGACGCGGCTCCTCTGGCCTGTAACGGGAGGCCAGGAGGGACGGAGGTGAGGGCGCGGCCAGTGGCGGCCCTCGGACGCTCATGTTGAGGGATCAGGGGCGTGGCCGCGTCACACCACGTGTGCCTCCTCCCTCATCGGAGCTGTGCCTGGCAGGGCGAGCAGACAAGAGAAGGGCCCCTCTGACCCTGTCCAGAGGAATGCCGTTAGCCTCTGAGTGTATTTCCTTCCAGTCCTTTCTGTGCGGGTCTGGCATGTACCCGGTGTACACTGGATTCCTTTTTCACTCGATATTAGTCACAACACTCTTGCGCCTTTAATGACATTCCACCGTGTCGATGCAAATGATACCATGGTGATTATGCATTCATACTTACTTTCTTAGACCAGTTTCCTTGAAGTAGAGTGAAAAAGCAGTCCAAACACTGTTGAGCTGAAGATGGGTGAAAAGTTGGAGAGATCACATATAATTTTTATTGCCCCCAAAAGTTGTCCTGGCTTCCCACACGCTCTGGAGGGTTTACCTGCCAACCGTGCTGCGACGGGCCTGTTTAAAGGAGGCCCGGAGGGGAGGCTCTGTGCAGCCGGGGGCAGGCTGACAGCAGGGAGGGCGCCCAGGCAGGGGCATGCCTGTGGTGGGGTGGGGTGGGGTGGGGGATCCATCCCTGTCTTTACACGTGACCTGTGACACCTACCAGCCCAGGTGGCCTTCCCAGCTGCCCCCGTTCAGGGAGGCACATGTGAACATGACTTAACCTGGTGGAGACCAGGCTCTGGATCCAGTGGGTAGGGAACCAGGGCCTGGGTTCACCATCTGTGCACGGGGGAGACGAGGGGGTCCCGGGGGGGCTAGAGTGGACAGAGCCACTTGCTGCCAGGGTGTTCCCAGGGGGACGGCTGCTCGGTGGCGAGGACTCGAGTGCTCACGGTCCCCTGGGTGGAGGGGGTCGTGCATGTTACCCTTGGGATTGGGTCTCCTTCTCCATAAGAGCTGGGCCTGCGGGAGTGGGCACTGCCATCCATCCTCATGGCACCCTCAGCCTCCTCACTGTTGCCCCGACTTCAGCTGGAACCAAGTCTCAGAGTCCTCTGGGCCCCACTGGCAGCTCTATGGGCTCGCGCTCCTGGGCCGGGCCTCAGTGTGGGCGGGGAGGGGGGTGCAGAGAAGATTTGCCCTGGAAGATGCCTGTTGAGCCTCTTTGGGGTCCAGCTTTGGGAGATGGACCAGGCTTCCCCTCTGCATGCCTGCAAGTCCAGGTCGGGGTAGAATGTTAAGTCATCAGAGGTCCCACGGTAAGTGCACTTGGGGCAGGCAGTGAAGTGAAAGTCGCTCAGTCATGTCCGACTCTTTGCGACCGCATGGACTATACAGTCCGTAGAATTATCCAGGCCAGAATACTGGAGTGGCTAGCCTTTCCCTTCTCCAGGGGATCTTCCCAACCCATGGAGTGAACCCAGGTCTCCCACATTGCGGGCAGATTCTTTACCAGCTGAGCCACGAGGGAAGCCCACGAACACTGGAGTGGTTAGCCTAGCCCTTCTCCAGAGGATCTTCCCGACCCATGAATTGAACCAGGGTCTCCTGCCTTTCAGGCAGATTCTTTACCAACTGAGCTATCAGGGAAGCAGGCACTCGGGAGGGAAAGGCAGACAGCTCAGGCTGGTTCCCTCTGAGAGGCTGTACCTGGAAGTGCCAGTGTTCAACACCATCGAGCCAGACGAGAACTCAGAAACGCAAGACACACCCTCGTGTCACCGTAGAGAGTCCGAGGGGCTTCCCATCGCGTGTTTGCACACGCAGGAGTAGTGGCTCCTTCGGCAGTGAGGGTGGGGGGACCGGGGTGGGACACGCTCCATCCTCAGCCCCGGCCACGGTGGGCGAGATGGGGCCACACAGGCCATCACAGCTGCTTGGAGACTGTCTGGGATGCGTTGTCAGATAACCTGGTCAGTCACCGAGGCCACCAGCTGAGCTTTTCCCAGGAAGTCTAAAAAACTCAAGGATTGGCTCAAAGCAGATGTTGACAGAGGAGGCTGTGTACATGGGCACAGCGTACTTGACCTTCCCCTGTTCACAGGCATTTGGCCTCTGTGCTTTCTCATCTCTTGTTGTTACAATATTAACGATTGTTCAGGGCTTGTTCTTCTGGTGTTTATGATCATTTACCAAGGAGGAGTAAAATTGACAGTATGTGTTCGGCTCAGAAGGTTCCAAGGGCGCGTCTGGGGTCACAGGTTTGTGAAGGTCTCGAGTGGACAGCACAGCCAGGAACAGGGAATTAGCTCCGTGGCCCCTGGGTGGGAACCGTGGTCCCGTCCTTTCCACAGTCGGCCAGCTCAGAACAGAGGGCCGCCACAGCGGGAGGCCAGCCCAGCTCACACCTCGGGGTCCTCGCTGGAACCTGGGTCAGGCTCACAAGTGTCTCTCCCTCCTAGACTCGGCGTGCAGCAGTGCCCCGGGCTCCGCGCCCAGCTCGCCCAACAACAGCTCCGGGAACGTGAGCACGGAGAACGGGATCGCGCCCGCCGTCCCCAGCATCCCGGCCGAGGTCAGTGCGCAGCGCGCTCGTCCGCAGGGCGGTGTCCAGCCGCCCCTCCGTCTTGACCATCGGAGCAGCGTCTCCGAGGCATCTCAGGAACTCTGAGCCTCAGACCACGGGGGGCGGTGCCCCTCACCTCTGCCGGTCAGACCCCAGCCATGCTGCAGGTTGAGAGGCGGCTCCTGGAGAACCCTCCCAGGGGCTGTTCCAGCCAGGCGGGGAGCCTCAGGGCTGGCGGAAGGCCACACCCTTGACCAGACCTGGGTCAGGGCGATGTTCCGGAACCTTCACTCCACGCTTTCATTTTCCTCCTTATTCACTTTGCTCCCCTGGCTCATGCCATAGGTGCCTGAAGCGCCTGCCTTGTGCCAGCCCTGTGGCCCCCGCACAGGGCCAGTTTCCACTCGACTGGGGTGGGCGGGTGCTGGCCGGAAGGGGAGCCAGCTGCACACCCCGCTTCCCGGGACTGAGCCGGCTGTGCCGTGTGCTTCCTGCTTGGATGGTGCTCCCGACTAGGAGGTTCTTGTGAGGTTTTTTTTTTCTAAGTTCCTTCCAACTTACAGGAGGCTGTCATTTGTCAAACACAGTAATTTGCTCTCTTCCTTAAATGTTTAGAAACGAGTCCTGCCCTCCAGAGGGCTGACAGGTTTTGGTTGGAGTACACAGGCCCACGTGTCCACTCCATTTTCAGTCTTTAGACACTTAAGATAAAAAGCAGATTTTTAGAAACTGAGTTGATTTTATGCTGCTGCCTCTTGCTTGTTAATCCCTCTTTATTCTTTTCCTTGTACATCTTTATTACCTGTGCATTTCAGCCTCCCTGTTTAAAGACTTGTTTAGATTAAGAGTTTTAGCAATCCTTCTCTGTGAGGCTGAGGTCATAGCTGAGATCTACCTGTTAACAGCCTTAGAACTCGCCTAGAAATTGCCTCCTGGAACGAGCTGTGCAGGCTGCATGTGGCTTGTCAGTCGTGCTCCCAGATCCTGGCTTTGTTTCAGTGGGTAGCCACTCACCTAATGGTTTCTACCGTAGAGATGCCTTATTTGAGTGAATGCCGGTTTAAGGTGCATGTTAATTTTTACAAATTGCATTTTCATGTAAATTAAGCTACTGGAAATTAATAGAAGGTGTCAAAGGATTTGCAAGAAACAAAGATTGCAGTTCACGTGTTTTATGTTAGATATTTACAGTAATCACAAGGCTAGCCCTTGAAAATGTGGTCACAGTTGGATGTCCTTCGTGGGTTTCAGTCTGGTTAGGCCTGGACAGTTCCCTCGGTGCCTCTGTAAGCTCAAGGCCAGGGCTGGCCACTCCTCCTCCTCCTCTGGTCCAGAGGCGGCGAGGGGTCCTCACGCAGGAGGTGGGCCACTGGCCCAGTTCTGCAGCCCCTTTCCCTGCTGGACCGAGGGACGCTCAGCATCGTCCTTACACGGGGGGAGCAGGGCTCCCCAACCCTGGACAGCCTCGCCCCAGGGAGGGAGCTTCATGCGATGCTGAAAGCCAGGTGGGATCTGGGGACGTCAGTGGGGGTGCTGCCCTGGCCCCGGCCTTCCTGGACAACTGAGGGGCATGCCATAGGGCAGGTGTAGACGGCCAGCACCGGAAACGCGGGCCAGTCAGCACATCAGACAGTTCCCAGAAGGCTGCTTGATTTCTAAAAGTAAAGTAGGTTTAGTTTGTTTGTTTTTTTTTAGAAAAAAGCCTTGGTTATAAAGAGGAAATGACAACTTTCAAGCACTCAGTGTTCGCTTGTTCTATTCCTGGACAATGATAATACAGTGGAATCATGCTTTCCTTGGCAAGCTCAGTCACTTTCTCTAAATCAGAGCTTGCTGATTTTTTTAAAACCAGAAAAAGGGCTACTTTTAAAGTCGCCCTTTAGTCATGACTGTAGCATTTACTATGTGAACAGAGTAAAGTGGCTGCGGCCTTCACTAGGAGAGACACACTAACCTCCGTCCCCAGGGGCCCTTCCTACAGTGCCCTCGGAGCACAGGTGTGTGTGAGTTTCCACCGACACCGTGCGTGTGACACCAGGAAGCCGCCCAGGGACCGCTGCCTGGCACGGGACTCCAGCACACTCGCCCTGGGGTGGTCATCGCTCCGTGCTCTCTGATGGACCGAGGGGCACTTACCGGCCGGGGCTGCAGCCCTGCCCTTGTTCACAGTAACTTTCAGCTCATATTCTTTCTAACCATGCCAGTGAAATCTTAAAGCAGGCAAAATGTTTCTCAGCCTTAATTATATGCTCCGTTGTGAGAAGAGCTAGGAAAAAACCGGTTCTAAGTCCATGATTAGTGCCATTCTCTAGGGGGGGATGGTGTGAATACGACAGTGTCCTTTCTGCCAGGAACCTTCATTCTAGAGGCAGAACATGAAATACGACAGTAATTCAAGCCCTCGGAGACTGGCACCTGAGCACACACGATAAATAAGCTTCCAATCATCAACAGAATTTTTCCGACCTGAGTGTCCCCGTGGAGGGCCGTGTCCTTGTGTGTGAACACGCCTCGTGGATTTACCCTCTGACTGGCTGCAGGGCCCTGTGCGCTGCTGTGGTCCAGTCCGTCTGCCTCCAGCTTCCTCTCCCGAGAGTATGTCCTGCGAGTGGAGTGCGGTTTAAGATCAAAGGCTAGGTCTGTTTTTAAGACTTTTGACATGGATGGCCAAAGCGTCCTGTAGAAGGAGCAGGCTGATTATGGCCCACCCAGCAGTATGGTTATGTTTCTCTGGGTCAAGATGCTGTTGTCATTCTAAAATATCTTTGCCAACTGCATAGGTTTTAAATGTTGTTTTTTTTTTAGATCACTGCTGATTTTTTTTTTCAAATGGGTTTCTTCTCCATCCTGGCTCTTCTTTGTCACTCTCACTCACTGTTGTTTGACTTGCATGCTTTTTATATGTGGCCTTTGTCTGTACTACGGTTGCCAACTTTGGCATCACTGATATCTGCCTTTTATGTGAAGGCATTTTTCTCTAATCAGCATCTCCCTCTCTGGTTCCTACCTCTCACGTAACCTTTGGAAGGACGTTCCCGGCCCTGAGACTACACGTTTAAGTGTATTATCCTGGGTTTATTCTGACAGTTTTACAGTGTTGTGTGGATTGAACAGGAGCAGACAAGAGAGGGGCGGGTCGTGAGTCAGAGTTGACGGCTTTGCGATGCCGTGTCTGCCTCCGAGCTGTCCTTGTTCATACATCTCCATCCCGGGGACCTCGGACTGGACCTCAGCCTGCCCTGGAGGGTTTTCTCTTGTCGCTTCCTGTGGCACAGGCCGCCCAGGCCTGGCCGTGCAGCCTGCGTGACGCCCATGTACTCTGTCTGCAGACCAGCCTGGCGCACAGACTCGTGGCACGAGAGGGCTCGGTGGGCCCGCTGCCCCTCTACACGTCACCATCCCTGCCCAACATCACCCTGGGGCTGCCCGCCACCGGCCCCTCCACGGTAAGTGGGCGCCCCCGGGGTCTGTGAGGCGGCGGTGCGGGGCAGCCCCCCCCAGGCCCCTGACCCGGGCACCCGGCTGTGTCTGTCTGTCCAGGGGGCGGCCGGCCAGCAGGAGGCCGAGAGACTGGCCCTGCCCGCCCTGCAGCAGCGCGTCTCCCTCTTCCCTGGCACCCACCTCGCCCCCTACCTGGGCGCGGCGCCCCTGGAGCGCGACGCGGGGGCAGCCCCGGGCTCCCTGCTGCAGCACGTGGTCCTCCTGGAGCAGCCGCCCACGCAGACGCCCCTCGTCACAGGTGAGCGGGCCGCGTCGGGCCGTCCTGGGCTCCCCAGGGGAGAGCGGGTGACCTGTCCCCCAGAACTCCTGCACCCAAGCCCTCCCACGCCAGGCTGTGGCTGGAGAGACCGAGTCCACTCACACAGCCAGGGGCGTGGAAGCCAGAGCGTCAGACACACCTTCTGGTTGATTTCCCAAGAGCAGGCTGCCAGCCCCCTGACGTGTCTGCCCTTTGGGTGCTCAGGGTGTGATGGAGCACAGAGCTGGCCCTGCTGGGCAGCAGATTCCTATCAGCAGTAACTTTTTTTTTTTAATGTGCCCATCTAATGGGTGGTTATGTTTAGAAAAAAAAATTAGGGCTTTCCTGGTGGCTCACATGGTAAAGATTCTGCCTGCAATGCAGGAGACCAGGTTTAATCCCTGGGTCGGGAAGATCCCCTGGAGGAGGGCATAGCAACCCACTCCAGAATTCTTGCCTGGAGAATCCCATGGACAGAGGAGCCTGGCAGGCTTCAGTCCATGGGGTCACAAAGAGTCAGACATCATTCAGTGACTCACACACACACACACACACAGATTTGCTATAAAATTTGCATAGCAACAGCAGTGTAAAGGTGTTACTTTCCAAGTGACAGAGTGCTCAGGGTTCACTGTGAAACGAGGGGGTCCTGCTGCAGAGCTGACCTCCCAGGTCCAGGCCATCCAGCTGGGTCTTCGGCTTCCTCCCCAGGTTTTAGGAGGGCCAACAGAGCCCCAGTGTCAATATCAGCAGGGGAGTCCTCCTCAGCTGTTGGTTGCCGTGCTGGTGACGTTTGGCTTTATCGTTCTCAGCATTCACCCTTGCTCTCTACCTTACTTCCCAGCCGGCCTGTCTGTCCTTCCCAGCATCATGTGGGCCCTTCCCTGCCCCGCTCCCTGTTCCCGGGCCTCCCTGGGGTCACCTTATACTCCTGTGGACACTCCAGGAAGCCCTCCCCAGGTCCAGAGCTGTGGCCATTCACATTGACACTGGAAGTTGTGGGTTTTTTCACTTTTCTTTTTTCTCTTTTTACTTTTTATTTTGTATTAGGGTATAGCCAATTAACAAACAATACTTCCCTGGTGGCTCAGACAGTAAAACGTCTGCCTGCAATGCGGGAGACTCAGATTTAATCCATGGGTCAGGGAGATTCCCCTGGAGAAGGGAATGGCAACCCACTCCAGTGTTCTTGCTTAGAAAAATCCCATGGACAGAGGAGCCTGGTGGGCTGCCGTCCATAGGGTCGCAGAGTCAGACTCGACTGAGCAACTAAGGCTTTCACTTTCATAGCCACTTTCATAGTGAAAATCTCACTTTCATTGTTAACAAACAATGCGGTGACAGTTTCAGGTGAGCAGTTGAGACCCAGCCACTCACACACACATATCCGTGCTCCCTCAAACCCGCCTCCCATCCAGGCCGCCACACCACACGGAGCAGGGTTCGTGTGCTGCACAACAGATCTGTTAGTTCCCCATTTTAAACCCAGCGGTGTGTATGCGTCCATCCCAAACTCCCCAACGACCCCTGCCGCCGTCCCTCCCCCGGACAGCGACAGTTAAAAGCGGAGGCCAGGTGTGGCTTCTCCATCCCACGTGTGACTTACCACGTTCTCACGTGGCCACTGGCTGAGGCATGGTAGGAACAGGGACCATTCCACCAGCATGGGGAGCGCAGTCAGACGGCTCTGGCCCAGCGCACAGCCCCCGACCCGCGCTGTGCTCAGGGTGCAGGCTTGCTCAGCACTGATGAGGCCCACGTCGCCTTCCGCACGCCCGGCCTCAGGGCCCTTCCTCCGTGTCAGGCCCAGCTCAGGGGCCTCCCGGGTGCTCAGCGTGGGCAGTTTCTCTGCACACCTCTGTCCCCCGGAGCACAGACACCGAGATACCTTGCACAGCCCCTCCCAGCACCCCCTCAGCGTCTGATGCCGGAAGGGTCACGGCAGATACCTCTGCGGTGGCACCTGGTGCCAGGCGGTGTCTGAGCCACATCAGGAAGAGTCGGGCTTGTGCTGCAGGCTGGCTTCTGGTAGGTTCTCTGAGGCTCCCAAGGCCCACAGACCTGCCTGCTTGCTGGTGGTCACTGTGGACAGATAGATGGTGTCAGAGCTAGGGCCACGTCATTCCACAAAGGCTGACCATGCGGGAGGAGCAGCCAGCCTGGGTCCATCAGGGAGCAGGCGTGCGGGTGTGAGTTCCACGTGGTGCCCACTCAGAGTGGCTCCCACAGCCTGGGTCCTCGCCGCTGCAGGAGGCTCCTGACAGCCGGTGATTCTGTGCTCCAGTCTTCTCCTGAAAAGAGCCCCAGACAGTCCCCAGGTTGAACTCTGAGCAGCTGGTCAAGGTGCTTTAAAGACTCCCCAGCTTTAAAGACTCTTTAAGATGGGCAGTGGGCGTGTAAGGGCTCAGGCCACAGGAATCACCTGTCTCACGTGGATTCCACGTGAGAATCCACATGGACTGAGCAGGATCCCCAGTGCCAAGGCTGGCGCTGCAGAACCAGGCCCAGAACACAGGGCGATTTGGCTTTTCAACTTCTCTTTTTCTTTAACCCCCATACCTGGTGGGGGCATCTGTGCGGCACCTTTGTTTGCAGATCCACTCACTGTTAGTGCAGGTGAAGGAAACCTTCAGCCCAGGTGTCCATGGAAGGGCTGGGTGCTCACCAGGAGCTCCCGTCCCGTTGTCCTCTTCACCTCCTGCTCCAGACAGGACCTCTGAGGACAGGCTGGCCTGCCCTGTCCCCGGGAGGAGCCGCTCGGCACCGGCCACCCTCAGGTCCCTTCACTGGGACTGGACGAGGGCAGCCGCAGGCCGCCAGGGCCTGCTGTCCAGCCAGCCTCTGCAGGCCAGCTGGTCACGGGGACAGAATTGGATCCTAACGTACTGGGCCCTCGTGCTTGAAAGTTTCACAGCACATTCCAAAAACCAACCAGTTTCCAGTTACCATCAAAAGCTCCTGTGAATGGTCTGAGGGGTCATCTTCCAGTTCTAAACCAGAAACTTCTGAACTCAAGTGTGGCCTGGGTCCACATTGGACCAGGTGTGGGGTCTTTCTCCTGGCAGGTCAAATGTCCAGTTTTAAGGAGTGCTGACCACGACGCTGTCCTCGAGTGCGGGGGCCCCGCAGCTTTACCCCCACCCCTGGAAGCACTAGAGCCCAATCTGGGGTGAAGGGGATGGAGGTGAGAGGGGAGCGGAGGGAGCGGAACCAGACCAGGGTCTAGCCTGAACAGCCGGGGCTCCGTGTAGACACGGGCTCCTCTGGTGTCCCCCGGAAGTCAGGCCTCTCACCGCCAGCTGCCCACACCCTGCAGGGACAGAGGCCTGTATCCTCAGGGTGGTGTCATCCTGGCCAAGGAGGGCTTCTGGGCCAGCATCAAGCGGCTGGAGCCCCAATCACAGGGAGGGGTCCCTGAAGCACCCACAGTCCCCGCCTTTCCAGCTCACTTGGGATCCTGGTTCCCTAACCTGGATCACAGCAGACACTGGATCTCTGGAATTAAGTGTTTCCTCCTCTAAAACTGAGAGACGCTTCCCTGTGGATATGATGCATGGCCAGCCCCGTGGCCTCAGCTCAGGGCTCTGCAGCCCCGCCACCTGTGACACCCTCATTCTTGGGGGCCCAGGAAGCTTTAAAAACAAGTGATGTCTTCTGAGAGGGCGCCTTTCTGTAACTAAGTGGACTTTTAATCCCATAAGTCCAGCATCCAGTGGCTGACATCCTTCTTCCCTCCATGAAACAATTTGCTTGCTGAGTCATTTAGGGCTTCCCTGGTCTATCAGCTGGTAAAGAATCCGCCTGCAAGGCAGGAGACCCTGGTTTGAGTCCTGGGTCAGGAAGATCCCCTGGAGAAGGGATAGGCTACCCACTCCAGTATTCTTGGGCTTCCCTGGTGGCTCAGGTGGTAAAGAATCCACCTGCAATGTGGGAAACCTGGGTTTGATCCCTGGATTGGGAAGATCCCCTGGAGAAGGGAAAGGCTACCCACTGCAGTATTCTGCCCTGGAGAATTCCATGGACTGTATAGACTCTGACTTTCACAGTCTCGTTCGACTCTATGCCACCTCATGGACTGTAGCCACCAGGCTCCTCTGTCCATGGGATTCTGCAGGCAAGAATACTGGAGTAGGTTGCCATGCCCTCCTCCAGGGGATCTTCGCAACTCAGGGATTGAAGCCACGTCTCTTATGTCTCCTGCATTGGCAGGAGGGTTCTTTACCACTAGTGCCACCTGGGAAGCTGGTGAAATGATTTAATGCCCTATAATACCCAGACCAAGTGAAAGAAAGTGAAAGTGAAGTTGCTCAGTTGTGTCTGACTCTTTGCGACCCCATGGTATGTAGCCCACCAGGCTCCTCCATCCATGGGATTCTCCAGCCAAGAATACTGGAGTGTGTTGCCATTTCCTTCTCCAGGGGATCTTCCCGACCCACGGATTGAACCTGGGTCTCCTGCGTTGCAGGCAGACTCTTTACTGTCTGAGCTACCAGACCAACAACTGCTGAATTCTGAAAGACCTTCTCTACGTGGATGCTGTGTTTCTGTTTGTTTTTAACTTTTCTATGGATAGAAAACCCAGGACAGAATTGGTTCTACCTTTCGAGTTATTCACTTTAGTTTGCTAGCCAAGCTGATAAGGTTTAAGATAACTTATCTTTCCAGAAAACTGTTTGGGTTGGATAAAAAGTGATGGTGGTTTAGGGAACTGTGACCGATTAACTTTTTGAAAAGGTAGCGAGGGACAATTTTGCTAGAGTTGAACCTTTTTTTCTATTTGTACACAAAGTAAAAATTTTAGTACAGAAATAACCTGCAGGAAGGGACTAGGAAAAGACTGATAGTCAGTACCCCCTGGAGGGGGCTTGGGTTTGACTAAACATGGCAACACAGCCCCTCCCAGGAGTCAGCACTGGGCAGCTGAGAGCTGGCGTGGTCTGTCCACCCGTGGTTTTTCCTGGTCAGACGCCCTGATCTGGGGTCACGGGCAGCCTGAGTGATGTTGTGTAGTTTCTCCAGCTCTGGTGCCAGGGGACAGATACTCAGGTGGCCTGGGAAGAGTCGATTACACCCTTCTGCCTATGGTACCAGGGAAAATGGTCAGTTAGTCAGTCAATTCAGTTGCTCGGTCATGTCCGACTCTTTGCGACCCCATGAATCGCAGCACGCCAGGCCTCCCTGTCCATCACCAACTCACTGTCTAAACCCACAATTTGTAAAAGAAAAAGTACTGCTGGTCGAAATGAATGTAGAAGGAGGATGTTCCACCTGCTGGTTCACATGAGGAGGTCGCATTCTGAAGCAAGATTCAACAACAGAGTCAAACCTACCCTCTTATGTCCACACAGATTCTTAATTTAAACACAGCCCAGACACGGTGCAGCTGAGCTGCCCTTCTCCTGGGCAGCAGGTGACAGCCTTTCCCAGAAATTTGCAGAGATTTTGACAACATGCATCAGAATTTTTTTCAAGTGTTGATGCCCTCTTTGTGTATAAAATCAACGTCTTGAGACCCTTAAAATGGTTTGGTTCATAAGGGCAGGTGTCTTCCTCACACCCGGGTTTCTGAGGCTGTCAGGGAGGCACCCACTTGCTGGTCTTCCAGAACATTCTGGAGCCACCAGACTTCTGGCCCCTTCCTCAGCCAGGCCCCTCTGAGGGCGTCTGTGCTGGGGCTGCCCACTTACGACCTGGACCTGAGTATGGGGGGACCAGATGACTGGCCGCTGCCCCTAAGTCCAGGCTTCGGGTGGTCAGCGTGGTGGAGCAGGCCTGGCGGGCTTCGGGGAGGCGGTGGCTGGCCTCCGTCACAGACTCACCAGGCCTCGCCCCTCCCTTCTGTTCCTCCCCTCCCCGTGCTCTCTCCAGACCGCTACCTTGCAGGCCTGGGCGCGCTGCCCCTGCACGCGCAGCCCCTGGTAGGGGCGGAGCGCGTGGCGCCCTCGGTGCACAAGCTGCGGCAGCACCGCCCGCTGGGCCGCACGCAGTCGGCGCCGCTGCCCCAGAGCGCGCAGGCGCTGCAGCACCTGGTCATCCAGCAGCAGCACCAGCAGTTCCTGGAGAAGCACAAGCAGCACTTCCAGCAGCCGCAGCTGCACCTCAACAAGGTGAGGCGCGGGGCAGGGCCCGGAGCCGTGGGGGCGGGGCCTGGAACACGTCGGGGCGGGGCTGGGGCTGCGGGCGGGGGCGGGGACACACGGGCAGTGAGCAGCTTGTCGCATTGGTGGCATGGAGGAGGCAGGAGTGCGGTGGGCTATGTTCCCGAAGCGTCTGTGCCGCTGGGTGGCTTATTCTCCTTGCCCCTCAGGGGTCTCTGGGGTTTCTTAAGGGGATTTATCCTCTTAAGCAAACTCTCAGCAGAGAGTCCCCAGCAGAGAGTGCCCAGCAGAGGCACGGGGCCCCCGAAACACAGGTTCCAGGCCCCTGGACACTGGCGCTCTGCCTGCCCATTGCAGCAACCTCGGCCAAAGGGCTCCTGCCCAGAGGTCTGCGTCCCTCCATCCAACATCTGGATGGTCACTCCCGGCCTACTTTCAGCAGCAAGCGGCACTGAGGTCAGTGTGGCCCTCCTTGCTGGTTACTGAAGCAAGAGCAGCAGTTTCAAATAACTGGTTCCAAATGCTGACATTGGAAGCAAAGCCCTTTTCTGATAGAGAATGAGAGGAACTACTCTGGAAAGCCGTCCAGCGGTTCCTCCAAAGGTTAAACACAGAGCCATCACGTTGCCCGGCGGCTTCTGTCCTGGGAGAACTGGGGGCCCTGAGCAAACAGCAAGCTGCCCCAGGCCAGGGCCTACTGCCCGCCCAAGCGCTTGGACACAGGCTCAGCACCCCTGCCCCAGAGCCCCTCTGGCTGGCGGGCTCCCCTACCAGAGGGCACAGGGCGGGGTCAGGGGTGGGTGGGGCGGCTGAACGAAGCCCCGCGGGGCAAGAAAGGCACCTTTAAGGTGGGCAAGATGGATGCCAAAGTGTCAAAGGCACTCTGTGTCACCTTTCTGATGCCGACTGTCTTCTTAATTGTGTTATGTCGTTCTCTGAGTGATAGGGTAGGAGACTAGAAAGACAGGAACACCTGTTCACGTGTGCTGTGTTCTCCAACAGAGAGACAGACGCTGTCTGATCTCTCTGGATTTCACTGCGTGATTGGTTTGCTGCCACCAGCGACAGTTGATTGAAGTGTTTATACACTGATCTCCCGGAGGGTGCAGGGAGCTGACAGCCGTACCCAGCAGTGCCAGCACCCACATTTCTGCCCTCTGTCTTCGTGCCCATGGCCTGAAGGCTCCTGAGCCAAGGCCCGCAGCCCTGGCTGGAGAGCACCGGGGTCTCAGCCATTCCTCGCGTGTGTTAACTGCTCCTCAGCTCAATAGTGAACATGAATGCTGGGTCCCATTTGTTTGGGCATCTAATGGTGAGCGTGTCCAGTCATCTTGAACGCTGGCCTGCTCACCAGTTTGGTTTGGGCCCTGAACTCCAGTCTGGCTTTTAGAAGCTTGTTGTTCCAAACAGGCAGTTACCTCCATTCTCGTTTAGTTGGCGAGAGGGTGCTCCTGAGGTCCAGAAGGCCTTGGGGAGACAGAGCGGGTCTTCGTGTGCCGTATGCTGCTGGGTCACCGCGGTCATTCCCAAGGTCATGCGTGCCCACTCAGAGCTGACCTCCTGGCAGAGCCTGGGGCAGCCCCGGCTCCTCCAGGATAAGACACGGCTTCTCCAAGTCCCCTGAGGGGGC
Organism: Bubalus kerabau; assembly: GCF_029407905.1. Lineage (NCBI taxonomy): Eukaryota > Metazoa > Chordata > Mammalia > Artiodactyla > Bovidae > Bubalus > Bubalus kerabau. The sequence goes on along the minus strand of NC_073629.1, from coordinate 118,909,745 downwards.
CCCGCCCGCCCCCTCTCTGTCCCCTGGGTGAGCCTCTCCTGCTCCCTCTGTCCGCATGCCCTCCCAGGCTCTCAGCCACCCCGGCTCCACAAGCCTAGCCTGGAGCATCCATGCTTCCCACCTCCGTTTCCCGTCTGCCTGCTTCTTCCTAACCATCACCTCCAGCTCTGGCCCATCGCCAGACCCCTTGCTCGGATCCCCCTTCCCTGGACAGCCCCTTGCAGGTCGCCCAGAGTTTGGGTCACAGCCTCTCTGCGGCAGACCCAGGTCCCATGCACCTCCCGCCCCGACCTTTCTCCATGCAGCTGTCCTGAGGCGCCTGGCCTGGAATCCCCAGGGTCCCCCTGTGCGCCTGGACCAGCCCCTCTGCTGACCTTCCGCCCCCTCCCCGCTGAGCCCCCAAAGGGTCATTTCTCTGCGTGCAGTCCCCTGACCCCACCCGTTCTCAGCCTGACTCTGGGGGATCTTCCCACAGCAGAGAGGAGCTTGCCTTCCGCTCTGAGACAGCACCTGCCTCCCAGACCGTCATCTGGAGGCTTAAGTTTGTGGTGCTGGGGACTCCCGTCCCCATGTCCCTCCCGCTGTCCATGCCCCGTCCCCGTGTCCTCTTCTCTGACCCCCACCCAGTGCCCACAGCCTCTTCTCTCACAGCCTCACCCTGGAGCACATCACAGGGGCTTTGCCTTCTCCCACTCTCCCGTGTCCTTGTTCCCTCCCCATTGCTCTGCTGTGACGTCTACTCACCAGTCTGTCCCCCAGCCACCTTCCCAGGCCCTGCGCTCCCCAAACCTCCCATCAACCCTCCCCATCAACCCCAGCCTGCTACCTGTTGGGCTCTGCACCAGACGCTGAGGGATGACAGAAACTCGAGCGCTTTGACCCCGTGGATCGTAAAGCTGAGGCTCCTGATGCCACCTGCTGAGGTTTCCAGGCCCCTGTGGACCTGGGGGGCCCGGGAGAGGCCCGGCGCCCTCTGCTGGTGGAGATGGGTCCTCCTGCCCCCAGCCCGATCAGGGAGTGGTGGTCTCACCCTCAGTGGACTCTGTCCAGGCACAAAGCTCATAGTGGGGCTTCACTGGCTCCAGGTATGTGGGAAGCAGATGAGATGGACAGATCCCCAAATCTTCAAAGACAGATGTTCAGAACACTTTTTTGGATGAACCACTGTGAGAAGTCAGTCAAATCACCAGGTGTAAGGTTGGAGGATTGTTCACTCGAAACGGTTCGGAGCCTGTCTGCCCGCTGTCCGCCCCACGGCTTTGTCCCCACTCACACCCCTCACCTTCCGCTGGGCACAGACCTGCTCCCAGAGCGGCGTCCTCCGTGTTCCGGCTAGATTGGAACTTCCTCAGGAGATGGTGCCTTGGGGCGGATGTAGAGGGGCCGGGGCATGCCTTTCACAGAGTGCTTGCTTTGCAGAGCTTAGCACAGCAGCTTAGGGGACAGTCACTAGAACAAGCCCCTAGCCCAGTGAAAACTGCTCACTCGGCAGAGCAAGCCAGCTGCCTCGGAGGGTGTCAGTGGGTCCGTCCTCCTCTAGGGCCTGGCCCTGGGGCCCACGGTACAGCTGACCCCAGCCGGCTACCGCAAATGCAGCCCAGCCCTAGCACAGGCGTCCCCAGTCCTCCCCTCAGGGGCCAGGCTGCGCTCGTCCAGGCGTGGGTCAGGAAGCAGGTGGCTCCATAAGGACTTTTTAAAACACAAGTGCTCAGGTCTAAAACTTGAGGCTTCTTGGAAGCCCTTGCTTTCCTTCTAGAAGCAGTCAGGACATGGGGAAGGATCCATCCTTCCTGCCAGGGCGGGGCTCTTGCGCGTGGAAGTTCAGCAGGGAGGGGGCATGGTGTGCCAGCTGCGGGCTCAGGGCCAGTGGCACGGGTGAGCGGACTCAGAGGCCGCCTGTCCCCGTGGTGCCTGGGTGTGAGCTGCTGGGGTGGCGGGCGGGGTGACTGAGAAGGAAGGAGGGTGCACCACCCCCCGGCCCCACTTCACACCCAGGTACGGACATGGGTCAACACCTTGCGATTGTGGTGAGTGACCGCATTGCGATTCACTGGGCCTGGCACACAGGCACGTGACAGCAGGTACCACGCTGCTGCCGCTGCTGCTAAGTCGCTTCAGTCGTGTCAGCCTGTGCGACCCCATAGACGGCAGCCCACCGGGCTCCCCCGTCCCTGGGATTCTCCAGGCAAGAACACTGGAGTGGGTTGCCATTTCCTTCTCCAGTGCGTGAAAGTGAAAGTAAAGTCGCTCAGTCGTGTCTGACTCCTAGCGACCCCATGGACTGCAGCCTACCAGGCTCGTCTGTCCATGGGAGTTTCCAGGCAAGAGTACTGGAGTGGGGTGCCATCGCCTTCTCCAAGGTACCACACTAGGCTGTGTTTTATCTCAGCACCACGGACAGCACCGGCGTGTGTGTGTGTGTGTGTGTGTGTGTGTGTGTGTGTGTGTGTGTGTGTGTGTGTGTCCCCTGCCTCAGCCAAGAGTGACAACATCCTCGGAGGGTCAGCCCCATTGTTCCTGAGACGGGGGCTCTGTGTGTGTCTGTGTCTGTGTGTGTCTGTATGTGTGTGTGTCCTGCCTCAGCCCAGGGTGACAGCGTCCGCGGATGGTCAGACCCTCTGATCCTGAGACGTGGGCTCTGTGTGTGTCCTCCCTCAGCCCAGGTCAGCCCCACTGATCCCGAGACATAGGCTCTGTGACCACGCCCTTCCTGTCCCAGCACCTCCCTCACGCCCGTCCCGCCACGCTCCACCCGGTACCCCTGTGTTACAGATGATCCCCAAACCCAGCGAGCCGGCCCGGCAGCCCGAGAGCCACCCCGAGGAGACAGAGGAGGAGCTGCGGGAGCACCAGGCGCTCCTGGAGGAGCCCTTCCTGGACCGGCTCCCGGGGCAGAAGGAGGCCCACGCGCTGGCCGGGGTGCAGGTGAAGCAGGAGCCCATCGAGAGTGATGACGAGGAGACGGAGCCCCCGCGGGAGGCGGAGCCCGGCCAGCGGCCTCCCACGGAGCAGGAGCTGCTCTTCAGACAGGTGCCCACAGAGCAGGGGGCCAGGCAGCAGGGTGTGAGCAGGGCCCCTAGAGCAAGTCCAACGGTGTCGTTCTCCAAACCTGCGGGTCCAGGCCCCTAGCTTTCCCTGTTGATACAGGAGGCAGATGTGATGTGAGCCTTGCTTTGCAGGCATCACCCTCAGAGACACTGGCCTTCTGTCCGCTGTGTGTATTTATGCGGCTGCTTCTCAGCTGAACAAGCCCCAGACTCCCTAGGGATGGTTCCCCTTCAGGCCCAAAGGCTGCAGATTAACCCAAATCTGAATGCTGGTGGATTCAGCATAGAAGGGGAAGAGGGAGGCTGACTTAATCATTGATCAAGAAGGTTTGTAGCATCTGGTCAGAAGCCAGGACCTTTGGGGCCAAGAAGACACTAGTGACCAGCCTGACAGATCCAGAAAAGCAGCCTGGTCTGGACACCCAGAGCCAGTGAGGTTCCCTGGCACTGACACACAGCTAACAGACTCCTAGGAGACTGATGAATATACCCAATGAATGATTCATTAACTTACAGTGAAGAGTAATACAGCCGGGACGAGAAAACACTGGGACAGTCAGCTAGCGAGTCAAAACCCCGTGTTAGAGGCCTGAGTGCCCCCAGGGAGCGGTCTTGTTCCTGAGAAACTGGGCCAGGGCGTCCGAGGGGTGGACTCTAAGGTCTAACGGTGTCCTTCATTGTGGAGCTGAGCACCTGGGATGTGGGGCCCTGGCTCACCCAACCCTCCCCGTAGGCCCGGTGCTGGCCGCCCAGGCAGACTCCTCCCCCGACAGCCCAGGGGGTGCCTCCCTCACTGCCCCTGGGACCAGGGTGGGAGTTGACACCCAGGCTCAGCTCAGCACCTCCGTTTCCCGGGAGCCCCTCTTGGGTAGCAGGCCAGCCTTCTCCATGGCTCCGCCATTTAAAGGCGGGGCCACAGGTGGCTGGGGTCACTTTTGCTAGTCGTCATTCAGAGGGCAGCCTGTCTCACGTCTCAGCCGGTGTTAGCGCTAAGCCCCTGCTCTTCAAGAGGCCCTGGAGCCAGTTAATGACAGTAGGAGGTCAGGGCAGGGGAAGCCACTGTCCCCGCGGCCGTGTAGACTCCTGCAGTGTGAGCACGCCAGGCTGGCCGTCCGGGCGGCGGGCCTCGTTCCCGCGCCGGGGGCTTAGCTCAGGGCCTCGCCCGTTCACAGAGGCGGCGGCCTCCTCTTATAACTGGAGTTCAGCGTGCTCTTACTGCGCTGGTGTGAAACTGGGAGGCAGTTTTTTAGGGCTGGTGTCTTGCCAATGATAAGGTGGTCGGCATTCTCTTAGGGAATTATTCCTGGGCTCTGAGCCTGAGGCAGTGAGCAGAGGCGCTGGGTGTCTGGTTCTCGGGAGGACCGCAAGCAGAGCTCGTCTCGGGGAAATGCGGTGCACGCGCAGGAGTCTGCAGAGTCACCTTGAGACGGGCACCTGCTCCGGAGGCGTCAGGTGTCACGTCTGGAGAGGCCGCGGGAGGAAGCACCTGAGGAGGGAGGCCCAAGGCAGGGGCGGCGGCCTGCTCGTCACCCCCCTGCAGGGGGGGTCCAAAGTAGGGTGTCCTGCCCTTCCCTCCTCAGCCGTGCAGGGAGGAGACCCCCCGGGTCCCCACAGAAGCAGCCAGGCCCCCGACCCATCCCACCACCTCTCCCTGGGCTCCATCCACCTCCCTGGGCAAAACAGGACCCACCCCGAGTCCCTGCCTTCACACCCCAGAGTCCACCCCACCGCCAGCACCCTCTGCCTGGGTACTGCCACCCTGCCCCCAGGTGTCACCTCCTCAAGGAGCCCTCCACGGCCCCCAGGCTACCCGGACCCCCCATCAGCTCTGAGCAGGCTTTTCCACTGACGGTCTGTCTCCCCATGGGGATGTCCAAACTCATCAGCAGGGCCCTAGGCCACCGCCTCGCTGGCCGCCCTCCTGGCCCAGAGGGCAGGCTTCTCCCCAGCAGCCTGGCACGAGGCTCTGCACTGGGAGCCCGGGGGCAGTGCAGTGGAGGGTCTGGGAGAGAGGGGCCCCCGTAGCCCTGCAGCCGGGGCCGGGAGACGCCGGGAAGCAACAGAGTGGCCCCTTTTCTCCACCCCCAGCAAGCCCTCCTCCTGGAGCAGCAGCGGATCCACCAGCTGAGGAACTACCAGGCGTCCATGGAAGCCGCTGGCATCCCTGTGTCCTTTGGCGGGCACCGGCCCCTGTCCCGGGCACAGTCCTCCCCCGCATCCGCCACCTTCCCCATGTCCGTGCAGGAGCCCCCAGCCAAGCCAAGGTTCACCACAGGTACCATGGGGCAGGGTGTGGGGAGCCGGGGGAGGGCGAGGGCCCCTGCTCAGGGGAGCCGCGGCTGCAGACGCGAGGGAGGTGCCACGCAGGGCCTGCAGGGCCAGAGGGTGAGGCTCAGGCTGGGTGAGGCTCCCGGGTGGTGCCCAGCCTCACACCCACCTGACCTTCTGCCCGAGGCTCAGCCCCAGGCTGGGGGCACCAGACAGAGAGAGGTCACCGGGGGTCTGTCCTGGCCAAGAAGCCTGCCTCCTCGTCCCCAGAGAAGCACAGCCTCAGAGAACTGCCCATCCCTAGGCCTGCCCCCACCAGCCAGCTTCCCGCCCGGGGTCGGGGGGGTCACTACCTTGCCCTCCTTCGTCTTTCCTGTCCTTGGACCGAGGCTCCACCCAGGGCCCTGCCTGTGAGGCCCAGGCAACTCCTGGAGCGTGCAGGTGGAAAGCAGGGCGCAGCTGGCCCAGACGCTCACTCTCCTCTCCTGGACAGCCCACAACACTGCTCCTGCCTGCGGTCTCGCTGCACCCCCCACCTACGGCCTCCCAACCCTGCAGAAGTCTGCGGGCAGGACTCTCCCCGCCTGAAAGCGTTCCCCGGGAGTCAGGGCGGAGGTCTGCAGCCAAGTGCAGCGTCCACTGGTGTCGAGGCGCTAGACTGGCTGTCCCGGCCCAGGGGCTCCGGGTCAGCCCCTATCACCGGCCCCCACCATGCCTGGGATGGAGGGCCCCCGGGACAGCGCCTCACCCCGTTCTCTGCTAATGCATCGGGTGTTTCTTCCCAAGGACACACTCAGGACAGGTTATCTAAATGCAGTTCCATTTCATCCCGTGCCATCAGATCTCACGGAACACTGTCTGCACGCCGTTACGTGCAAACGTGGCTACGTTCTCCTTGTCAGATTTTGGAAGGAGACTAATTGTATTCGTAGAAGAGTTTCGTAGTCGGTTTCCAGAATTCCTGCTTTGCAGTAAGAAAACCAGAGAACTGCAAGGTGTCACAAGTAGTCAGCAGGTGACTCTTTAAGAGTGAGTCCTCGGCATCGGCTGAGCTGGGCCCGTGCTTAGAAGCCACAGCTCGGACGACCCCAGGACCCCAGTGGAGACGCTCTCACGTCACATGTGCCCCCTGGGTGCTCGGGGGTCCCCACGAGGGAGCCCGTGGGCCAACATGATGTCACCACGAGTGTCCCGGCCGGCGAGCCCCGCTCTGTTGCTGATGTTGCCACGAGTGTCCCGGCCAGCGAGCCCCGCTCTGTTGCAGTTTCCCAGTTTCTCTTCATTATTCCTTTTTGAAAAACTTATGAAACCGTGCATATTCCTTGAAAGAAAGCGCACACGGTGGAAACCCTGAGAAGGCTGGGTGGCCCCGAGCCCAGCCCTGCGGCCGTTGTCAGTGTCAGGCCACATGTCCAGGGCTGTGTCTGCACATAGCCAGACAGACAGGTAGACACAGACACGGTGTATTTTACGAAGCCAGGACTCTGCGGGGCCCACACTGCTGTGCGCCACTCTGGGCCTCTTCCTGCGTCCACACGCACCTCCCCAGTGTCCTGGCCACTCCCCGCTGGCTCTGCTGCCATTCCCTGTCTGCGAAAGGGGCACAGGTGGCTTCACCTCGAGGTTCCTGCCTCGCACGCTGTGAGCAGCAGCACGCGACCGTGACGCCGTCGGCTGGGGCCCATATCCTGCTGCTGTCCACGCGCGCGCACCTGCAGTCCACGTGGACGCGCGTGTGCGTCTGTGCTTCCGTCAGCCTGCTGCTCTGTTATTGGAAGGTCGCGTCCCACCCTCCCCCACCCCACTGTCTAGGCTGATTTCAAATGCAGTTGCGTCCCTGTGTGTGTCTCTGTGTGTGTGCACACACATGTGCTCCTGTCCAGCGGCTCTGCAAGTTTCTGCAGGCAGAAACCGAGCCTTCTGAGCCCCAAGAACCTCGGACAAATGGATCTCAGTCCATAGGGGCAAACTACTCCGTAGACAGGGTCCCTGGCAGACCTGAGTTTGGGACCAAAATCTCCCCACTGTCTGGGTCAGCCCGGTCCCTGTGATATGAGAGCCCTGAGTCCTGGGGACAGGGCTGCCTTTTCATTTCTTCCTCCCTCGCCGGCTCCCCCGGGTGTCGAGGACTCTGGCCGTTGGGCAAGTGCCCTGAGCTCCGCTCCCCTGGCAGGGGGACCAGCTGCCGGGTACCCCGAGGGCTTCTCTGAGCGCGGCCACCCCTGCCTCCCCCGCTGCAGGCCTCGTGTACGACACGCTGATGCTGAAGCACCAGTGCGCCTGCGGGAACACCAACAGCCACCCGGAGCACGCCGGGCGCATCCAGAGCATCTGGTCGCGGCTGCAGGAGACCGGCCTGCGAGGCAAATGTGAGGTGAGGCCGGTCCTGAGGGCGTCGCGAGCCAGGGCATGTGTGTGATGACCTGGGGGGATGCAGGGCCCTTGCGCAGGCAGACACGCAGGCTTGCCTTCTGGAGGAACCCGAGGGGCCCTTCCCCAGCCCCCTCTCACCCACTCCCCTTCCTGGTCATCGTCTGGGAAGCCTGCCTCTCGCCAGGCGGCCTCTCATCACCCAGAATGCATGGCCAGGCCATCCCAGTGCCTCTTCCACGGATGGGATCTGGTGGCCCTGACCTAGGGGAAGACCGTTGTTTCTGTTGGCTCTTCATTGAAGGTTCTCTTCCTTGAGTTTTTGGGAAAGCTCCTCTCAGGGTGTGGGTAGAGCCTCAGGCCTGCAGGGTGGGGGTGGTGGGCAGACTGGTCAGTCTGCCTGGAATTCGGTCTCCACCTCTGCACCCTTGAAAATCGGGTCCTGGAGGACAGGTCTGCTGAAGGACCTGTGAGGTCCCTCCGCCCCTCTGATGCAGGAGTGTGGCCAGTTTGGGTCTGGGGCGGGGGGTCGGGGTAGAAGGGCGTCTGTCTGTGCACAAGCAGGGGGGCTGCAGGCTGTGGGCGCCATGGCATTCTCATCTGTGGAGCAGGCAGGCGACACCACCTCCCAAGAGCCCTCCAGGATGACAGGGCCTGGCCTCCCATGTGCCCACCCAGTGGGGACCTGCTGTGTCCCCCAAACCATGAACTCCACAAAGCCAGGGATAGGGGACTGGAAGGGGGTTGCTGCTCTGCAGGGTGACCCCAGAAAGCCCGAGCCTATGGCTGAGCAGAACTGTACCGTCCATCCTTTGGAGCCCAGTGCCACCTGGAGGGTGTGGTCAGAGCCCGGGTCCCCATCTGCCCCTCATTGAGACAGGGTGTTGAGTTGAGGTCAGCCGGTCTCCGGTGACCCCACGGATTTGCCAGCTTATGGTGACCCACGATCTCCGGAGGAGATGGCTGGAGGTCTGGGCCCAGAATCCGGCCCAGGAGTCCCTCTGTAGAGACGACAGGGACTCCAGGCGGCCGAGCTGGGGCCGCTGCACCTGCTTCCAGATACAATGAGGACGCGCCACTGGGGGGCAGCATCGGCCCGGCAGACACGCCTCCTCCAGAGGACCCCTGCCCAGCCATCCGCGAGCTGCTGCTACGCTCTCGGGACGGCCCCTCAGGCCGGCGGCCACCAGGGTAGTTTCAAGGCAGGAGCTGGAAGATGGGGTGAGGACAGCAGCGCTGAAGGCGGGCGCTGACGGCCCAGGGTCCCCACACCCGGAGATGGGCCTGCAGACAGGCCGGAGAACGGACCCGGGCGAGAGACGCAGGCTGAGGGGACCCGGGCGAGAGACGCAGGCTGAGGGCACCCGGGCGAGAGACGCAGGCTGAGGGGATGGACCCGGGGCGAGAGACGCAGGCTGAGGGGACCCGGGCGAGAGACGCAGGCTGAGGGCACCCGGGCGAGAGACGCAGGCTGAGGGCACCCGGGCGAGAGACGCAGGCTGAGGGCACCCGGGCGAGAGACGCAGGCTGAGGGGATGGACCCGGGGCGAGAGACGCAGGCTGAGGGGATGGACCCGGGGCGGGAGACGCAGCCTGGGGGGGACCCGGGCAAGAGACGCAGGCTGAGGGGATGGACTCGGGGAGGGAGACGCAGGCTGAGGGGACCCGGGCGAGAGACGCAGCCTGAGGGGATGGACTCGGGGAGGGAGACGCAGGCTGAGGGGACCCGGGGTGAGAAATGCAGGCCAGGGGCACCTGGGGTGAGAGACGCAGGCCAGGGGCACCTGGGGTGAGAGACGCAGCCTGGGGGGGACCCGGGCGAGAGACGCAGGCTGGGGGGGACCCGGGCGAGAGACGCAGCCTGGGGGGGACCCGGGGTGAGAGACGCAGCCTGGGGGGGACCCGGGGTGAGAGACGCAGCCTGGGGGGGACCCGGGGTGAGAGACGCAGCCTGGGGGGGACGCAGGCGAGAGACGCAGGCTGGGGGGGACGCAGGCGAGAGACGCAGCCTGGGGCTGAGGGGCACCCGGGCGAGAGACGCAGCCTGAGGGGGACCCGGGGCGGGAGACGCAGGCTGAGGGGGGACCCAGGGTGAGAAATGCAGGCCAGGGGCACCTGGGGTGAGAGACGCAGGCTGAGGGGGGACCCGGGGTGAGAGACACAGGCTGAGGCGGGGACCCGGGGTGTAGAGACAGGCTGAGGGGGACCCGGGTGAGACACAGGCTGAGGGGGACCCTGAGTGAGAGACACAGGCTGAGAGGGACCCGGGGTGAAGAGACACAGGCTGAGGGGGGACCGATCCGGGGTGGAGAGGTGCTCCATGCAGCATTATGCTTGTAGGCCAGGCGCGCCCTCCGCACACTTGGGAGCAGTCACCGTGCAAGGCATCTCCTGGTCCATAGGACACAGCTGTGGGACTTGACCCGAGGCAGGGGAGGTTAGGGGACCTGCCGTGCCATGACTTCCTGAGACCCTCAAGCCTCCAGCCAGTACCCCCACTCTATGGGTGGGCTCCCCTCTTTGAGCCACCTGGTGTGGAAGGTCATGGTGTGGGTCTGTCAGCCTCCCTGCCACCTTGTACCCCTTCACACTGGAAGCCAGGCCGCGAAAGCCTTGGCCACAGCCTGCCGGTGTCGGGCTCCCTGTCCTTGGCCCCCGGGCAGCAGGCAGGCGTCTCTGGGAGCCTGTTGCACAGTTAGGAGTGGTTACAGGGCCCCCTGGGGGTTTCCATGGGAGTGCAGCTCCTGGTCCATGTCTGCCCAGCGTGCGTCTGGCCCAGAGAGCCCAAGGCCTCCCCCTGCACCCCGGAGTCCGGTTGGCTCTCCCTGCATTACTCCGACTCTCGGAAAGTGTAATGTGTCAACCGAAATCTTGCTTCACGAACTCCTCTGCTTCTGAAAGGTTAAGTAAATGTAGCTTAGCTCAACTCAAGAACAATGATGTTCATGGTAATTTCTGGGGAACATCTGAAAATAGCCAAAGATCTGAGGAATATCCAAAGTGAAGAAGCATGCAGACGGACACAACCTGGGGTGTCAGGCTGGTTATGGGCCGCCTTCCCCTCCAGGAAGGCTCTCGATACCCGGAGAGCTGGGTTCTGGCCTCGTGAGAGCTGAGCGCAGCCCCACGTGTGAGGCGGTTTCCGTCTATTTTAAGACCAGACAGTTGGAAAGCAAAATAACAAATTGATGCCAAATCATTGACGTGACAGTGAAGGCTAAAGCGTTGAAGGCTGGAATTATCTTTTTTTTCTTTTTCTAAAGCGTCTAAGTTGTAATTAAAGTATACGCCCTCTAAAATATTTCCCAAATATTTTTCAAATATCATGTGGGGTGGTGTTTGCTTTTGATTTCGCAACAACCAAGTCACACTGTGCTCATGCGCTCGTGAAATCCCGCTCCGTCGCGGGTGCTGGTTTGCTGCTGAGGCTGACGGCGGCGGCCTCCCGTCCCCTTTTGTCCCGCAGTGCATCCGCGGACGTAAGGCCACGCTGGAGGAGCTGCAGACGGTGCACTCGGAGACGCACGCCCTGCTCTACGGCACGAACCCCCTCAACAGGCAGAAACTGGACAGTAAGAAACTTCTAGGTATTTCAAGGCCTTCTTTACCTTTACCGCGAGGCTGCTCCTGGCCTGGCCCGCGTCTGAGGCCCCGCCGTCCCGCCCTCGGGGCCCTGGCTGGTGGCCGAGTGTCGCCCACCAGGTTGTGAGTGGGCAGCAGGGGTAGAGGCAGCCCTTCTCCGTGGTGCCCAGGCCAGGCTGTCAGGTGAGGGTCCGAGGAGGAACCCGCCCTTGGCGTTCATGTGGGCACTTGGCTTCCTGCTTTGCATCGGGCATGTTGGGGGGCAAGCGGGCTGAGCACCGCTGGTTTTGCGGAATCTCGACTAGCTGAGTTGTGACGGGCGAAGCTGGTCAGGGCCTGCAGCCACCACCCGGCCACCCCTTTCTGGGCCTGGAGTCCACCTGGGGACGCTCGTCCAGGCTCCTAGGGGGACAGAGGTGGCCTGAGCCTTTCCTGGGGGCTGGGGCTTCATCTGGAGCAGGCAACCCCCCAGATGAAGTGGCGGGATCTGGGCCTGGTGGAAAGAACTCCTTCCCCCTAGGGAGGTGGTCAGGGTCCCCATAGGCAGGTGGGGCTGACAGACAGCTGGGGTGCCCAGGCCCGCAAGGGCAGAGCCCCCCATCAGAACACTTCCTGGACAGCTTCCGCCCACTATCACCACCACCGCTTCCTAATCATCTTGAGCCAGGACAGTTGCCAACCTGGGTTTCCCTGCCTGTCCCAGCCCCCTGGGGCGAGACGCCCTTCAGGGCGCTTCCCTGAGCCAAGGCAGGCAGAGAGGGTCCTGGAACCAGACTCTCGGGTCCCTCTGGGGTTGGGGGAGATAGGCCATGCCCTGTTTGCTCTCGTTTCTGGGGTGGACATGGAGCGGGTTGGCCCTGTGCCTGGCCCTCACTGCGTGAGTGTCACGCCTCCCTGGGGACCCTGCAGTGCGGCCCCACCACCTCCCTGTGCACTCACAGGCCCTGACTTCACCCCCTCGTGCACGCGGGAGACACATCTTCCCTGCTGGGTGCCTTGTAGGTGCTGAGCCCTTGGAAAGCACATAGCTGGAGGCGGGGTGCAATAGGAAATGTGCTCGGGTCTGGGCAGGGGACTGTGTGCAGTGACTGGGCTTTTAGATGTCAGAATCCATCACACTTGGGAGACAGGAGGGGGCTTGAGGCACAGAGCTGGGCGGCACATGCCAGGAAGTGGGTCCAGGGACAGACGCCCCCACCTCTGCCTGCTGTCAGCCAAATGACAGGGACTGCAGAGACCTGGCCCCAAGGTGCAGGCAGGCAGGACTCAGGGGACCAGGCCACAGGGCCTGAGAGGTCTCCATCACGTCCCCTTGGTGGCCTGGTAGCCCCAGACAGACAGGCAGGGGGCCCCTGGGCTGGGACAGACTCAGGCCCAGAGGAGGTGAGGCCACCGGCCCTCCCCTCTCCGTCCTGGGCTCCCGGCACACTGACCTTTACCCCCGGCAAAGATGGGGGACCTCCTTCAGGGTCCATCTGCCCAGACGGAGCTGACGGCGGGGCACCCCAACACGTCACACCCTGAGATCCTCGACAGTGGTGGTGACGGTGCCTGAGCCCGCCGTGTCCCCGGACCTGCCACCAGCTTCACACCCTCACCCTCAGCCAGAGCAGAAGGTCAGGGGTTGCGGGCCCCTGGGAAGGTGCTCACCACTCGGAGGCCAGACTTCTGGGAGTTGGCACAGAAGCCGAGACTGGCCTTTGAATCATTGGAGGGGAGGCACCATGTCCACAGAACGCGAGCAAAGACAAGAAACAGAAGAAAAAATAAAAACATTCGGGGGGAGTAATGTGAAACATGGTCTCGGAAATAGAGTTCTGGGCTGGACAGGACAGGGAGTCGAGGAACGTGACCAGGGCTGGACACCAGGAAGCCGGAGAAGAGAAGAAATACGAGGAGCGTCCCTAGTGTGCAGGCCCAGGAGCTTCTGGAGGACGTGGAGAGGAATGGCAAGCACTGGGGGGCCACGCAAGGGTCCCAGGATGGGAGGACCCTGCAGGGAGCACCCTGGAAAGCCTCAGAGCACAGGGGCCAGACGCGAGCGGGAGGACCCTGCAGGGAGCACCCTGGAAAGCCTCAGAGCACAGGGGCAGACGCAAGCGGGAGGACCCTGCAGGGAGCACCCTGGAAAGCCTCAGAGCACAGGGGCAGACGCGAGCGGGAGGACCCTGCAGGGAGCACCCTGGAAAGCCTCAGAGCACAGGGGCAGACGCGAGCGGGAGGACCCTGCAGGGAGCACCCAGGAAAGCCTCAGAGCACAGGGCCAGACGCGAGCGGGAGGACCCTGCAGGGAGCACCCTGGAAAGCCTCAGAGCACAGGGCCAGACGCGAGCGGGAGAACCCACCCTGGAAAGCCTCAGAGCACAGGGCCAGACGCGAGCGGGAGGACCCTGCAGGGAGCACCCTGGAAAGCCTCAGAGTACAGGGGCAGACGCGAGCGGGAGGACCCTGCAGGGAGCATCCTGGAAAGCCTCAGAGCACAGGGCCAGACGCAAGCGTGCTGCTGCCTCCCAGGAAGAGGACCAGGGCTCCTGGGATCCAGGACGATGCTGGGCCGCGGCTGCAGGGCAAAGCCTGGCCAGCTCCGGGGAAGGCTCTTTCCAGTCTGAAGTCTCCAGCCAGCCAGGCTCAGGCACGTTGTCCAGACAAGCCCCTGCCCCAGAACTGGACTTGTGAGTTCAGGGTGCCAGCGTGGTGGGTAAGAGCCTCTGCCTGGTTCACGGCCAATGCCGCCTCGTGGTGGGAGGGGTGGGGAGCGCTTTCTTTATGAAGAGCACTGATCCCACTCATGAGGGCTCTGTCTTCACGGCTTAAAGCCGCTGCCAAAGGCCCCACCTCCCAGCGTCACACTAGGGTCAAAGTTCGACTTGTGAATCTGGGGACACATACACTGAAGCTGGACTAATCACAGAGGGCAGCCCTGGAGAATGAATGCTACCCCATTGGGTTTTCCAAAGCTCGACCACATGGTTTAGGATACCACACAAGAAAGCAGAAGGAGCCACGTGGGTTCACTTGGCGCAAAGCTGGGCAGGGCCCCGGTCCCCGTGGAGGGGCGCCCTGCTGTTCCCTCTCCCTCAGCTGAGGCCCTGTGCGGTGCAGACTGGACACAGACTCTTCAGTGTGGACAGCATCTTCCACTCGGCCCCTGAAGCACATCTGTGTCCTCTGAGCTTGGGAGGGGGTGTTGGAGTTGTCTAGGCCCCACACCCAGAGTCATGGGGGGAGGGGAGGGCAGGGTGGTCCAAGCTGGCCACTCCCAGGAAGGGGAGGACAGGGGACACTGAGGAGCCCAGAGGCCAGCCTATGGCACTGGAAGTGGTGTGGATACGGGCCGAAACATCTAGAAATGAGACGGCACCAGCGGGGGGCCCAGAGGAGAGGGCCCGGCCTGAGGCATGGTGGGGCTTGGTGGGAAGAAGCCCCCAAGGACAAAGATGGTGCAGCTAGGGGACAAAGTCAGTGGCCACGGAGGGAGGCGTGGAGCTGGCCAAAAGCAAGGTCTGCAGCCTGGCCCCGGATCCTCCGGGCAGCTCAGCTCCTTCCCCTGTGGAGCCCCGCTCCTGGAACGCTCTTCAGCACAGGTGGGGCTGCCCATGGGTCCCGTGGCAGCAGTGGGCTGCATATGCAGTCCCAGTAACCCCCACTTCTGTGGGCCTCAGGCCAGAGAGTGGTCGGACTACCTCCGAACACACCCCGCGGCCGCCAAGCCCACTCATGTCCTTTTCCGACCAGCGCAGGTCTTCCCAGCTCACCCTGATGCTCCACGTCCACCATCTTGGTCAGCCCACCCCTTTTGCGTGCCCATCCACCCGGCATGTGACGCTCGAGGGACAGGAGACAGGGTGATGGGGGAATGGTCCCCATGCTGGGGTGCAGGTGGACTCAAGTCCCCCAACCAGGAGGATGGATGAGGTTTTCAAACTGGTTCCAACGTTTAAGGCAGGTGATCAGAAATGAGAGAGATGCCAGAACGGGGGTCACCGGGAAGAGTAAACGGGGGCGGGGTGTGGGGGGTGAGCCGGGAGCTGTCTCTTCCCGCCCGCCGAGCCAGGCCCGCCCCCACGGGGTCCCTCCTCAGTACATCCGGGATCGTTCTCCCTGGAAGCCCCTCTGTTGCTGTGGTGTCTTTGTTGAAGTGCTCCTCCATCATCTCAGACCCCGATCCCTGCCCTCGGCAGCTGTGTGAGCGTGTGTAGTGTTTCTTTTATGAGCCAAGGGTATCGTCACACACACACACGTGTTGTGTGTGTTCCATTTACATTAATGACAGTACAGCCCGTTCTGTTTCCTCTTTCTCTACTGAGCTCTGTGTCATGCCGTGTGCCCTCATGGCCGTGAGCTCTGTGTCATGGCCGTGAGCTCTGTGTCATGATGTGCGCCGTAAGGATGCCCGGGCAGATAGCGTCTTACTGCTTGAGACCTGTTTACATGTCTGGTGACTGTCCTGCCATCGGGACATCTTTCTGCGTATCCCGACCTGGTGGTGACTGGTGACCCCGATGATGGTAACGGTGCCCCAACACTGCCCTGTGATCTCCCTGCCTCTTTCAGTTGAATCCGCACATTTCTAAGCCATGTGCAAAAAGACCTGTGTGGTTAGTGCAGGGCAGTGACGCGGCTTGGCCAGACTGATGTGGGCAGCAGACCCTGGAGGGAGCTGCCTGGTCACCGCCTTCTCACGGCAGCGAACTGCGGGGGAGCCTGGTCTGGTGGCTGAGGCTCACGGGTGCGGTAGGAGACGCTGCCATGCTCGCGGCCTCACAGGGAAGGGGGCTGGAGGCCGTGTGGCTCTGACAAGGGGCAGTTTGGGAACCACAGTCCAGAGCCCCAGTGGCAGGCGATGGGGGAGGCCCTGACCTGGAGGAGAGCAGTGTGCACAGGCAGGACAGGTCCACCATCTCAAGGGGCAGGGAAGGTCCCCAGCGTGGTCCCGGCCAGGAGCCCAGATGAGGTGGCCACAGGCCTTGCCTCCCTTTGGGGAGGGGCGACTTCTAGGCTGGTCGTCGGCCTGCACTGGGATCACACCGAGGAGGAAGACAGTCCCTGACCTTGTCCCTGGGTGGGGACAGTCCAAGCCTCACGGACCCTGCGCAGGCCTTCCTGGATGGCCAGCCCCAAGGCTGTGTGGTTTCTTAGCTGGGCACATCCCAGTGAATCCGGAACATTCCTGCATGGGGAGGGGGGCCTGCCGTGACTTGCATTCCACGTCTAAAGGGCTCCCCCGGGATGGGGCGGGGGCAGCGATAACCCCAGGCCTCCTGCTCACTGCTGGGGAGGGCGGCAGTCAGAGCTCAGGGCTGAGAGCGCGTGCCGGGGGCAGAGGCTCTGGACGCTGCCGCTCAGGTGGCTCTCTGCCAGGTGCACAGCTCGGGCTGGGAGCAGAAGCCCCCATCGGGCTCCTCGCCCCTTGAGGAGCAGCTGCTGCCCAGGGGAAGGTGGGGTCTCTCCCCGGGGCTGGGCCCGCTCAGCCTGGGACCCTCTGCTGGCCAGGTGTTGCCCTGGCAGCCGCACATGCCCCCTTGGTGGGCACACTGCGTCCCCACTAGTGGCTGGCAACCACGCCACCTGACCCGGGCTCTCTCCTCCCCGCAGGCTCACTAACGTCCGTGTTCGTCAGGCTGCCCTGCGGTGGTGTCGGGGTAAGTGTTTCTTTAATGTGTAAATAACGTCCTGTTTGTTCTCGGGGTCCCCATGGTCATAGAAACCGCCGCCCCGCTCTCCGAAGAGCAGGTAATTGCTGCCAGGTGTTTTCCATAAACAGGGTCCACGGGGCGGGGCCGCCCCACCAGGCACACGTGCGGCTTCAAAGGCCCCGTGAGCCTGTGAGCATTTTGATGGTGGGTCTGGGGCACCGTCCTCCGGGGAAGGCCGTCTGGCAGCAGGGCTGGCTTCAGGAAACGGGATCTGGTGTGCGGCCCATCTCATCCAACCCGCCCAGCCACGGTCCCCGTGGTCCGGCTCAGCTTGCGAATCCCATCGCCTCATGGGAGCATGTCGACCCCGATCCCAGAGCCGAGCTCCAGCCCGAAGCCCCCGATGCCACTCTGACCGCGGGCACGAAGTTTATGGGCCATGAGAGGCGGGCAGAGCTGTGGCCCTGGGGTCAAGCCCTTGAGCAGAGGTGCATGGGCAGACACACAGGAGAACTAGGGTCTGTGTTTCACCCCGGCTCTCCCTGCCCGTGGTGGGGGCGCTGAACCTGTCTGGGCGCCCAGCTGCCCCCCAGCACAGCCAGAGCTTCTCCTTCATTCAGGGGGGCTGCCCCCCAACCTACCGGCCTCTGGATGAGGAAGGGCGCGGGCAAGGAGAGTGTGCTTGGTTTGGGGGTCAGAGCAGCCCCCTCCCAGCCAGCCTGCTGGCCGTGGAGCTCAGCGGCCTGTCCTGGTCCCAGAGAGCCCAGAGGCCCCAGTGGGCACAAAGGCCTCCCTGCTGGAACTGCGCAGCGGTCGAAGGTCCGCGTAATGACAGATCGCACGGCGGAGCCCAGGTCTGGATTCTGTTATGGAAATGAAACAAAATTGTTTTCTTCCTGAGTCTTTACAAAAATTGCTGCTTTGAAAATTATCCCGTCAGAAAGAGAATAAACGGCATTTATTCATACCACCACCAGGCCCTCCTAGAGTTATTGTATTTTGTATTGTAAATAGGCTGCAATCTCTTAATTCGGGGCAAATTTTTGGCCAGACTTGAAAAGGTTTGGATCTGCACTGCCCTGTAGCCGCTCCGCGCGAGGCAGGATTTATAATCCGCAAACGAAAGCGAAATGGGGCCTGGGGGCTGGGGCCTTGAGCCAGGCGACCCCTCCCCAGTGTGGAGTCCAGGTCCCACCCCACCACGACGGGCTGTGGCACCCACCTCCACGTCCAGGCACAGAAACGCGCAGGAACACGGAGACCTGGAGAGTCTTACCAAGAGGAGCCAGGTCAAGAGGGGAGTCCGTCAGAGTAATCGGGGGAGTGTGAGCCGTGCAGTGTCCAAGGGGACTGTTCACTCCCAACTGTCTGCTGTAATTACTCCTAACAGGAGGGCTTCCCTGGTGGCTCAGATGGTAAAGAATCCGCCTGCAATGCAGGAGACCCAGCTTCTGTCTTTGGGTCGGGACGATCCCCTGGAGGAGGGCATGGCAACCCACTCCAGGATTCTTGCCTGAAGAATCCCATGGACAGAGGAGCCTGGCGGGCTGCAGTCCTCAGGGTCGCACAGAGTCGGACACAACTGAGCTACTGACACAGACAGACGGGCGGGGCCTCGGTGCCCGCCCTCCTGCCAGGCTCAGCGGGGCCTGGCCACACCACTGGCGCAGCCGCAGCCCTCCTGGGCCTCAGTGTCTCCTTCCAGACCCGAGGGCCAGCGCCCGGGGTGTCGGGGTGGCCACGGAGACCCCAGGCACCCAGGTGTGGTTGGGAGGGTGTGGGCCAGCTGTGGAGACCAGGAAGGAAAGGTCACTCAAGTGAACATCCAAGTGGTGTAATGGAGGTTTTTCTTGTTTTACACTTTTCCCCCCCTAAACCAAGTTGACAGCAACTTCTGCTTTGCTCTCCTCCCGATTTTTGCATTTTTATTCCAGCCCTGACCTGGCTAGAGGGGGCAGCCCCTCGCAGGCCCTGGGGGCCCACAGCCCACCCAGAAGGGCCACCCCGAGTGTCCGTTTGAAACCTCCATGTGAGGTCTCCCCAGCTGTCCTCCCGTCCACCTTCGCTGTGGGGAACTGTGGAGGAATCGGGCGGTGGGCCATTTCCCCCACCTCCACCACTCCCGTGTGTGGCGGTCACCCCGAGCGGGGCCACCTCTGCGGTGTCGCACTCCCAGCGCCCTCCCTGGAGCCTCGTTCTTCTGGAACTCAGGGCTCCAAGCCCCCCATCCGCGTGGGTCCATGGGGAGCTGCTGGCCAGCAGCTGGAGGCCCCGAGGCAGTGCAGATCACCATCAGTTTCTCGGGCGGCAGTGGCAGCCTGCGGTCTTGCAGTGTGGGGCTTGGGGTCTGTCCCTTACCCTGGACACAAGGTAACATGGGAGCTTCTGGGCCCTCGAGACAAGCGCAGAGCACAAAGACCCTTCACTGAACGCGAAGCGTCGGTCCATTTTACCCCCTGGCTCTGGTTACTTAGCCGAAAGCCCAAGTTACTACATTTGGAGGAGAAAGAATCTGAGTGGTTTTTTGCCCAAACCGCCCCTGAGTATCAGGGATGGTACTCTTATGGACTGCAGCACATGCCTGGGACTCCCATGCCCTTCTTAGAGAGGGCTCTGGGAAGCCTGAGTGACAAGCTGTCCACCTGGAGTGGAGTCTGCAGGGCCTGTGAGAACCTGCTGCCCACGGCAACCCTTTCCAAGCCCTGAATGCTCGGGGCCCAGACACAGGGGCTGAGCTGCAGGTGAGGGTCTGGCACCCCGCCCCCACCAGGGTCGGCGCCCAGGCCCTGATCATTACGTGGGATGGATGGGTTTCTTTCAATGAAGTCTTGAGGCTTCATCTTCAAAGCAAGATGATTTAAAATACATTTACGAGCGGTTCGAGCTATTTCCTGAGGAGCGTTATTCCGTGCGGGCTCTTCTTTTCAATGACCAAACCGCTGTGTTCTTTAAATAGCTTCCAAATGTCAGAAGAACGCTCTGCACTTAGTCCAGTCTCCGCAGCATTAATATTCAACGTTCAAAGACAGGCTTCTGTTCTAAATAATGGTGTGCTGTTATTCATTGCAGTAGCCTCTCAACTAGAATACTGGGGACCAGTTACTTCAGCTCAAGCATCAGTTCAATAAAATCGACATGAGAGCCGGCCTTCCCAGAGGCTAGGCTGGGGATCTTCCCAACCCAGGGATCAAACCCCATTCTCCCACATCGCAGGCAGATTTCTTTACCATCTGAGCCACCAGCAAAGCAGGAGATACAGGTTCGATCCCTGGGTTGGGAAGATCCCCTGGAGAAGGAAATGGCAACCTGCTCTTCTTGCCTGGGAAATCCCATGGACAGAGGAGCCTGGCGTGCTGCAGTCCATAAGAGTCGGACACAACTGAACAGCGAACAGCTGATTCTAACCCTTCTTAACATTTGCTTCTGTTGACTGTGAGTGTAACTCAGCTGCAGTTGCAGTTTAAAAAAAGAGGTTGGGGGAGCTAGGTAACCTTGACATCACCACTCTTAGCTTGGAGTCACTTGGAGCCACTGAGAAAAGAAATGACACCTCAGAAAGGAGTGATAACGCAGGTGTGCTAATTTGGGTGCATTTACCATTCTTTTCTTGTTTAGTATTTTTTGGCGTGTCTTCAAAAAAAAAAGTAAGCTGGAATGTGAGCCGTGTTCTGTAATTAGGGAGAGACGAGACCCTCCAGTTTCAGAGGCAGAGCACAGAGGACATGGCTGGGCGGCGGCGGGGGCGGTGTGACCCTCGGGGCACCGGGCTCACCGCAGGCGCGCTCTCTCCGCAGGTGGACAGTGACACCATATGGAACGAGGTGCACTCGTCAGGGGCCGCCCGCCTGGCCGTGGGCTGTGTGGTGGAGCTGGTCTTCAAGGTGGCCACGGGGGAGCTGAAGGTCAGTGAGGACCCGCAGGAGGGGCTTGGGGTGAGGGGAGAGTGCCCGGGGAGGGGGCAGCCGGCCGCCTCTGCTCCCCACTTCTGCAGGGCACCGGGCAGCTGCGAGGGGGGCAGGGCGCCCAAGTCTGTCCCCACCGTTGACCTGCAGGAGACCCTGCCCCTTGTGAGAACACACAGAGCCACACAGCGGTTCTCAGCGAGGCCGATCTTGGAGTCCCGCCCTCTCACGGTGGCTGAAAGACCAGGAGAGCTTTTGTCCATAGGAGTTGTATCATCCATGGCTGACTAGTCATCAGAGATTGAAAAAGGAAGCTTTGTAAATATTTATTAATTTAAAAATAATAGTACATCTGGCTTCGTGGCTCAGCTGGGATCGTCATACCCGCTTCTGCATCCATGGCTGGC
This sequence comes from Bubalus kerabau, assembly GCF_029407905.1. NCBI lineage: Eukaryota > Metazoa > Chordata > Mammalia > Artiodactyla > Bovidae > Bubalus > Bubalus kerabau. Next base: position 118,888,533 of record NC_073629.1, on the reverse strand, counting down.
GACACGCGGCCTTGGTTGAAGCACACGGAGGCACCCCAGCCTGGCATAGAGCAGGGCAAGGGCAGGGGGTCCTCAGGGGACTGCAGGCCTGCGTCTCTGACCCTACACCCCAGCCTGGCATAGTGCAGGGCGAGGGCAGGGGGTCCTCAGGGGACTGCAGGCCTGTGTCTCTGACCCTACACCCCAGCCTGGCATAGAGCAGGGCAAGGGCAGGGGGTCCTCAGGGGACTGCAGGCCTGCGTCTCTGACCCTACACCCCAGCCTGGCATAGAGCAGGGCGAGGGCAGGGGGTCCTCAGGGGACTGCAGGTCTGCATCTCTGACCCTACACTCCAGCCTGGCATAGAGCAGGGCGAGGGGAGAGGGTCCTCAGGGGACTGCAGGTCTGCGTCTCTGACCCTACACCCCAGTTTAGCGAGGGGTGCTGTCCTGAAGATGTGTTGCTGTGTAGACCCTGAAACACACCAGCGGCCTCTGTCCTCCTGCTTTATGAGGGGCCCCGTACCCTGAGCACGTCATTTTATCCTGACTTTGCACCGTGGTCGGTTGTCCAGAGATGAGGGGTCACGGAGGGCCCCAGAGCCTTCAGTCGCCTCTTCCTAGGCAGTGTGCACTGCGGCCCACACCCTGGGAACCGTGCCTGTCACCTCCCGTCTCGTCAGGAGGGTCTCCTCTGCACAGGGATTTTTACCAGGAAGCTCAGATCCCACGCTGACCGCAGTCTCGTTCTCCCCGAGATGACAGCCCCGCCAGGCTGGTTACACATCCCCTGTCTTTCTGTATGGGCGTTAAAGAGATGTCAAGGTTTAATGACGTTGATAAGTTTCACTGCTTCCTCGGGGCGCTGGCATGGAGCTGCCGCTCCCCTGGGAACCTGTGTGCTCCCCCCCCCACCACACCCGCCGCCGGTCAGCTCTCAGCTACACGGGAGTGGGGGCACTGGAGAGGCCCGGGGTGTGGGGTCCTGTCCAGGGATGGGGAGATGGTTGGGCGGTGCCGAGGAGGGGCTCCCACCAAGTGCACCCCCAGCCCAGTCTCCGCAGAAGGCTGGGCACACTTCCCATGCCTGGCCAGCGTGGTCCATGGCCCTGGGGGCTCCGTTGCAGACCTTGACCACACAGCTTCCTGGGCTTGCAAGACCGGGCGTGCTGCTCTAAACCGTCTTTATTACGGCGGCTGCAGGATGGTTTGCAGATGGTCCTTTTAAAGCATAAGTGATTTCGGGGCCTGGAGGGGGCAGCCTGCAGCTCTTCTCCAGCCTGTAGACTTTGCTCGCAGGCGATAGTGGTCCTTTTTTCGCACTGCCCAGTCCCCGGGGAGCTGAGCCGCAGAGACAGCAGGGAAGCTGACATTACGGCCCAACCAGGGAGCAGCCAAGCCCCGTCAGATTCATTTGCTCCAGCGTTCCCATCCAGTTACTTCCTGCTGGTTATAATCAGAGCAGGGCCACAGGCGCCCCTTCCCCTCCTTCCCAGACTGCCCCGCTCAGCAGCCTACAGCCTGGCCAGCAGACTGTTGCGGGTGGAAAGCCAGGAGCGAGCTGGCCTTTTGTCTCAGTGATCTGTGATGGCAGCAGGCGTCTCGCAGAAGGGACCTGGCGCCTCCTAAGCGCTCCAGGGAGCCCTGGGTCCTGCCCGCGTCTGCGCCCGGGGCTGGTGGGAAACCATGCAGACTCGGCCTGTGCTCAAGGGCAGTCTGTGATCTTTTTCTCACTGACCTGAAACCAATCTTCTGTCCCTGTCTCTCCCCGCTGGTGTCGTGCCTAGAATGGCTTTGCTGTGGTCCGCCCTCCAGGACACCACGCAGAGGAGAGCACGCCCATGTAAGTGGACACATGGTCGCTCACGGGCAGGGGACACACGGCTGTCTCACACCCCTCCCGTGTGCCAGGCCAGCAGGATGTGCAGCTGGAGTTGGCTGTGACTCTGGAAAGATGCGGGTTGGGGTGGCGGGGGGCACAGAGGGGAGGCCGAGGGTGCAGAAGTGAGTCCAGAGGTGCCACCTCCATGTCTAGCCCAGGAACAAGCCCAGGAAAGGGAACATCAGCTGTCCCAGGAGGAGTTCAGGGGGCGCGTCCTTGCTCTAGACCTCGGGTCTGCTCACGTGTGGCCTTCCAGCCGACCTGCTCATGCTCTGGTACCGTGAGGCTCAAGTCGCCAGGCCACGACCACAGTGGTCAGCTGTCCAGCCTGTGTTTCAGGTTGTGGAGCTGGCCTAGGTGGCAGGGGTGGCGTGTGGACTCGGGGCCCACCCCTGTCCAGAAGCCCCTGCAGGAGTCACAGGACTTGACCCCACAAGTTGTGCCCAAAGTGGACCCAGGAAACCCTCAGCAAGTGCCATATGGGGCTTCTACCCGGGGCCTGAGACAGAAGACTCAGGGTTGGGGTCATCAGGAGGAGGCGACGGGCGGAGCCTGGAAGGCTGAGCGCCGGCCCGTTGGCGGGTGAGGCACACACATGCAGACAGAGCCGCAGGGAGAAGCAGGAAGCACGCAGGCAGGGAGCCACCTTGACCCCAGTGGGGCGTCGGGACGCGGCTGCAGCAAGGGCCCTTGCTGTGGAGGGAGCTGTCGCCACCCGCGTGCGTCCCTCCCTGGCCCAGGACAGTCCGCGTGACCCAGCAGCGGGTGCTGACCGACTGGGTATCTGCTCTGAGGTCACCTTTCTAATCTGAGTCTGGCTTGTCACATATTCTAGAGAGTGGGCTCAGGGGGACCCAGATGGAGCCTGGAGGAGTCTCGTCGCTGGAGGCTGTCTTGGGGGTCCAGAGGCCAGCAAGGCAGGAGAGGCTACGGGTGCTTGGTACCCCTTCCAGACAGCCAGCCTGCACCCCCAAAACAAACCCACCTAGGCTTCTCAGCTCCTGTTCAGGTTTAGGAGATTTTCATTTTTACTCAACTCACTTTCTTAGCTTGTTTTTCCCATCCTCTCGAAGCCTCTCTAGAATCATTGTATACATCCTAGAACACAGAAAGATAAGCGGGGAGCGAGTAAAATAGTAACTTCTGTGTTCCGTGGGCCTTCGTGCCTCTTGGGAGGCTGGTCAGTGCATGTCCCAGGAGGTGTCCTCGGGATTCTCGAGTGTTCTCGTACAAGCTGTGTACAAACTAATCAGAGCCCACAGTTTGTCTCCGTTTCTCCTGATTCTCCCCTGTAGGGGGTTCTGCTACTTCAACTCCGTGGCCATCGCTGCCAAGCTTCTCCAGCAAAGGCTGAGCGTGAGCAAGACCCTCGTGGTGGACTGGGTGAGTTGGAGGGCCCTGGGGCGCTTCTAGCTTGTCCCTACCCAAGCCCCGCTCCAGCAGGCAGAGGGAAGGCAGGCTTTCCCACCTCCGCTGACGACTGGATTTGCGGATCTGCACTTTGTGGAAACTCCCTCAAAGGTGCAGAAAGTAAAAGCCCAAACCCGAGGAGTGTGCCAGCTCCTACCAGCCGGTCCTATCAGTGACCCTGGTTCTGAAGTGTCTGGAGACAGGCCGGTGGTTGAGGGCAGCACCTAGAGGGTGGTCTTGCCAAACCTCGTAGGAGGGTGGGGGGCAGGCGGGGCTCGTGGGCCCTTGGCACTGACGGCGGCCCGGCCAGCTGCCTCTCTGTCACTCCTGCTTCTGCCGGGTGACCCGGTTTTTACCAATGTAACCCCCTGCCCCATTTTCGCACATGACGGGCCGCTTCTGACAGTGCCCTGCCTCAAAGGGTACAGTCTATGAAAAACGCTGTAGAATAACTGAATTCCAGAAGTAGGAGGTGGGTACTCAAGGTGTTCACTTTATTATTGTTTTTCAAGCCATAGATGGCAAGGGGAGGGGAGAAAATTCCCTTTGGAGTTTATGATCCATTTCATAATTTTTTTACTTAAAAAAAAAATCAGATACTTCAGGCGGGATTATCCTTTATGCTGCAGAGTTCCTCCTGGGTTTGGGAAAAGTAAAACCGGGACACCCCAAGCTCCAGGCGCTTGTGCCGGGGCTGCAGGGCATGGGCTGCTGACCCTGGTCCTCACACGCCCAGTGCCTGCTCCATTCAGCCCAGGGAGCCCGCTTTAGCCCCCCGTGGGGAGCAGTCAGAGATGCTGGGGGCGTGAAGCCCCTGGAGAAGGCGGGCGCTTGCCGGCTGCCATCCAGGGCTGTGCCAGAGGCTCTGCTGTGGCCACAGACGGCAGCGGGCGGCACCTGCCCCGCCCTCACCCTCGGGCCTCTGTGGAGTGCGGCTGGTCCCCCGCTTCCAGCTGTCCTTCTGTGTTTTCTCCAATGAGCTCAGACAGCATTCAGGCGCGGATTCTCAGCAGTTCCTGGGCTGAAAACCGCGGTTCGTCTGCAGCCCGCAGCTCACGCAGTGGCCGCCAGCCACCCACTCGTGTGGCTTGGCACCCCGCTCAGGGCCTGGCACCCCCGGTGTCCAGGGTCTGCCCCCAGCTCTCAGCCCCTGGTGGAGCCGGCTCTGCGCCCGCGCTCCCGAGTGGGCAGCCGGGAGCCGCAGGCTGGCAGGAAGGGCGTTCAGTCCAGGAGTGACTCTGCTGCAAGCCCCCCCCCCGAGCCCCAGGCTCGGGGCAAGACTCTGATCAAACGACCCTGCCTGGAAGCAGCAGCCCCCGGGGCAGTGAGGCACCCTGCAAACCTGCCGCAGGCCGGGCCCTGAGAGCCCCGGGCCGGGGCGCTTGCCCCTGCTGGGTGGGAGGTGCTGGCTCGCGGGAGGGCGCCAGCGCTGAGCACCCCCCGCCCCCACAGGACGTGCACCATGGCAACGGGACCCAGCAGGCCTTCTACAGCGACCCCCGCGTGCTCTACATCTCCCTGCACCGCTACGACGACGGCAACTTCTTCCCGGGCAGCGGCGCGCCTGACGAGGTGAGCGGGGCTCTGTCCGCGGGCGCAGCCTGGGGGCTGGGGGCACGCCCGTGAGCAGAGGGGGCCCGGCGTGACGGGGGGAAGCCGTCAGCCCGGATCCCTCAGGTGTGCCATGCGGCCACGTCTGGTCCGTGTGCCCCCGCAGGCTGCGTCTGGTCCGTGTGCAGACGACATCCTGGGAAGCCTGGCTCTAGCCTGGGCAGGCCGAGGGCTTGGGCCAGTGGGCGCGGGCGCCCTCGCCCTCGGGAGGGGCTGCTACACAGTCACCACGTGTGTCCAGGGCGGCGGCCCTCTCGCCGGTCGGGTGCCCACAGTGGGCTCCCGGGTGACCCCCGAGACTCCAGCGAAGGTCCCTGTTCTGAGCGGAGAAGCCCGACAGTGGGCAATCCCGTCCAAGTAGAAAGACGGGCCCGCCCGCCTCGGGGTCTCGTCCTGGAAGGGACGTCAGGGCAGACGGCCAGCTCGCAGCGGTCCCTGCGGCCCTTCACGGTATGGCCCCTCCCTCAGGCAGGGCACACGGCCCCCACACTCTGCACGTGCGGGGGAATGGGGTTCCTGCCTCTGAAAACGCCCCATCCTGAGAGGCAGCGTGTTGGGGGTGAATGGGTGGGCGAGGGGCACACCCCAAGGGCCGCCCAGGTCGGGTCATGGCACGCATTTCTCTCCTCCGTGCAGGTGGGCACAGGCGCCGGCGTGGGCTTTAACGTCAACATGGCTTTCACCGGCGGCCTGGACCCCCCCATGGGAGACGCAGAGTACCTCGCGGCCTTCAGGTGAGGGTCCTGGCTCCCGCCCCATGGGGCACTTAGGGAGCAGTCGGGAGCCCCGCGCTCTCCCCTGGCCTTCGCCCTCCCTCGCGAGCGCCCCCTCCCCTGGGCAGGGCTGCGTGCTGGCACTGCAGGTACCGGCCTTGCTGCCTCTGCGTTTTGGGGCATGAACCCCAAGGCTTCTCACACTCTGCTCTTCAGGCCAGAGGTGGCATCCCCAAGACTGCTTCTCACCTTCCGTCTGCAGGGTTCCCGTCTCGTGCGTCTCATGGAAACCAGGACTCCGTCTGGGGTCTCAATAGTAAGAAAGTGAGGGAGGCTGGGGGAAGGTGTCAGAAAGCATGAGGTTAAGGAGAATCGGGTGCTGCGGTCTGAAAAGGCTCCTGATCTCCTAATTCTTCTCTCAAAAAACCTTCTGTGAGATGATGGGAAACAGAAGTGAACATCCCTCCTCTGCTGACATAAAAATCGGGAGGTGACTCCCCCGGTCACCCCGGTTCCGTCGTGTTAGGCTGGGCTGGGGGAGTCGGGTACAAGGCAATTCTGTAAAGCCGTCTTTGCTCCTGTCATTGAGCCGTGCTTTCTGCTTCGATCTGGGCCACATTGAAGGGACTCCTGGGGCCGGTAGCACTAACCAGCTACCTCCTGGTTAGTAGGAGATTAGTAGGAGGAAACCCCTCCTCCTGTTGCGGTCGGAGCAAGTGGCTGGAGGGCGGGGGGCGGGGAACAGGGGGGCAGTCCCTGGCAAGTGTGCGTCCAGGGCCCCTTGGAAGGAGGAAAGTTTTCATCAGTAGCAAAGCCCAACAGACCTTCCGTCTTTGTTTGAGACATGGCCTCTGCACCTGGCTTTGGAGTCCATCAAGTTTCCAAGGGACTTTCCTTCCTTCCTCTTGAGTGCGTGCTCTGGTTGTCCTGCATGCGGGCACGTGTGTGTGTGTGTGATGTGCCTGTATCTGTGTGTGTGTGTGTGATGTGCCTGTATCTGTGTGTGTGTGTGTGATGTGCCTGTATCTGTGTGTGTGTGTGTGATGTGCCTGTATCTGTGTGTGTGTGTGTGTGTGTGATGTGCCTGTATCTGTGTGTGTGTGTGTGATGTGCCTGTATCTGTGTGTGTGTGTGTGATGTGCCTGTATCTGTGTGTGTGTGTGTGATGTGCCTGTATCTGTGTGTGTGTGTGATGTGCCTGTATCTGTGTGTGTGTGTGTGTTGTGTCTGTATCTCTGTGTGTGTGATGTGCCTGTATCTATGTGTGTGTGTGTGATGTGCCTGTATCTATGTGTGTGTGTGTGATGTGCCTGTATCTGTGTGTGTGTGTGTGTGATGTGCCTGTATCTGTATGTGTGTGTGTGATGTGCCTGTATCTGTATGTGTGTGTGTGATGTGCCTGTATCTGTGTGTGTGTGTGTGTGTGTGTGATGTGCCTGTATCTGTATGTGTGTGTGTGATGTGCCTGTATCTGTGTGTGTGTGTGTGTGATGTGCCTGTATCTGTGTGTGTGTGTGTGTGTGATGTGCCTGTATCTATGTGTGTGTGTGTGATGTGCCTGTATCTGTGTGTGTGTGTGTGTGATGTGCCTGTATCTGTGTGTGTGTGTGTGTGATGTGCCTGTATCTGTATGTGTGTGTGTGATGTGTCTGTATCTGTGTGTGTGTGATGTGCCTGTATCTGTATGTGTGTGTGTGATGTGCCTGTATCTGTGTGTGTGTGTGTGATGTGCCTGTACCTGTGTGTGTGTGTGTGATGTGCCTGTATCTGTATGTGTGTGTGTGATGTGTCTGTATCTGTGTGTGTGTGATGTGCCTGTATCTGTATGTGTGTGTGTGATGTGCCTGTATCTGTGTGTGTGTGTCTGTGTGTGCCTGTATCTGTGTGTGTGTGTGTGTGCGGGTGTGACCCACCTGTGTGTGTGTGTGTGGGCATGCATGTGTGTGCACATGGGCATGTGTGTGGAGGCGCGCATGGATGTGAGCACGGCTGTGTCCCGCCTGCAGCTGAGATCCTAGCGAGGGCCAGGCCATCAGAGCTTGGCTGAGGGCCCTCCCTGCCGCCAGCCTTGGTCTGGGCTCTGGGTGGGGTAGCCGTAGGGGTCACACGACCCATCACAGCATCTGCCCCCTCATCTGCGCCCCAGCCTCAAGGGCAGCTGTCTGGGTCTAGGGATGCAGAGGCCGGGCCCCAAGGAGGGGCTCCGCCGCCATGAGGCCCCGTCGCCTGCCACTTGGTTCCCACAAACGGTGGCTCAAGCGACGAGCTGCGCAGACAGTGAGAGCGGCTGGTTTAGACAGGACCCCATCGCCTCCTCAGAAGTCCCGCGGGGTCGCCACCCGGACCACTCTCTCCTCCAATCTCAGTGGCTTAATGCTCTTGTTTCCTCTTCCTCTTGGTAAGGTGTAATGCAATCGTGACATTGTCCCCCCCTTACTTAGGGGAGAAGGACTCCCCCCAGACAGACACCACATCTGAAAACCGCTCACATACACGGTTAAACGTCAGCTTCAGGAAATCAGAACTGGCCTCTGTGGAGGCCATCACCGCCTGCCCCGGGACGCCCTCCAGCCCCACCCCGAGAACTGGCCCTCCTCAGGGGCTTCCTGGGGAAGAAAGTGTCTGGACTCGGCCCTGAGAGGCATGAATACAGCCCAGTGACCTCTGATGCCTCAGGGGACCCGGCATGGCTGAATTCTGGTGGAGGCTGTCTTGAAACTATGGGTTAAAGTGGTAAAAATGGCGGTTCCCTCTTCCTTCAGACCAGGTTCCGACTAAACCGGCCTCCAGGGCTGTCTCGGGGTGCTGGGCACGCTGATGGGGTGGAAAAGCGGGCAGGAGGCGGGTCCTGGGGGTCGCCCCCTCCCCACCCGCCAGCATTACGATGGACCCCTCACCCAGAGTTGCTGTTGATGTCCCGTTTTAATCTCCTGCCAAGTGTATACATGGTGATGCCCTATCAAGTGAACTTTTTAAAGCTCAAATAGCCTCTTTGAAAAGGAAAATTGTTTCAGGGTTTTTTTCTTTTATTGATTTTAATGTAAAATAGCACTTTGAAGTTTACAATTTATGGTTCCCTGGGCATCGATCGGAGTGGGGAAGGAGGGTCAGAAGCTGTTTCCCCTCCTCTGCCCGCTCCCCGGGGGCCCGGACGACGCTCGCCCCATGCCTTCCAGGCGGCACCTTCTGCTGAGACCCATGCCTGCCTTGTTGCATTTCAGGAGATCAAGCCCGAGATGAAGAAGAGATAAGAAAATTGCCCCTAATGAAAGCCAGAGGCAGCAGCACTTTCTCCCGGGCCTGAGACTCTGGGAGAAAAGGGGACCTTAATTCAAACCAGCCAGGCCAGCAGCTTTGAAGTCTGCTGAGCAGCGGAGGCCTCCGGGCCAGGAGATCCTGGTGTACTTTTCTTAACCCCTCACTTCCCTGCCGCCTGGCAGTGCAGGGTGCAGGGGCCGGGACTGCTGCTGCCCTCAGAGCAATGTGTGGGGGGAAAGGTCGTGTTAACAAAGGTGCTCAAGGATGGTGGAGCCGGACCATCCCAGAGATGGTGGAGCCAGGACTGCTCATGCTTTCAGAGCCCAGTATGGGGTACAGGCCGTGATATAAAGGTGCTCAGGGATGGTGGAGCAGGGACTGCTCCTGCTCTCACAGTGCCCTGTGGGAGGAAAGGCCGTGTTATAAAAGTTATCAGAGATGCTGGTGAAACTGCCTGTTTGCAAGTGGAAGTCTTCCTCTCTGAGTGAGGTCGGCCTCTATTCTGAGCAGCTGAGCAGGTTCATTTCATTTACCCAACCTTTGAAGCCCTTCAGGAAGGTTGAGGGGCTTTTGTTTCTTCCATGTTTTTTTTTTTTTAAAACACTGGTTGGTTGTTGTTGAGCTAAACTATACATAAAATTTGACCCTCTGAAACACGTGCGAACGTCTAGTTCGAGGCGCTGGCTGCGTTCACGATAGCGTGTCTGCTCCGGGGAGACTGTCCCTGAGGGCCCAGCCCCTGGGGGCCGTGAACACACCCACCTGGACTCCTCTAGCAGCCACTGTAGCTCTTCAGGGGCATCCAGGTCTTCTCGGCAGAGTGTTTATCCGAGGACATTTCTACTGCAATGATCTTAGAAGCAGAAGATAGAAGTAAAACCTCGGAGTTGAGCGATGCCGTGTTTAGCCCGCGGTCACTGCGCCCATGTACAGGTTGGGGGTGCACACGCCTGTCCTCGTGGGTGGCAGGGCCCCAGGTGAGGTGGGCCTGTGCCGATGGCGTGCGGCGTCCTCCTGCCCTCGGGTGGGGGCCTTGTGGTGTCGGGGCGGGGGACGCTCCCATGGCTGGTCGTGGAGCCTTCAAGCACAAGGCTTCCTGGGGGCGCCTGACAGGCGGGGCCCGGAGCGCAGGGCCAGGAAGGGGGCGAGAGTACATTGGGGTCTGGAGTGGCGAGGTGCCCGCCCGCTGCCCAGGAGCTTGCCGGGGGTGGGGAGGAAAGACGTCCACACCTTGGCAGATGGAGGTTGGCGAGCAGAGAGCTAAGAGGCCAAGCCTCGGGGATGCGGCTCCGGTGGGGGCCAGGGTGGGGCAGGCCTGTGTGGGGAGGCGGCAGCAGGGGCGGCCTTCAGTGGCTTTCAGCCTGGCTGAGGCCACGGCGTCACTGCTGGGGGGCCCGGCCCGGGCAGTCACATTCCCGTCATCACTGTCTTCCTTTACATCCCGACTCTCAGCAGAGCTCGGGTACTTGATGAGCAGGTGCTGGGCCCCTGGCCTGCAGTCCTAGTGGAGAGGGTGGGGTTTCGAGAGGATGTGGGCCCCCATAGCAGGGGCTCAGAAGCCAGGCTCCCAAAGCAGGGAGACTCAGAGGCTGGGACCCCCAGGGCAGGGGCTCAGAGGCCAGGCCCCCCTAGGCAGGTGTACAGATTCCAGATCCCAAAGGGCACATACCTCCCCTTGCAGAGCATAAACGAAAGGAAGTTTTTGATGATCAAAATGCCATCACTGAAATTGTGCTGTCGGCTCCCAGCAGCAACCTCTGTAAAACCAGGTCTGGACTCAGGGCTCGGCCACAGTCAGCGTCCTCTGCCTGGAGCCTCCAGCCAGTGAGCGCCCTCCTGGCGGGAGACGTGAACTGTGGAACCAGCCAGAAACACAGGGGTGAGCATGAGCAAGGAAGCCTGTGGGGCGAAGGCTCCGGGGGGCCGCGTGCGAGGGGTGTTTAGGGCCAGCTTGCGTGGACAGTGCCCCAGGGCATCGGAGGGCAGAAGCAAGCCAGGGGCAGCATAGCAGACAGAACCTTGGTTCCAGCCAAGGCCCTGGAACCAGTGGGCACAGCCCCCAAACACAGCACCACAGCCCACTGGCCACCAGGTCATGTGCCCCCAGCTGGCGTTGACCGCCAGTCTGGCGGATTTGTGCAGGCCCCAGTTGGGTGGTGTATCGAGAAGTCATTTCTTCTTTAGAAGTTGGAGCCAGCTGTTGGAGCCAGCTCGTGCATTTAGATTTCACTGTGGGTTGGGAGTTGGCATGTTGGCACAGCAGAGTCTGGCCGTGCGAGGTTATAGTGCAGCTGATAAGACACGATTCTGGGAACTGCAGGGGCCCCGTAGCACCCCGGGCACTGCCGCCTTCATGGAACAGCCAGGCTGGCCCAAGCAGGAACAGGCCCATCAGCGACGTCCACCCTGTCATCCGGCCTGCCGAGCCCTGGCGCCCGGTCTGGCTTTTCCCCATGGAAACCCAGCTGCAGGTGTGAACTTTCCAGCGAGCAAAGGATGGAGGGATGGGCAGAGCGTGTGTCCAGGGCAGAGGCGCCAGGCCGGGTCCCAGGCGTCACAGGCCAGGAGCTCAGCTGTGCGGGTGGTTTGCGCGTTTGCGTCCCACCCCACAGGGCACGGAGGCCCCGGGACCTCCGCTGCTCATCCCTGTTGCCATCTCCCCCACCCCCCGCTTTCCCACGTCCAGAGCTGCACCTGGCCTCCTCTGTCAGGGTCTCCTCCCTGAAAGTGGACGATTGGTGGTCTGCTGCCCTGGGAGGCTCCTGGCCCTCAACGCTGTCCTCCTCAGTTTTCCCACCGAAGGTCGCCAAGGACCCCCTAGACCCATTCGCCTTAGAGCAGCAGTTTGAGGGAAGGCCTTCAGCAGATATTTAGATCTTGTTATTTTCAGACTAAACTGATCATTAAAATGTCATCCTAGAAATAAATGTCAGGCAGTTTCCCATTTTCTTTGCAGCACCTGTTAACCAGCCACAGGCTGGCAGCTTGCTTCTGGCACGAGGGTCCCGGGCAGGGTGATGCTGGGAGGTCCAGAAGGCAGGCTGGTAGACAGTCAGCAGTGACGCGTCCAGCCCTCTCCTACCCACTAGGAAGCCAAGTCCTGTCAAGGGGAGACTACGTTTCTCGGGGCTTAGGGCACACTAAAAATGTGTGCTGCACACCCACTCAGCACACGCCGGGCAAACAGACCGTTTCAGATTTTCTTACTGTAGCAAGCATTCGGGATTACAGTGTCGACCGTCCCAGTCAGGAAGAGGAAAGGAAGGTGTGTGCACACGGGCATCCGCTTTCCCAGGTGCTCAGACTCCTGCCTGGACGGTGCACCAACCCCCCTCCCCAGACCCTGCACGCACGCATGCACACACCACACACCCACACGCCAACACGTGGGATCAGCCGTGCTTTACAACTTGTTATGATTGGCTTTGGGGCGAAGCCACACACCAAGCACAGACGCCAGGGACCCTCTCCGTATTCACCTCCTTTAATGATGATTTTCACAGGGCTGTTTTTTTTTAATTTTGTGGGGGGATTAGAAATGAAATCGCTCCGCGATACTTCAAAGCAGAGCAGCAGAGCGCCCACATGCACTTGCTTCGAAACGTCTGCCGGAGCTCTATGAATGAGCCGGCGTCTGCTTGGAACGTCTGTGGTTTTCATTGAAACACCGTGCCGGCTTTAAAATCCCTACCAAGATTGCGGCCGAAGCCGGTCTCCCGCCCAAAGACAAAGTTTATGTGACAAGAACTTCATTAAAAATAATTGAAAACCAGCCTCGCTGGAATGATGAGGGCTCGTGCAAAGGGGCCCGCCGGGTGCTCGCAGTGGGGAACAGTGGCCTGTGCGTTTGTGGGCACAGACACAGCTGCCGGGTGTGGAGAGAGAGCAGACGGCTCTTCCTGGATCCCAAGGCGCCCCCCCCACCACCACCACCACCAGCCTGGACCAGGAATTTCCACACAAGCCCCAGGGCCTGCTCTGATGCCTGTGCTGTGTTTAGAAGACCGCGCTCGCAGACTTCCCTGGTGTCCAGCAGTTAAGGCTCTGCGCTTCCAGCGCAGGGGACACAGGTCCGACCCCTCTTCGGGAAACTAAGATCCCACATGCCGTGCGGTGCAGCCAGAAAAAGAGGCCGTGCTCTCTACATTGCGTCTCCAGTTCCTGTGAGCTCTCGCCCCACTGGCACCGAGAAGCGTTCAGGGCGGGGGCTGGTGTCACGCATGGAGCAACTTCAGCAGAGTCAGAATGGCCGGAGTCTGGGGCAGGGCTGGTGGACGGCAGCCCAGGGACCAAGTCCCACCTTGTGTTTTTTTAAGTCAAGTGGCCCAAAGATGGAAGTGTCTGCTCCCTGGCCCTCGGCAGGAATGCTCTCAGCCCCTGGTCTGATCCACATGCAGTGTTGCTGGGCTCTGAGGGGTGGCCCCCAAGGCCCAGAGCCTGAGTCCCTGAGAGCATTTCCATCAGCTCCGCAGAGGCTTTTCAGGAGGAAACTGAACTGGACCCAGCCTCAGAGGAAAGAATAGAAGTGGCCAGCTGCTGAAAGGCCCACCTGGCCTGTGACTCCCTGGTTCCAGAAGGGGATTTCCTGGTGGACGAAGGGCCAGGGGTGAAGTTGGTGAGTCTTGGTGGTAGATGCTCCCAGCACCTGACCCGTCACAGGTGGATGTCCCCTGGGAAGCCCCCTGGGCCATGCGTGGTCGCAGGAGTCTGGCCGGGCCTCCTGGCTCCTCACCACGGATCCTGCAGAGCAGGAGCCGGGTCTTCACCTGTGTGTGGCTCTCCGGGGTTCTCGGCCCTCCCCCACCTGAAATCAGAGGGACCTCTCAACAGGACTACAAACCAGGATAGTTCCTAGATGGAGAAGTATTTAACACTGAGCATTCTGTTTCTTATGGACATGAGTTTGGGTAAACTGCGGGAGTTGGTGGTGGACAGGGAGGCCTGGCGTGCTGCAGTCCATGGGGTCGCAAAGAGACACGACTGAGCGACTGAACTGAATTGAACTGAACTGATTCTGTTTCTTTGGCCAAAGTTGTCATCTTCCAGAGTTGACTTTGCTGTCATAAACGGTGATTTTATGTCATCCTGATGAGAGCCTGTGGGATTACAGGGGGGTGTCCCGTACCCATGGTCCTCCCTGTGACCCGGCCTGTGGCCATGGTGTTCCCTGGGGCCTGCCCCGTGCCCATGGTCCTCCCTAGGCCTTCCCTGTGCCCATGGTGCTCCCTGGGGCCCGTCCTGTGCCCATGGTGCTCCCTGGGGCCCGCCCCATGCCCGTGGTGCTCCCTGGGGTACGCCTCATGCCCATGGTCCTCCCTGGGGCCCGCCCCGTGCCCGTGGTCCTCCCTGGGCCCACCCATGCCCGTGGTGCTCCCTGGGGCCTGCCCCGTGCCCGTGGTGCTCCCTCGGGCCCGCCCCGTGCCCGTGGTGCCCCCTGGGGCCCAGCCCATGAGGGGTGGGGACCACTGGTCATGCCCAGCACACTGAGCCCCTCGTGCAATCTTCTGAAGACCTGGCAGGGGCAGGGGTGTATCTCAGAGGTGAGGAGCCGGGCAGGAGGAAGACAGAAAGTCAAGGGGGACTTTCCAGGCCCATGAGGCTGGCTCTGGGTCAGACGCTGGACTAGACGGACGGGAGTCTTCCTGGTCTCAGCAGGAACTGAGATTTCCAGGCTGAGCCGTACACTCAGGCTGCAAGCTCCTGAGGCAGTTGTGTTAACAGGAGCTTCCCCCCACTTTTCTTGCCTTGTGTCCCAAATGAAACTTAGCGCCTGACCTCCTCAGCGTCTGTTTATACTACTAACCAGTTGGTTCTCTTAAACTGGGGCATCGGTTTTCCCTTTAGGGATCCTAAGTGTTGAATTTCTTTCTAATTAGCCTTACACGTCCCTCCTGCACCCCAGTAGCGGGTCATTTGGTCCGTCGCAGCTGACGGCATAGCCTCGGGCTGTGGTCGTCGAAGGTCAGGGTCGGGGCTCCAGGACTCCCTCACCAGCTCGGCTGCCCGGCCCCAGGTCCCCAGTGCTGGGCGGTGCCCTGGAAGCCCCAGCAGCCAGCGACAGTGGCCATCCTGGGCTGACGCAGCGTCTCCCCTTCTGCCCCATGCAGGACCGTGGTCATGCCGATCGCCAGCGAGTTCGCCCCGGACGTGGTGCTGGTGTCCTCGGGCTTCGACGCCGTGGAGGGCCACCCCACGCCCCTCGGAGGCTACAACCTCTCCGCAAAGTGTAAGTCAGGTTTGCGGGCGGCCAGGTGTCAGATGCGCGGTGTGCACACCAGGCTTCCCCTCCGGTGGCCGTGGAAGGAGACTCCACCCCAAAACCCAAAAGACATTTTACTGAAACCACAACACCGGCTCCCCGGAGAGCACGAGGCCTGCGGCAGGCGTGCAGCCAGAAGGCCAGCAAGCCTGGGGCCTGCCCTCTGCTGCTGTCAGCTGGGGCAGGGTCCCCCCTCCTCCTGAGGGCTGTCATCCCATGCGGGGCCTGTGGGGGGGCCGGCCCTAAGCGCTGTGAAGACATAAAGAGCCGAGAGCAGGCTCACTCCAGTCAGGGGAGGAAAGACATGTGCGTCCTCTGTCTCAGCAACTCACGCAGGTGACAGCGCCCCCCACCCCAGCGCCGGCCCCAGAAAGGCCTGGACGCCCCCACCCTGACCAGCGACCTGGGGGTTGCAGTGGTCTGGGTGCCTGGGGTTCCGGGGGGACAGGGGAGCCTGTCCCCCGCCCCCATGTGGGGAGAGCATGGTGCAGCAAAGAGGAAGCCCAGCAACAGCACAGCCTCGCAGAGTCCACCTGCCCAGCCGGGGGCCGAGAGGCTGAGTCCCTGACAGGGCACCAGTGCCCTCCACGCCCAGATGGGGGACCCACGCCCTGAGTGCTTCCTGGGGTCCTCGCAGTCGCCTCCAAGCCAGCGTCGCTGTTGCCATCGGAAACGAAACCGAGGCTGGGGGGCCCCAGGGCCTCGCCGGCCCCCCCGGCTGCCCGGGGGCAGAGTCCAGCCTCGGGCCCGCTCTGCTGAGCGCCAGCCTCTGCGGACAGATGGGGTCAGGCGGCCTGGCTCCCCGAGGAGGGTCGTTCTCGTTCTCCGTGGGGAGGGTGTTGGGCTGCACTGCAGGGACCGTGGCTGCTGAAGAAAGCCAGATGGGGATGCAGGAGGGCCCTGGAGGGGCTCAGCGGTGACACGCACAGTGACACAGGGCGCAGGGGCCCTGGCGGTGACACACACGTGAGTGTGTTGGCACACTGTGCCCGGCACTTCGGCCGACGGGAACGCCCTGGGCCCTGGGACGGATGTGGCCAGGCCCCAGCAGCTGCCCTGCCCACCGCCCTGCTGCCTCCCGGCTTCTGTGGTCCCGCAGGCGAGATGGGGCCTCCCCTGGGGCTCCTCCCCGCCCCGAACGAGATGATTTGCAACATTATAAAATCAAAGCCCCGAAACCGTAATTCCTACTCCCACAGAGATCAAAAAGAATCCCAAGCCGAAATCCTCCAATGGATTTATCACAAGCCAGTCTGGCTTCCATTAGGTGTCTCACTCGGAGTGCCGGCCTCGGGGCCTCGGTAAGGCAATGCAGTGCGCCCCTGGCCGCTTTGATCCGCTGCCAGGCGCCTCGCCCGCCACTTGCCTCTCCCCTGTCCCCCGCAGGTTTCGGGTACCTGACGAAGCAGCTGATGGGCCTGGCCGGCGGCCGGGTTGTCCTGGCGCTGGAGGGGGGTCACGATCTCACAGCCATCTGCGACGCCTCGGAAGCCTGCGTCTCTGCCCTGCTGGGGAATGAGGTAGGAGGGCCCCGCCCTGCCCCGCTGTCCCGCGGCCTGGGCATCTGCACTCGCATCCGAGAGGAGGCTTGCCCAGCCAACAGGACTGTCTGGTTGTGGCCGGAAGTGGGTGGGCAAAGGGACAGTTAGAAGCCGTGTCTCCTGAGCAGACGGCTCAGCATCTGTCTTTTAAAGGCACTCGCCTTGATGTGGGGCTCACACGGGAACACCTTTACCTGGTTACCTCCTCGTGGATGGTTGGTTCTCTGGGACGTCCTGAAGCAGGTGTTGGGGGAGATGTCAGCACGCCATCTCGGGGTCTGGGGCGTGGGCCCGGGTCCCTGTGGCTCTCCTGCTGCTCTGACCCTCAGGTGATGCCCAGGACTGGGTTCAGCAGCCCGGCCTGACAGCGGGGCTCAGAGTGAACTTTACAGGGTTCCATGAAGGGAGGCCCACTGGGAGAGAGTTTTCCAGGCTAAAATGCCATCGGCCCGGGATGCTCACGCCCACTGGCACTCCTGGTGGACAGAGCCACCCGGCTGCCAGGCGGGGAGGACGGGGGTGGGGATACTGCCTGGGTCGGTTCTGAGAATCTGAAGTTCCTGACAAAAACCCACTCTGTAGCTTCCACCTTGGATTTTGGAACCGTGCTCTTCCTGAAGCTTTAAATGCATCCACGGCCTTGGACACGAGGCCACATCCCAGTCTCCTGACCCCATCAGGGAAGCGTGGGTGGTTCCCACACCCACCGCATGGCTTTCTCTGGCTGCTTTTCCCACGGCATTGCCGTGAGGGGCCAAGGAAAGAGCCGCTGGTGTATGGGTAGCACTGGCCAAGCGGCTCGCTAGGTTGCCAGCCAGCCCACAGCGGAGCAAGGCCAGGGTCCACACTCCCCAGACACAGAGGGTCTCGTGGGGGCCTTAGGGAGGTGCAGGCCCATGCAGGAACGCCTGGAGGCTGCTCCCCTCCCCAGGGCCCGTCAGATGAAATGGGGCTTCTCCACATTCGCAGAGTGCATGGACCGTCTCTCAGTAGGGTCAGGGTTACCTGGTGCCCTGTGGGGGTGCCTGAGCCCCGCCCCTGGACGGGTGTGTCCTTCCTGGAGTAGCAGCTCCCAACGGCCAGGCCCAGGGGCTCACGGAGGGGATCTAAGACTCCAGGCATGGAGGGAAAGAGGCAGAATCTCAGGACGGCTCCCTATAAGGCCTGCCTGCGATGCTCCTTAGCCCAGGCTTGTGCTCCCTGAATCGGGTGCGTGCTCCCTGGCCCAGACTTGTGCTCCCTGAATCAGACGCCTGCTCCCTGGCTGGGCACGTGCTTCTTGGCCCAGGGTTGTGCTCCCTGGCCCGGGCTTGTGCTCCCTGGCCCGGGCTTGTGCTCCCTGGCCCGGGCTTGTGCTCCCTGGCCCAGGCTTGTGCTCCCTGGCTGTCTGCTGGGACAGGCCACTGGCTGGCATCAGGGGTGGAGGTGGTAAGCTTGGGTGGGCAGGCACCTGGGAGGGCTCTGTTTTCTCCTGTCAACCTCTGCGTGTCCTAGATGGTGTCCATTGTAACCTGAGTCACACCTGGGTCCGGGGGCCTGCTGGAATCTCCGCTCTCTGGTCAGCTTGTTAGC
The DNA here is from genome assembly GCF_029407905.1 of Bubalus kerabau. Lineage (NCBI taxonomy): Eukaryota > Metazoa > Chordata > Mammalia > Artiodactyla > Bovidae > Bubalus > Bubalus kerabau. Next base: position 118,870,309 of record NC_073629.1, on the reverse strand, counting down.
AACACGTGTGAATGTTCTATGGCAAACACCCGCCTGCTTTTGCTTTCCAAAGTGTGCAGGGGTCTTCACCTTTCCTCTCTTCCCATAAAGCGATCTCCTCACCCCTTTTACTAGAAGGCAGCTGATTTATATATTCAAGCCATCTTGAGGGCTTTTGATTCTGAGAGCCAGCTATTTTAAAATAGCGGTAGAGAACTCGGCTTTCAGCTCAGCTGCTCGCGCTCTTCTGACAAAGTATTCCTTTGGTGAAACACATCAAAAAGCAGGAAGCCCTAGTTTTATCGAGGTCTCTTAAAAATCTTTTTAATGCCAGAAAGTTGGAGGGAGCCTCACCCCTCGGCCTTTGATGAGGCTGATGCCAGGCGCAGGGACGGCTCGCTCCGGGGTGGGGGAAGCCGACTGTGCACGGCCGGTGTTGGGGGCGCCCACCCGTGGGGGTCACCAGAGGGGCACACACGGGGCTGGGCCTGGAGGGCCTGCCCCGCCACAACAGCCATCGTACCAACTACTGAACTGAAGTTGTGTGAATTGACTATTGAACACGAAGCCGTCGTATTGAGTAGCTTCAGCTTCACGCCATCTGCAGCCCTTGGGGACGATGACAGTGAGTGAGATGTCACTTACGGGAGCTGGGTGGGGGGTGTGCCAAGGACCTGCAGCCCAGGGCAGGGCCCCGGGCAGGTGGGGAGTCACTTCCCCTGTCACAGGTCTCCCCCAAGGGGAGGCTCCTTTGGGGCCCATTTTCTATTTAGCCGTGCGGTTTCTGGGGCGTCACATGGCACCGTGTCATTGATCCCAAGTCCAAGACCCCGGGCAGGAGGTGGTGGGGGATCAGGTGGCCGGCAGCCGTGGTAGTGTCCCTCCCTTGTCCCACTGCGCTGCCTCGCCAGGGCGCAGAGTGAGGCGGCCCCGGGGGGTTAGAAGCAGCGGGTGGACGCAGGAGACGCAGGGTTGACCGAGCCTGCTGTCAGCTTCTAGCCCGCCAGCTGTGGTTCACCTGTGCTCACCTCACTGAAGTGCCCGCATGCAGGCCATGAGGATGGAGCAGGCTGTCCCCCAGTCGTGTTTCCAGGACACGGCTTGTGCTGAGTCGGGGAGGTGGGCCACGTGTCTGAGTTGTGCCCCAGCGGGCCCGTCAGCTCCCCACCCTCCCCCGGAGAAGTGGCCCTGCACCCTCTGCAGGCAAGAGGGGACCCGCCCTGGAGCTCCTGGGCCTCCTGCTGCGGGGAGATGAGGAGCTGAGCCCGAGGGGGACCAGAACCCACCTCGGGGGCCCCAGGAGCATCCCACCATCCTGGGTGCACGCCCTCCGCTGTCTGGTCAATGGAGCCTCAGTCTTCTAACCTTTGTCTGAAGGAGTTGCGGGTTTTTGGTGCCATGTGGTTCATTTTCACTAGTGTTTAAAAACTGTCGCAAACCAGGAATGTCCTCCAAGCCTCTGCGCCTCACTAGGAGGCTCAGGAAACGCCATGTGGCCGGCCCCTGATAGTCGCTGAGTCCGGCCCTGTCGCCAGATACAGTCCACGCGCTGAGGCCGCAGAGCCTGAGCAGACGGACGTGCAGGCCCTCCTGCGGGGGAGGGGACCCCACCCACCACCCAGCCCCGCAAGGACCCCAAGGAGGGGATGTCCCGGGAGGGCTCAGCACCAGCCCTGGCGGGAGCGTGCTTCCCTGAGGCCCCCAGAGGAGCTCGGCCAGCAGGTGGGAACCTCAGTCACAAGAGACTGCAGGCGGCCCCGGCCCCTCCCCGGGGGAGCCAGCAGGGAGGCTGGGGCTGGGCCTGAGGGCAGAGGACTCGGGAGAGGAGGCCGACCAGAAACTGATCTCTGGAAGAGGTCCTGGAGAGGCCGAGAGAGAAGGGAAGACGCAGCAGAGCAGGCTGGGGCGGCCCCCGGGCCCCCGTGGCTCTGAGTACTACAGGGCCCTCTGCCCAGAGAATCCTCGAGATGGGGAGGGGGGATCGCAGAGCCAGCCTTCAGGCAGGGGGTGTGGTCGGCTGGAGAGCCCCCGGGGACGTTGTCTGTCTCCTTGGGAAGAACGCGGGGGCCGGGGCACCTGCCGGGGTGGCCAGGCGTCTGAACCCGGGCACGGCCGTGAGCATCAGGTCCGTCACAGGCTGGGCGGACGGCGGGGCAGCTTCCGGATCGTGGGACGGGGCGTGAGCCTCTGAGCATGGGCTGAGGGCTCCGTCATCTCTCGTGTTCCCTGCGGGCCCAGAGATGCCCACCAAAGTGCAGTTTCGTTTTCTGGAAAACACACGCTGAGACCTGGGTTCAGCCAGGATTTCGTGAGGACCCTTTTCTTTGGTGCTGCAACCTCTCTGGTTTCTGCTCGCTCAGGGTGTGGTGTGAGCTCTTGTAAACTGCAGAGTAGCAAGCCACACCCATACCCACAACCAGGCACTCTGCACAAGGCTTTTCTTGCGCACTTTCCCCGAGGCTGGCTTTTTAAAGTCCGAGCCTCCTTTCTGATTCGGTTGTGACGTGGAATACAGGCGAGGTGAACGTGGCCAGGGGCTCCTGTCTATCACTCGGACTTGGCGTTACCCACAGCCGGCCCTCTGTTCTCTTCCAAGTGAAAGTGAAGTCGCTCAGCCGTGTCTTGACACTTTGTGACGCTGTGGACTGTAGTCCACCAGGCTCCTCCGTCCATGGGATTCTCCAGACAAGAATACTGGAGTGGATTGCCATTTCCTTCTCCAGGGGATCTTCCTGACCCAGGCACTGAACCCGGGTGTCCTGCATTGTAGGCAGACGCTTTACCGTCTGAGCCACCAGGGAAGTCCTCAGAGCCTCTCCAGCTTGGCTCCTTCCAGACACAGGCAGGCAAGCGAAGGCACACAGCCCAGCTCTCCAAGCTCGCTCGGCCAGGCCAAGAGCAGGATGGTGGCCCGTCTGCTCTCCTCCTGGGGCCACTGGACGCCTCCATGTGCCTCAGATCCCTCTGCCAAGCCCTATTCCCTGCTCCCAGTCGCACCTGCCCCCTAGTCCCTCCCCTGCTTAGCACGGCCTGACCCCCTCTCCCCTGCTTTCCCTGCGGCCCACCGCCCTGGCCCCTGCGTGAACATCACCCCTCACCCAAGCCGGCCCCACAGACGCGGGCCCCTGCTCTGCGAGGCTGGGTGGAGGTCTGTCTCTTGGTCCCTGATGTTTCCTAAGTTTGTAGGATGGATAGTGGTTGGTTCTCCCTGGGCTGCTCAGTGATGTCTATTAAATGAAAAATAAGACCCCAGGTAATGAGAGATTTATATTTTAAGAGCTAGAGCCTCCCCCACTGCCCAGCCCTTGTGTGTAAAGTGGAGGCTGGATGTGTGCTCAGGGCAGACTGATGCCCAGAGTGGCTGGAGATGGGGAGCCGCCACAGAAATGGTGGCGGGGGGCAGACGGCAATGTGGGCGCCAAGGTGCTCACCGGACGTGACCCAAGCAGAGGGTGCTGGAGGAGGGCCATGCAGCCCCCTGGAGGGTCAGCCCCCAGCCACGTCCACGGCCCCCTGGGGAGGTTAGACGTGGGGGTCCCCCCAGGACTGGGAGCAGCAAGACCTGGGTTGCATTTTAGAAAATTCCTGGCATCGTGTTCTGACACACCTCTCTGCCACCAAGTGATAGGCATTTTATGGAATGAGTTATTTTCTAAAGAACTGCTTTTTTCTTAAAAGGGATAAAATCCTAGCAAACTATCAGAGTTGTACTGCAACAATAAGGCCACAGCTGTTTAATGCACAGTGAGGACCCCAAACCTGAAAGGCGTGTTTCCTGCTCCAGCTGCGTACCCACAGGGGACCTGGGCTCTGCCCTTGGTGGCCTGCTGACGAAGGTGCTTAAGCACACTCCTGTCTTCACAGAGACACTCCGTTTTCATGGGGACCTGCAGGTGTTCCTGGAGGGGCTCCCCATCTGTATCTGCTCTCTGGCCCAGGACTTACCAGGTTGGCCCAGGTTGGGAATTACATCAGGGTCCCACCCTGTGCGGTCAGCCATGGCCAGAGGGCAACTGCGTCCCTGAGGCAGATCCCAGTGGAGGGAGGGGTAGTCCCACGACTACGAGGTGGCATCTGAATGTTTGTCCCTCAGGCCCTCAGTAGTGGGGGACCAACCTCAGCAACATGGCATCTCACATTTGACCCTATCAGTCTGCAGGACAGCACAGCACCCAGTTCAGCAGAGGGGTCACTTCCTCGTTCCTCAGAGGCTGAGCACCTTTTCATGGGTCTCTTGGCCACTTCGCCTTTCTCTTCCAGTTTTTTGCCCATTTTTCTATTAGACCATGTTTTTCCAATCTATTTTGGGGGGAGAATTGGTTGGATGGGTGGGTGGATGGCTAGATGAACTGGTGGATGGATGGATGGTTTGGTGGATAGGTGGATAGATTGATGGATGGATGGGTGGATGGATGGATTGGTGAATGGATGGATGGGTGGGTGGGTAGATAAATAGATGGATTGGTAGAGGGATAAATGGATAGATGGTGGATGGTTGGATGGGTGGGTGGATGGATAGACAGATGGATTGATGGATGGTTGGATGGATGGATTGGTGAATGGATGGATGGATAGATGAACTAGTGAATGGATAGATGGGTGGTGGATGGTTGGATGGATGGATGGGTGGGTGAGTGGATAAATAGATATATTGGTAGATGGATGGATAGACAGATGGGTGGATGGGTGGATGGATGGATGGGTACATGGATGGGTAAATTGATGGATTGGTGGATGGATGGATAGATGAACTGGTGGATGGGTGGGTGGATAGATAGATGGATTAATAGATGGATGGATTGATGGATGGATGGATGGATAGATGAACTGGTCGATGGATGGATGGTTTGGTGGATGGATGCATAGATGGGTGGATGGCTGGGTGGGTGGGTGGGTGGATGGATAAATGGGTGGATGGTTGGATGGATGGTAGGTGGTTGGATGGGTAGGTGGAGGGATAGACAGATGGATTGGTGGATGGTTGGACAGATGGATGGATTGGTGGATGGATGGATGGATGGGTGGGTGGTGGATGGTTGGATGGCTGGATGGGTGTATGGATGGATAAATGGATAGATGGTGGATGGTTGGGTGTATGGATGGGTAGATGGATGGATTGATGGATGGCTGGGTAGATGGGACAGATAGATGGATTGTTGGATGGTTGAATGGATGCGTGGTTGGATAGTTGGATAAGTGGATGGATGGTGGATGCTTGGATGGGTGCATGGATGGTTAAATGGATAGATAGTGGATGGTTGAATGGATGGATAGATGGGTGGATGGATAGATTGGTGATTGGTTGGATGGATGAGTGGTTGGATAGATGGATGGATGGATGATGGTTGGAGGGATAGACAGACCAATGGACAGCTGGGAGTACCCTCTTCTCTGTAAAAGTGAATGTAGTGTCAGAATAATCTCTTCCTTGACTGAAAGGGCTTTCCTGGGCCGTGGGTCTCCTTTGGGCGAAATTTTTAAGTGACTGATTTTGTCATTTTTTTTTTATCCCTTCTTGAGTAAATTTCAGAAGATTACATTTTACCAGGAACTTTTTCTATCTCAGCCAATTTTTCCAAATTATTGACTGAAGTTAACAGCGTTCTTGTGCTGTCTTTTATCTCTACTGGTCCTGTAGTCGTGGTCCTTCTTATCCTAACATGTTTATCTGTGCCTCCTCTAATTTTCGTCACCAGCCCTACCAGAACTTAACTTTTCATTTCAGTTTTAAACGATAAAGTAATCATGTTTAATATATTAGAAGTAAGATACTAATGAATGATGAACCAGAAATCGCTGAAACTGAAATGGGATGTTTTAAAGAGAGCCAAATGGAATTTCTAAAAATGAAAACATATTAGCAGAAAATAGAAACTCTGTGAGATCAGCTGGAGAGAAGACTAATAACCTGGAAGGGATGTGTGTGTGCTCAGTTGTGACTGACTCTGTGCCACCCCATGGACCGTAGCCGGTCAGGCTTCTCTATCCATGGGACTCTCCAGGCAAGAAGAGTACTGGAGTGGGTTGTCATTTCCTTCTCCATGGGATCTTCCCCACCCAGAAACCAAACCCTCATCTCCTGCCTTGGCAGGAGGATTCTTCACCACTGAGCCACCAAGGAATCCCACAGCCTGGAAGCAACAGCTGAAGGAATGAGGCTGAGCACAGCCCAGAGACAAGGTGCAGAAGGGGGCTTGTGTGTCTGTTCAGCGTCCCCACCAGAGTGAGGCGTGGATGACTAAAAGTGACTGATGGAGGCACCGTCCTCAGCTCTGGAAGGCAAGGGGGCCCAACCCAGAGAGTTAAAAAAAAAAAAAAAAGCTTGCATCCAAGCTCATCTGAGTGACTGCAGGACCACAACGACAAACAGGAAGCTGTGAAAGTAGCCAGAGAGCAGACAGGCAAGCCACAAGGAGCACTGTTAGCCAGACACCAACCGCTTCACAGCGAAGGAAGCAGAGGCAGTGGGGAAGGTCTTCCGTGCCAAGAAGAACCTGCCAGCCCAGAACCTCAGGCCCAGTGGGACTGTCAGCCGCGGGGCTGGGGTGGGTGGGACTAGAGACATAAACTGGGAAAGCTTGACCCATGAGACCTTTTCCAAGGGAAACTCTGTAGGAGGAAGCTTCAGGCAGAAGGATGACAGCCCAGGCAGCTGTCTGTTGAGCAAGACGGGGGCGTCAGTGCAGGAAAGCCCGAATCAACAGCAACTCCAGGAGACAGGAACAACGATGCCAAGTCAGTGAAAGTAAAGAAAGAAACACAGTGAGGGCCACGAGCCGTCAGTCAGGGACGACAGGGAACTCGGCCGGGCGCTGGAGCAGGGGCTGCCTGTGCAGCAAATAAACACACAGGGCGCTGGCTGCAATGCATCTGTGAGAAGCAAGTACTTGGTGATGGGTTTAACCCCGCGTGCTGGGCGGCTCTGTGGCAGACACCCGGCGCGCCCTGTGGCCCTCAGACGGGCGGGCCGTGTGCGCCTCCCCACTCCACCTGCTGCAGGGACTTCAGGGAGAGCTCGGAGCAGAGATGCTCACACCCTCTGTCTACCTTTTCTCTGATCATTGGAAGAAAACCCTAAAGGGCAGATGTGCTTGTCGCTCAGTCGTGTCTGACTCTTTGTGACACCCTGGACCGCAGCCCACCAGGCCCCTCTGCCCATGGGATTTCCCAGGCAAGAATCCTGGAGTGGGTTGCCATTTCCTCCTTCAGGAGATCTTCCTGACCCAGGGATCAAACCCACGTCCGCTGCTGGGCAGGCGGATTCTTTACCGCTGAGCCACCAGGGAGGGCCAAAGTGGGGATATTCAAGCCCTGTCTATAAAACCCTGGTTTACAAGTGCGATGAAACGGATGTTTCCGAAAAGTCATCATCCCTGCCCCTGACGCTGTGCCGTGCATCCAGCGGTGGAGCCCACGCCGCCGCCCCTCTGCACCAGCTGCCCCTGGACACCAGCCAGTGTCCTGCCTACAACAGGCACCCACGAACGTACCCGAGAGCCTCCTAGGGGAAGCACCTTAAGGAAAATGAGTCTACTTCTGGGAAACATTATGCACTGCCACAGCCACCTCTGGCTTTTTCAAGCTGGCTTCTCCGTTAGCATGCGCACATGAGGAAGACGCTGATCCGGACGTCCCATCCGAACACACACGGGGATTCTACTGACGACCTCGAATTCACCGTGTATTCTTCTTTCGTCCCCAGCTCGATCCTCTCCCAGAAAAGGTCTTACAGCAGAGACCCAATGCCAACGCCGTGCGGTCGATGGAGAAGGTCATTGAAATCCACAGTAAGTGGCCTGGCCCAGGGCTCAGTAGGGAGACCCCCCCAAGGGAGGAGCCCGACTCCACAGCCCTTCTCCCACCCCCCCACCCCAACCCCCTGCTTCTCTCTCACCGCCAGTAGCGTCCCCAGACCCACATGTTGAGACCTGGCTTTCAGGGTCAATGTGATGAGCCGGTGACTCTCCTCTCACCCCCATTAACGTCCCAACAGCCTGCCACAGCCAGGTCACCAGCTCTGCTTTGTGGGGCGAAAGAGCTGCGGTTCAGGGGGTGTGTGAGGTCCCTTCTTCAGGCTCCCTGCTGACAGGCTGGGACCCGCACGGAAGCCTGTGTCCTCAGGTCTATCCTCTGCCCTTGGACCAGCGAACCCCACTCCATCAGTTCAGAGCACCCTTGGCCCAGAGTGGCCGGGCCTAGGAGCCCAGGGGCTGCACACAGCCTGGGACTTCTGCCCTGCCTTCGTCCTGGGTCTGCGGGGTGGCCCCGTCACAAGTGTCTGTGTCTGTGGGCAGGACCCAAGGTCTCCCTGCTGTGCACTGAGCTCCTGGCCTCCTGAATGAGGAGCCCCGAGGCCCAGGAGACACCAGGAGTCTGCCTGCACCCACCCCCATCATCTCCGGACTCCCGCTGAGAGTCAGGAAGTGCCCGTCCCAGCCGCCCCACCCTGAGGGAGGGACCCTCCCAGGAGCCCACCCCCACCCAGCTGTCCTGCCCCTGAAGGTCCCAGTTCTCCTGGCCACGAGGAAGCTTTTCCAGACTGCCACCCTCTGTGAGTTTCTAACCAGGCCACGTCGTGGCTTCTGTCTCTGGAGAGCGTGGTGCTTTAAAGTCGCCACCGATGGGTGCTGCTGGAACCCCGTGGGTCCAAGCGCAGGGTCGGGGTCCCATATCTGAGCAGCCACCGCCCCCCCTTCCGCAGGCCAGTACTGGCGCTCCCTGCAGAGGCTCGCCTCCACCGCTGGCTACTCCCTGGTTGAGGCCCAGAAGTGTGAGAACGAGGAAGCCGAGACTGTTACTGCCATGGCCTCGCTGTCTGTGGCCGTGAAGGCCCCCGAGAAGAGGTGAGCACGGACACTGGCCGGCCGTGGGTGCTGCCTCCGTCTGTGGGTGACCCGGGTCTTTGCTCTGGGAGTACTGGGGGCACGTGCTAGCTCAGCAGGGCTGGGAGTGCGTGTCCTCACCCTGGCCCCAGGACAGACTGCACCGCCACCTCTTTCCAGAAGCAAGAGCTTGAGAAACACTTGAAGGGCATCTGGGGCAGAAGGAACACTTCCCTAGGGGAGGGGCGGGGGTCGCAGGGAGTTGAGGGGGCAGGTTAGCTAGGAGTCGGGGCGGGGGTGGCTAGGAGTCGGGGGCTGGGGTGGCTCAGAGTAGAGCATGGGGTGGTGGGAACCTCGCACACCCACCTTCCGCACACCCACCCTCTCCTCTGTTGCCACCCCACCCACCCGCCCGCCCCAACAGACCCGACGAGGAGCCCATGGAAGAGGAGCCGCCTCTGTAGCCGCTTCCGCAGCTGCGGGTCTCTTGTTTGTCTGTCTCCGTCTTGAAGCTCCGCCGAGAAAAGTTGCTGCCGCCCTGCGTCCTGCCGGCCTCCTCCGAGCCCGCGGGCGCGGCGGGGCGAGCCGCAGCCGGCGGCCCTCTGCCTGCCGGACCCGGGCAGACGCCGGAACGCGCGGACACACGGACGTGCGCGAGCGGGCGCTCCGGGCGCCCCAGGGCAGCCGCGGAGGGAGGGAGCCCGCGGGGGCTCGGGGCAGAGCCGCCTGCCGAGCGAGCCGACCCGAGGAAAAGAAAATGAAAATCAAAGATCTCACGACACAAAACAAACGATTAAAACTGGTGCTTACGGTTTGGTGATTCCCCACAATTCCACAGTCTCCGTGTAAACCACTCAACTCATCCTGTAGCTTATTTCTTTTTCAGAGAAAAGTCAGCCGCTCCGGCGCTGGCACACCCCGGGTGCGCGGTGGGGCTGGGACACGGAGCGGGAGAGCGGTTAAGGAAAACACAAAAAAAAACTGGACAAAAGCAGAAATGTGAGCCCGTGCGGCTTTGGGTTTCTCAAAGCCGACGGAAGATGCGCGTTTGTGCCTTTTTTTTTTATTGCTCTGATGGATTTTTGTGGCTGGGTTTTCCGAAGTCCGAGGAACAATGCCTTAAGAAAAATAAACAGCCGGAGTGGGTGGGACCGCTCCCTGTGGCCGGTGGGGCCGGAGGCCGGCTCACACTGGCCTGGCGCTTCACAAGTGGTCCCCACCACGGCCAGCAGCTCTGGAGGGCTGAGGTCCTGCCACCCTGTTTCGCTTTATTGCTGTTGAAGAAAAATGGAGGTAGTTCCAAAATAGTGGCAAATACTGTTGGGGGTTTCGAAGTCCAACAAATTTTAAATGAATCCAAAGTGTTCTTTTTCTCGTACATCATATAACAATCGAGCATCTCCATTTGGTTGTGAAGCATGTCCTAGGCACACTTTCAGTGTTACGATCGGAATGCTTTTTATTAAAAGCAAGTAGCATGAAGTATTGCTTAAAATTTTAGGTATAAATAAATATATATATGTATAATATATATTCCAATGTATTCCAAGCTAAGAAACTTGATTCTTATGAAATCTTGATAAAATATTTATAACGCATTTATAGAAAAAGTATATATATATAAAATAAATGCAGATTGTAAAGGTCCCTGGCGAATGAACGGCTTGTGACTCAGCTCTCAAGGTGCTTGTGGAAAGGGATCTAATTTGAAGCTCATGTTATTTCTGAACTCCAGAGTGGAGAGCTTTCAATCACAGGCTCGCCATGGGACACCTGCCCTGCAAGATTGTACCTTCATCTTGATTATTTTCTGACCTGACCCCTCCCCACTCCAAGCCTCCATGCACATGTGTACCTGATAAGTTTTTATAGCAAGGATATCAATTTGCTGTTGATTTTGTATGAACTTTTTCACAAAAAGATCCGGAATAAGCATTGTTTTGTGAATTTTACATTTTTTCTCACCATTTAGCAGTTTTCTGAATGGTAATAACGTCAACCTTTTTCTTTCTAAACTTTTGCTTGTACATTTTTTTTTTAAACTCTGGAAGGTATTTTTTTTATTATTATTATTATTTTCATTTTGTTTATTTTTGTACAGTGAGCACAGAGTTTATTTTCAGAGTGAGCACGGAGGTGCAGCGGGGTCTGAGGTCTGCCCGCCTGGGCCCGCCTGTGGCTGCACATGGAGCGTGGAGCCTTCCTTTGCCGCCCGTGCTTTGTGGGCAGGGGGCACCCTCGCAGCGCTGAGCTGAGGGGCTTGCCAGCCACCACGGGCCATCAGCATCCATGAAATTCACGTGTAAACGTCTCCGACCATGTGGTCAGGATAGCATTTTTCACTTGGCTTTTCCAAAGAGCTTGTAAACTTGGCCACGCGTGGGGCCTGGGGGCCTGTACACCCTCCCCAGGCTCTTCTGCGGCAGCCACGTGGCAGGGCCCTGGCTGGGAGCAGCAGGCCTGAACTTTGAAGCCTGTGGCCGCGGGGAGCCTGGACCCTCGCTGCCTGGTGACCCCGTGGGGATAGCAGACTCCCCATCAGGACGTCCATCCTTGGCTCTTTTTTTTCTCTTTGACAGTAACTGAAAAGGATCACTTTTTAGTGGTAACTCATTTTCCAGCCCTCGAAGCCACCAGTTTCATTCCAGAGTGTGCATCGGGTTCTGACAAGGAAGCGCAGACACAGCTTGCCCATGGATAGGGAACCCCAGCCAAGTCTCAAGTCTGGTGACATTTACAGGGTAGCTTCTGGAAGAGACTCTGACGCAGCCAGACTTGGGACCAAAAGAGTCCAGATTCTTGGACCGGCTTGGTCATCGGGTTGCTATTGGTTAGACTCAAGACAGTGGTCAAGAGCAGGACAGGAAGGCCTTGGGCCATGTCTGGTGTTCCCTCTCCTCCTGGCCCCTTGCCCTGAGGCCCAGGTTGGTGGGGGAGCTGGAAGTACCCAGCCCCCAACAGTGGAGGCAGGCCCCAGCCAGTCGTCTCTGCTGGCCTCCTGGGACGCCCCTCCCCACCCCTGCCACCTGCCCACTCCCTGTCGGCCGTGGCTCCTGGGGAGAAACACGTCACCCGATGTTTTTACAGGTGATGGGATAACAGGTGACCTTGGTGGCCAAGTTCCTGTTGGAAGGGTTTACTTCTAATCTCGTCCAACGGAGACCTCCTCTGCAGAAGGCCCGACGGGGGCCGTTTTCATTTGTCAGCTCACTCCAGCTTCACAGGCGTGCTTAAAGCAGTACCGTGTAGCCTTTTGTTTTCTTTGAAGACACACTCAGCCCTTCTCCACAGCCAGCCGTCCGGGGCAGAGGGCGGAGGGCCCACCCGGAGCTCCCACCGCCTCAGGGAGGGCACCCACACCTTCCCGCTGTGGTCCCTGGACCTCTAGCCTTTTTGTTCCTTTTCAGAGGCCTTGGGGGCGCTGGCCGGGGGTCAGCAAGTGAGCACTTTATACCCCTTTGCAGGAAACCCCGTGATGCCGCGGGCCTCGTGGTGTCCCCCTGCCCTCCGGGCCTTCCAGCTGTGCCTCCGGGCGCCCGAGCCCCACCAGCAGGCAGCCGTCCCCCGGCCACCTCCGGCCGCCTGGGATTAGCCGCCCCTCCGGTTCCGAAGGGCCACTTTGTCAAAGCGTTTGGGTTTTTCTTGACTTCCTTTCCAAGTTTGTTTCCAGAGGAAGGACCGTTTTGTCCTGGTTCTGACACGAAAGCAAGTCTGGTTTTTGCAGCACTAAACAATGGAGTTTCTTGTTTTTAATTTTCGATCGGAACATTCCTCCTTTCCTGGTCACAGCCACACGCTCATTCCATTCTTCTTTTTGTAGACTTTTGGGCCCACGTGTTTTATGGGCATTGATACATATATAAATATATATATAAATACATATGAATATATTTTTTTAAGTTTCCTACACCTGGAGGTTGCATGGGCTGTACGAGCGGCATGTCTTTATATTGTATACGGATTTTGCACGCAAACGCGGCAGCTTGGGGAAGAAGAGAAATGCCTTTCTGTTCCCCTCCCATGACATTTGCAGACAACAAAAGATGGGGATTTTTTTTTTTCTTTCTGTAAAACAAAACCTTGAAGGAGAGTGGGGGAGGGGGGAACGTTTGCGTCTTATTGAAGTTATTCTTAAGAAACTGTACTTTTTATTGTAAGAAAAAATAAAAGGACTACTTAAACATTTGTCATATTAAGAAAAAGTTTATCTAGCACTTGTGGCATACCAATAATAGAGTTTATTGTATTTATGTGGAGACAGTGTTGTAGGGCGCCTACGCGGAGGTCGAGGTGGACCGCCTGTCTCCCGCGGTTGCTCTGGAGGAGCTCGTCCCGTGGGGTTTCTTCCCTGGTCCCCCCCTCCCCGGGGAAGCTGCGGCCCCTGCGGCCCTTTCCGCACAGCCTAGCCCACTTTTCCTGACTTGTAGGCGATGGACGGCTAGGATTTCACTTGACACTCAGCAGTCATGAACTGTGCTGCACTGTGGTTTAAAATCATACTTTGCATTGAAAGGACACCATTTCTTCCTTGTAATGAAGCAGAGTTTTCACAGCTCAGCTCACTTTGTGTCTTTGACATGATTAAAAGCCTCCTGTTGAAGGAAAAAGAAAGCAGACATTTTCTGTTTGTGGTTGTTTTTTCTTTTTTAATCTTCTTTTTGGTGTGTGTGCTCCACAGTGGAGGCGCTATTTTCCAATTTATGAGAATGACAAACATTATCATGTGTCTGTAAGAGGGGGGCTGACCCTATTCACCCAAGAGCTCCTCACGGTCTGTCGCAGAAAACGCGGTGGGACGTGTTCCCGTCCCCCCGACGCCCGCTTCCCGCTCCTGTGGGCACCACGCGGGCGGCAGAGACCAGTCTCCTCTGTAACTTCGCATCTGTTCTCTCGATTGTCTGGACCTTCCTGGGGTCCTTTGCCTTTCTCAGTGGAGTTGGAGATCCTGTCCTTGGTTTTCTCACTCTTGTTTCATCCTGTGTGGGGGGTGGTTTGCACCGACTGCGCTGTCCTCCCCCGACGGCCGGCTCCACTTCACCGGAGTCCAGCATTTGTACCTCATCATGCGACTTGTCACTCTTGTGGTGTAAATAAAGAGCATTAATTGCCCTCCGACCTGTGGTTTCTCCCGTGTGCTCTCATGCTCGCCGGTTCCGTGCCAGGGTCCCTGCAAGGGGCGGCGGGGGCGGGGGGGCACCTGGGCACCAGCCCGTCAGCAGCCCTGCCACCTTCCACCCGTACAGACAGCCCACAGGTGTATCTTCACTTAAATGTCCAGTAATTCAAGTCCAATAATTCTATTTTCTCCCCAAAATCCTGGTCTGGAAACAGCCTTAGAAGGGATCGAGGCTGAAGGGAAAGGACCAGAGGCCTGGCCTCTCTGGAGCTCGGCGCTGTGTCCCTGAGGCTGTGAGCCTGCAAACACAGCCACCTCCACGTGGCCACCGTACCTCCCCGCCCGTCACACCCTTCCCAGGCGCTCGCATCCAGTGACATAACTGGGGGAGGTGGGGAGGGTCCAGTCCCATTGGCCGGGCAGACAGAACAACTCAGGGGCGCCTCAGCCCGCTCCCAGCTGGGCTCTCCCTCTGCCAAGTCATATTTCCTTCCTCAACCTTTCTCAGCTGTCGACCCCAAGGACGCTCTTTAAAAAATATCGTGCTCACCAGACTCCACCCAGGGTCTGCTTTCTGGGAACCCCAAATGCTACACCCAGGGGCCTCCACGCCCCCAGAGAGACCTATGCAGCACAACCACCTCCAGACACAAGCAGAGCTGCCCCAGGCGAGACCTAGGAGCTGCAGTCACTGAGTTGGGGGGAGGGGCGGATATTTGTTACGCAGCATCGTTGCAGCAATAGCTGACTGATGCAGACAGTGTGAAGAGATAGGAGGCTCCAGTGTAACCTGAGTCTTTTCATGCTTTGCTGGTATTTATGACGATATATTTATTAATTTACGCAAAATGAGAGGATCTTATTCCAATAGGAATTCTCTTTTCCAAGCAGACTCAGATGTAAAGAAGCCTTGAAAGAGTGTGTCCTTTCCAAGCTCTAGGCAAGGAGATTTGTGAGGGCAGCTTTTCTTCAGATGTATTTTTGCCCTGCAGGTTTTGTGTGACATCTTTATAATTTTTATCTGAAAATTATTTTTTAATGTGTGTTATAAAGCACTGATTTTTTTTTTTTTAACCTTTTGAAAGTGTGAAATGCTTCAACCACAATGAGTAGAGAAAATAACACACGTATGAGTACCCATCCTTCAGGGTGAGCACACAGTCACACTTTGCTATGAGCATTGCGGTAAATAGACGCAGAGGGCGCAGGTCAGCTCCATGTCCTCTTCCCTTCCTTCCCTGGGTAAACGCTGCCCTGGAATCGGTGTGTGGACTCCATGTCCATGTTTCTGCATCTTTGCTGCATAATTTTATCTCCACAGAAGTAGAAGTTAGTGCAATGGTGCCGGAATTTTCTGTGAATGCCTTTTTCATCCATAGTGTGTTATTGGGCTCGCCTTATGGGCTTCCCTGATAGCTCAGTTGGTAAAGAATCCGCCTGCAATGCAGGAGACCCTGGTTCGATTCCTGGGTCGGGAAGATCCCCTGGAGAAGGGAACGGCTACCCACTCCAGTATTCTGGCCTGGAGAATTCCATGGACAGCCCATAGGGCCGCAAAGAGTTGGACACGATTGAGTGACTTTCACTCGTACTTTCTACCCATGCGCACACCTCTAGGAACTTATTACAAGGGCTACATGCTCATTCACTGGGTGACCCGCACTCACAGCCCAGCCCTCCTGACTTAGGCCTGTAGCTCTCACCGCGTGGTCTCCCCCACACATCGCGCTGCCCTGGGTATCGTGGGGGCTCCCTCTCCAGGGGAGTTGCTGGCCCTGCAAGGTGTCAGCTCTTGTTAAATCAGAACGGTCACTCCCCATAGCGGTTCACCGACTTTCGCCTCCACCAACACTGACCGAATCAGGAGTCTGGCCAAATACAGAGCAGCAGAAAGAGGGGTCCTGAGACCATATGTGTCCCCAGTTATTCTTTCACTGCAAACACCCCACGTCTGTGGAGTCTGCACCTCTCCCCGCAGACAGGGTGACTTTGAAGCAAATCCCAGCAGCACGTCACCCACCTGCAAATATTTCAGTAGACATCCCTGGAAGATAAGGACTCTTCACAAACATGGCACAATACCATATCATGCTTGAAAAAATGGACAGTTCCTTCACATTGTCCAGTAACCAGCCAAAGCTGAGGTCTCATTTTTTATCTTGTTTCCTTGCTCGTTCTTCACAGTTGGCTACAGTGCCTACAGGAAAAAAGTAAGCCCTGGAAGGTGACAGTTACCAAAGGAAAAAGTTTCCCGTTCAGTATCTCAGTGATACTAAATATTTCAACCAAAACTGAAAGGCTAATATTACATGGTTTAAGTCAATATGCAAGACTCAGAGTCTAATTTTAAAATGCACTTAGCATTTCTGTTCAAAATACACCCTTAGTGGGCTTAAACTATTGTCTTGGTTTGAATTTAAAAGTAACAATATATTTTATTTCTCTGCTGGTAGTGCGAGCTCCAGTTTGGAAAACGGGGATGAAAAGTGTGCATTTTGATTCATGAAAGTGTTGGGATTCATGCACAAAACTAAACCAGTGGGGCATTCCCGGTGTCTGAGGCCACTTAAACCCCTTTTTCTGGTGTTTGAGTGTATAAAAACTGGGGTTCTCCTCACCCACTGCCCATGGATCAGGCCCCGCAGCAACTGCGCTAAAATGTAACCCCACGTCCCAGGGGTCCTTGGAGGAGGCAGTGTGGTCACAGCCATTCACCCTCGAGGAAACTAAGGTCAGAAAGTTCAAGTACTTTGCCCAAGTTTTCACATCAGGCATGGGGTCCTAGACGCAGGGCGGTCCCCTTGCCGAGCCTCTCGTCTGAACCCCTGCCTTCTGCCCCCGCGGGCCACACTCTGATGCACAGGCCATGGCTGACTGGAGGACCCACGGGGACCGATGCCTGCGGTGTCCGGACCAGGGCTGGTCCCCTCCGCACGAGGATGCGTGGGGCCGGTCCTAGGGGCACTCTGTACACGGCCCAATGTACAGAGAGCTGGGCAACCCCACCCCCACCCCAGGGAGGGATGAGGTTCTGGGCTGCTCCCCTCCCCACCCAGCCATCCTCCCTGAGATGGAGGCAGGCACAGCATCCCTGGGTCCAGCCTCCCAGCTGTGCTCAGACCAGGTGCCCTGATGCCCCGGCCCCCGTGTGGCGGTGACGCTCAGATCTCGGCACCACCAGGAGGCCCAGGCCGTCCCTCCCAGAGGCCCCACACGTGGAGCCCCTACCAGGTGTCCTGCGCAGGCCAGCTGCGGGCAAAGCCCACCCTCCCTCCAGGAGAACGTCCCTCCAGGCCTCGCCCTTCCCAGATCCCTTGCCTGAAGGCAGGTCGGGCAGAGAAGGCTTGGAACCAGGGTGTGACCTTTGACTTCGTGGGACCGCAGTTCTCTCCTTAAAAGGAACAGGTGAGCGGGTGGCCCCTCAAGTCCTCTGCTGTCCCCACAGTCGAGGAGAGGCTCGCGCTGCTACCGGAGCTGAGCTTGTGCCCCTGTAACCACTTCCCTGCGGTATTTTCCTAAGGGCAGAGTTGCTGGTGTGACTTCAGGTCAAGATTTGAATGGAAATTAGATGGGGTGGGGGGGATTGTATGCAAATGACGCCCTCAGCTCAGTTCAGGGAGGGTGTGAGGACCGAGCTCCTCACTGGCCAAGCCTGGGTTGGGGATGGTCAGGGCTGCAGACAGACCTGTTTCCAGATGGCTGAGCCTCAACCTGGTAATTCCACTCCAGGAATCGGTCCCAGGGACAGAAATCTAATCACAGAAAGTGTTTCCTGCGCAGAGATTGCTCACTTCAGCATTATTCAGTGGAAAGCTGGAAACACCTGGACATATTAATGTTTAACAGTCGGGAGTGGGCAGATGCCTGGTTGCTGGGCACGTGGGCGCTGGCACCCCCCTGGGGCTGGGCTGACCGACACCGCTGGTCACCACACGGAGCACATCTTTCGGGGCCAGAGGGTGGATGAAGCACCATATTCGGTGTCGACCTGATGAAGAAACCCAAGCTGGGACTTTGAACTTGGCATCCAGACAGGACAGGGAGGGGCCGTCACAGTATACTGAGGGCAGTTCTTCTGTCCTTCTGTGATGGAAGGAAGTATACCAGCTGCGAGTTCATCTCATTTACATTCACGAACAACGACCCTAAAGCCATTGTCGACTTAAAAAAGACACGCACGGTGTGACAGTTGGGAGTTGAGGTTCACTTGGGCAAAGTGAGGACTGCGGCCCGGGAGACAGCGCCTCTGATGGCTGTGAGAGGCTGCTCCGGCCGAGGAGGGGAGGCCAGGGTGTGTGGTTTAGGTGAGGGGGGAGCACACACAATCAAGCACGTGCTGCTTTGCCGAAGGTTGCTCCTGGTCACGAGGAGCAGACATGATCATGAAAGATTTTAGTGCGTTTTCTGCATTTCTAGGTATAAGGAGATGCAAGAATTAGGCTGATCAAACCAGCTCCTGAAAATACCTATCTGAAGACCCGTTCTGCCTGTTTTCCCAGAGCACAGAGGCCTCGTTTCTGCTCTGCACCCTGACCTCCTTTCAGGGGGCAGTTGACGGTCAGTAGCTACAGAAGTGCCTGATTTAATCCTTGTAGGGGTAGATGGCCAGTGTCCATTGGAGTTGACAACATGTTTCCCAGCTTCTGTCCCACAGAGCCGTTTCCTTAAGGAGTCGGTTAGCTGTCCTGGAGGAAAACCAAAAATGCAGGGAAAGTGGTTTCTAGCACGTTCCCCAAGCTCCGCCCCAGCCCAGAAGGGCATTCCCGCCCCACCTCCTGTGTGCTGAAGGCCTCGGAGGGTCCCCCTGGGGCACAGCCCCTGAAGAAGCCAGCTGCCGGGGGCGGGGGATGGGGGGAGATGGTGCAGGACACCAGCCGCAAGGCGAAGGCCCAGGGGAGGCAGCTGAGCTGTCATGCAGGACCCCTAGAGGACCACCTGAGCACCGCCCGGCCTCCGAGGGCTGCCATCAGCACTGTGACCGCCCTGCCGCAACGTTGACTTAAGAATCAGTTCAGTTCAGTCGCTTAGTCGTGTCCAACTCTTTGCGACCCCATGAATCGCAGCACGCCAGGCCTCCCTGTCCATCACCAACTCCTGGAGTTCACTGAGACTCACATCCATCAAGTCAGTGATGCCATCCAGCCATCTCATCCTCTGTTGTCCCCTTCTCCTCCTGCCCCCAATCCCTCCCAGCATCAGAGTCTTTTTCCAATGAGTCAACTCTTCGCATGAGGTGGCCAAAGTACTGGAGTTTCAGCTTTAGCATCATTCCTTCCAAAGAAATCCCAGGGCTGATCTCCTTCAGAATGGACTGGTTGGATCTCCTTGCAGTCCAAGGGACTCTCAAGAGTCTTCCCCAACACCACAGTTCAAAGGCATCAATTCTTGGGCGCTCAGCCTTCTTCACAGTCCAACTCTCACATCCATACATGACCACAGGAAAAACCATAGCCTTGACTAGACGGACCTTTGTTGGCAAAGTAATGTCTCTGCTTTTCAATATGCTATCTAGGTTGGTCATAACCTTCCTTCCAAGGAGTAAGCGTCTTTTAATTTCATGGCTGCAGTCACCATCTGCAGTGATTTTGGAGCCCAAAAAAATAAAGTCTGACACTGTTTCCACTGTTTCCCCATCTATTTCCCATGAAGTGATGGGACCAGATGCCATGATCTTCGTTTTCTGAATGTTGAGCTGCAAGCCAACTTTTTCACTCTCCACTTTCACTTTCATCAAGAGGCTTTTTAGTTCCTCTTCACTTTCTCCATAAGGGTGGTGTCATCTGCATATCTGAGGTTGTTGATATTTCTCCCAGCAATCTTGATTCCAGTTTGTGCTTCTTCCAGCCCAGCGTTTCTCATGATGTACTCTGCATATAAGTGAAATAAACAGGGTGACAATATACAGCCTTGACGTACTCCTTTTCCTATTTGGAACCAGTCTGTTGTTCCATCTCCAGTTCTAACTGTTGCTTCCTGACCTGCATACAGATTTCTCAAGAGGCAGGTCAGGTGGTCTGGTATTCCCATCTCTTGAAGAATTTTCCACAGTTTGTTGTGATCCACACAGTCAAAGGCTTTGGCATAGTCAATAAAGCAGAAATAGATGTTTTTCTGGAACTCTCTTGGTTTTTCCATGATCCAGTGGATGTTGGCAATTTGATCTCTGGTTCCTCTGCCTTTTCTAAAACCAGCTTGAACATCAGGAAGTTAACGGTTCACACATTGCTGAAGCCTGGCTTGGAGAATTTTGAGCATTACTTTACTAGCTTGTGAGATGAGTGCAATTGTGCAGTAGTTTGAGCATTCTTTGGCGTTGCCTTTCTTTGGGATTGGAATGAAAACTGACCTTTTCCAGTCCTGTGGCCACTGCTGAGTTTTCCAAATTTGCTGGCATATTGAGTGCAGCACTTTCACAGCATCATCTTTCAGGATTTGGAATAGCTCCACTGGAATTCCATCACCCCCACTAGCTTTGTTCATAGTGATGCTTTCTAAGGCCCACTTGACTTCACATTCCAGGATGTCTGGCTCTAGGTCAGTGATCACACCATTGTGATTATCTGGGTCGTGAAGATCTTTTTTGTATAGTTCTTCTATGTATTCTTGCCACCTCTTAATATCTTCTGCTTCTGTTAGGTCCATACCATTTCTGTCCTTTATTGTGCCCATCTTTGCATGAAATATTCCCTTGGTATCTCTAATTTTCTTTAAGAGATCTCTAGTCTTTCCCATTCTGTTGTTTTCCTCTATTTCTTTGCATTGATCGCTGAAGAAGACTTTCTTGTCTCTTCTTGCTGTTCTTTGGAACTCTGCATTCAGATGCTTATATCTTTCCTTTTCTCCTTTGCTTTTCGCTTCTCTTCTTTTCACAGCTATTTGTAAGGCCTCCCCAGACATCCATTTTGTTTTTCTTCCGTTCTTTTCCATGGGGATGGTCTTGATCCCTGTCTCCTGTACAATGTCACGAACCTCATTCCATAGCTCATCAGGCACTCTATCTATCAGATCTAGGCCCTTAAATCTATTTCTCACTTCCACTGTATAATCATAAGGGACTTGATTTAGGTCATACCTGTATGGTCTAGTGGTTTTCCCTACTTTCTTCAATTTAAGTCTGAATTTGGCAATAAGGAGTTCATGATCTGAGCCAAAGTTGGCTCCTGGTCTTGTTTTTGCTGACTGTATAGAGCTTCTCCATCTTTGGCTGCAAAGAATATAATCAGTCTGATTTTGGTGTTGACCATCTGGTGATGCCCATGTGTAGAGTCTTCTCTTGTGTTGTTGGAAGAGGGTGTTTGTTATGACCAGTGCATTTTCTTGGTAAAACTCTATTAGTCTTTGCCCTGCTTCATTCCGTATTCCAAGGCCAAATTTGCCTGTTACTCCAGGTGTTTCTTGACTTCCTACTTTTGCATTCCAGTCCCCTATAATGAAAAGGACATCTTTGTTGGGTGTTAGTTCTAAAAGGTCTTGTAGGTCTTCATAGAACCGTTCAACTTCAGCTTCTTCAGCGTTATTGGTTGGGGCATAGACGTGGATTACTGTGATATTGAATGGTTTGCCTTGGAAACGAACAGAGATCATTCTGTCGTTTTTGAGATTGCATCCAAGTACTGCATTTCAGACTCTTTTGTTGACCATGATGGCTACTCCATTTCTTCTAAGGGATTCCTGCCCGCAGTAGTAGATATAATGGTCATCTAGGTTAAATTCGGCTTAAGAATAACCACAGCCTAAATACTGAGCGTGCCTGCTCCGTCACGTCCAACTCCTGTGACCCCACAGACTGTAGCGCGCCAGGCTCCTCTGTCCATGGGATTCTCCAGGCAAGAACCCTGGAGCAGGTTGCATTTCCTCCTCCAGGGAATCTTCCCAATGCAGGTATCGAACTCACAGCTCCTGAGTGTCCTGCACGGGCAGGCAGGCTCTCTACCCCTGAGCCACCTGGGAAGCAATTTGTTGGGTTGGGATTTTTAGGACTTCAAGCCTGGGAGACAGCATCTCGAGTGGCACTGAGAAAACTGTTCCGAGGAAGACAGGCTCAGGGGGAGGGTGTCGGGTTATACAGAAGTGTCCACAAGGGGCAGGGGCTCTGAACATCAAAAGATTAGTGCTAATGAAGAAAAACCAGGTATCTCAGGTTAAGGAGTTTAGCACTTTTCCATGCATGGGAAGACACAAGAGTCTGGGCTCACTGAACTCGTTCCTTTGTTGCACGTCCCAGCGGCCTGGGGCCAGCACGCTGCGATGTGAGCGTCACGTCCTTCGTTTCTCGCGCGCCGCTCACACGTGGCAGGCTCAGGAGTCCACGTTTGAAGGGCCGAGCGGCTGCTGGCTGTCGCAGCCTCGTTTACTGACGCGGCAGGAGACGCTCCACTCCTCAGTCCTTTCCTTATCCGTAGCTGCTCCGCGCACTTACAGGAGTTGGACCTGGTTCTTGGAGGGAAGAGGGCACAGGTGCCCCTGGACCCTGCATGGTGGAAGGTCCAGCCCTCAGCCCTCAGCCCAGACCCGAAATCATCAGGGGCCCACGGAGGGCAGCCCCTCACCCGGGGGCCAGCAGGGTGGAGGACCGTCCATCCCTAGAGCTGCGGGGAAGCTGAAGCCTTCGCTGAGACCTCATCGCAGCTCAGAATCTCCCTCTGCCCAGCCCTGCCCCCGCCCCTGGCCTCTCTGCAGGCAGATCCGCGCAGCAACCAGCAGGCCTGCTTCCTGGGGAATCAGCGTAGCTGCTACCACACAATAGGGAAGGAATGCGCTCTAGGAAGGTGAAAATGGGGCAAACGCCCATCTTGGAGCAGAGCAGAGAGAGCCTCCCTGAGGCTGGAAGGACGGAAGCGCCCCAGCACCCACCCCGCAGCCCCCGCACCCACCCTGCAGCCGCAGGTAAGGAGGCACCCTTGCCGCAGAGGTGGGCGGGTGAGGGGATGGACGGGGAGGCGCCCGGCTCCTCCCTGGGCAGCGCCCTGCTTGCTCGCCAGCTGCCTGAGTCGAGGGGCCTCCCATGTCCCGTCCAGGTGCCCACAGCCCATAAAACAGCGAGGGGCCTACCCGGGGGCCCGGCCGGCCGTCCCTGAGCTCGGGACCTGCTTTCACACGTGCACTCCCCCGGAAACTGCCAGCCCGGGGCAGGATGCCACTCAGCACTGTGGGCGGGCCTCCTGGAAGGCACGGTGGAAGCCCTGCCTCCCGGCCTTGGCCTCCGCCAGGAATGCCTTCCTCCCGTCTTCCTGGGACCCCTCTTCCCCCCTGAACCCCACTTTAAGTGGAGCCACCTTCCCATCCCCCTCCCCAAATGCTGCAGAGACAGAGGTGACCGGGCAGGCAGGGCTCTTCCTGAGCCTGGGGGTGGTGGCTCTTCCTCCCAACGGTAACCTGTGCCCCGGAGACTTGACACCAGACCCGCTGGGTGGCAGGGGCATCGGGCAGCAGCCCCACAAGGGTGGGGTCTGCTTCCACATCCTCTGTGGGCACGGGCTGCCAGTGGCCCCTGAGGCAGTGAGGGTGGTGGCTGGGATGGACGGTGATGGATGGGGGGGTCACGGCCATTGCACACGAGTAGGGAGCATCCTTGACGGGCTTCGGCCCCTCCCTGCACTGAGCTGCAACGGAGCGGGGCACTGGCCGCATTTGCCCAGAGACGCTCACTCCTGGCAGCCAGCCCTTCTGACCTCGAGACAGGCAGCAGTGGGTGAGCGGTGGTCCCTCAAGAGACACCCGCATCCCGCCCCTGGGAACCAGCGTGTGTGCGGATGGAATTACATGAGAATCTCAAATGGAGATCATCCTGATGGCTCAGGCACCTCTCAACCCAATGACAGGTGCCCCCGAAAGAGACAGAGGAGGAGCCCCATGGGGACAGAGGCAGAGACTGGGGTGATGTGGCCACAAGGCGAGGGGGCACGGGAGCCCCGGATGCTGAGGGGGTAGGGAGGCTGCGCCCTGAGCCTCGGGCAAGGGGGGGCACCCGCTGGCACCTCACTTCCAGCTTCTGCCCAACAAACTGCAAGGGAGTCAATTTCAGTTGTCTCAAGTACTCTCTTCTCTTTTCACGGTGAGAACTGGACCATAAAGAAGGCTGAACACTGAAGAATTCATGCTTTTGAACGGTGGTGCTGGAGAAGACACTTGAGAGTCCCTTGGACAGCAAGGGGATCCAACCAGTCCATCCTAAAGGAAATCAACCCTGAATATTCATTGGAAGAACTGATGTT
Organism: Bubalus kerabau; assembly: GCF_029407905.1. Taxonomy (NCBI): domain Eukaryota; kingdom Metazoa; phylum Chordata; class Mammalia; order Artiodactyla; family Bovidae; genus Bubalus; species Bubalus kerabau. The sequence continues at coordinate 118,846,178 of NC_073629.1, read as the reverse complement.
GAAGCTGAAACTCCAATACTTTGGCCACCTGATACAAAGAGCCAACTCATTGGAAAAGACCCTGATGCTGAGAAATATTGAGGGCAGGAGAAGGGAATGACAGAGGATGAGATGGTTGGATGGCATCACCAAGTCAATGGGTATGGATTTGAACAAACTCCAGGAGTTGGTGATGGACAGGGAGGCCTGGCGTGCTGCAGTCCATGGGGTCTCAAAGAGTCAGACATGACTTTGCGACTGAACAACAACAAGCCCCCCGGTTTCTGGTGGTTTGTTACCAGACCCCCAGGAGACTCACAGGGAGCCTTCCAGGGGGAGCCAGGGGACACTGGCCCTGCTGGGCCAGCGTCTGAAAGGGTCCATTATATCAGGGTTCTTGACCTAGTGTCCCCAGGAGTCTGGGGGCTTCAGAGTTCTGAGACCTCCTGACGCCCTTGACATTTCAGGCAGTGTTCTCTGACGGGAGGGCGTGGGGCTTCCAGCAGCTCCCCGCATCTCAAGGCAATTTTGAGCCTCTGTCCCCATCCTTGGGGGCCCCTCAGGAAGGGCGATGTCCATCCTCCACTCCTGTGGGGCTCCTGGGCACTGGACCAGGGCCTGGGCCAGTGTCCCCAGATCCAAGCAGAATGGAGCAGAAAAGACAAGCGTCACCTGCTTGGCAGACCCCGCCCAGCCTGGGACCCTCTGTCCCTTGTCCTCCTGAGTCGCCCAGATGCACCTTTGGGGTCTGGGGGACTGAGGGCTGGAAGAGCTGGATGTCGCCCTGGGCCCCAGGGAGTGTAGGGTGCTGTGCCCTGGAGGAGGGCAGGTCCTGTGTGGCATGAAAGGGGAAACAGAGGTGAGTGAGAGCAGGGTGGCCGCACGGAACCCCGGGAGCCAGGCGGGGGGCAGCCCTGCACCACAGGCCCTTCCTCAGGGATGGATGTCGTCTCAGCCCCGGCTGTGGGTCGGACAGGAGAACCGGGCAGAAAGCCAGGGCCCAGATGCTGCGGAGTCACCAGCGATGTGTGAGCGGGGGTCTGCTCAGCCCAGGGAGGGGCAGGAGCAATGACACACATGAGGGCCTCAGGAGGGTCCCACAAGCACCGGTTCCCAGGGGCCCCTTCATCTGGAACCTTCGACGCCACGAGGCAGAAGGGCTTGGAAGACCCCGTTGGGCCTGTCTCGTGCTTGAGGCCCTTGAGACCCCCTCTCTGCTGTCTCCCCCCCAACCCCGCCCAGGTTTGGGCGTCACTGAAGACACCGCCCCCACCGGATCAGGCTCTGTTGAGCGCCAACCCCTGCCTGATCCCCGGACGCATGGCTGGGGACGCAGAGCCGCCCCCCTGGGGCCTTGGGGATGTCGAGAGATTGATGTCGACTCCAGACAGGGCTTGTAATTAAATATGTCCAGTGGATTTGACCGAGTGTGAGAGACGGTCCCGCACGGGTCACTCAGTCTGATGGATTTGCAGAAGGCCCTGCAGGAGCCAGGGTTGGGGGGGAGGTCCACCCTCTCCAGGCCTCTCTCTCCAGATTGGGGTGTTACCTGGGGCACCCCTGGGCCCTGTCCTGCCCTCATCAGAGGCGAGAGGGCAGCAACAGAGGAGGCTTTCTGAGGTTTGAGGAGACGTCGCCACCATAGGGCGCCGCAGAGGGAGTGGGCTGCTGTCTAGGGGGCAGAGAGTGGGTGCAGCCCCCCACCCGTCCAGATGCTCCTGGGGGAGCCTTGCGATCCCAGCGCCGCCTGCTGGCGATTCCTGGAGCTGCAGCCCCAGGCAGATCCCCAACCTTGTCCACATCCCCCTGAAACCCCCCACGCCACCCCTCACCCCCCAAAGCCTGAGCCCCGACCCTGCTTACCCTTTTGGGGTGACAGTGGAACAGCTCATCAGACACCGAGAGCCACCCCCACTATCCGGGGAAAAGCTGACTTAGCAAGACTTCCTGGTTGGGCAGGCTTAGGGTGGGGTTCTCCTAACGTCCCCTGCTCTGCTGGGGGACCCTGGGTAAAGCCCACCACCCCAGGGAGCGGAGAAGACTCCCAGCTGCTCTGCCGATCAGGGCTGAAGAGGGGGCCAGGCACCCTGGAGAGTCCAGCCTGCTGGCCCTGCCGCTCGGCCACCATCTGGGCCGTCACTGCCTCCGTGTGGATACACCGGGTGGTCTATCCACCTGGGCACTGGCGGGTGGACGGGAGAAGTGTCCATAAGGGGGCTCACATCCCCGTGGGGGCGGGAAGGCAGACACACAGCACAAAAGAAGGTACCTGTCTGCGCGCCGGAGGGTGGGACATGTTTGGAATGAGAAGAGGAGGGGCAGAGTCAGGGGCTCCAGGGTCCCGGGACAGCAAGCAGGGGCGATGCTGAGCCAGTGCCCAGTCCAGTCAGAGGAAGCGGACCCAGGCTGCCGGCTGCTGGAAGCCCGGGAGGTCAGCCGGGAGCAGGAGCGTGGTGACTGCGGCTCCCCCAGGACCCGTTGTCCTGGGGGACAAATTCCTCAAAAACATGGTCCCTGCATACCCGGCCCCAGGAGACCCTTCACTCAGGGATCCCCATGTGTCTACAGCTTCAACCTGATGACTGTAGTAAGATGATTGTATTTATTGGGGGTTACGATGCTCCAGAAACCATGCTACCCTTTTCTGGGTACATTTATTCTTGTTCAGTCGCTCAATCGTGTCCAACCTTTGAGACCCCATGGACTGCAGCACACCAGGCTTCTCTGTCCATCACCACCTTCCGGAGTTTACTCAAACTCATGCCCCTTGAGTTGGTGATGCCATCCAACCACCTCTGGGTACAGGGAAGGGGGTCAACCAGCTGGGACTCAGCGGCCAAGGCTGGTTGCCTGTTTTAACATCATCTGCCCTGGTGCCCTCCTCAGAAACAGAACCTTGATTGTGTTCAGGGCTGCAGGCACCCATTTCCACCAGACAGCTGTGGCCATGAGACTGAGTTCGGCTAACGGTCGGTGAGCAGAAGTGAGTGTGGGATTTTCCAGATGGTTCTTCACAGGGGATGCAGCAACCTGCAGGTTCAAAGAAGTCACTTCCAGCATTAGAAGCAGAAAGGAGCTTCTCAGGAAAGAATCCATCTGCCAATGCAGGAGACGCAAGTGCGATCCCTGGGTTGGGAAGATCCCCTGGAGGAGGGCATGGCAACCCACTCCAGTGTTCTTGCCTGGAGAATCCCATTGACAGAGGAGCCTGGTGGGCTACAGTCCCTGGGGTCTCAAAGAGTTGACACAACTGAGCACACACGCGTATTAGAAGCAGAAACAGGTTCAGCCTGGGCTGTAAGGACTTAAAGATCCCTGTTAGCTGGGGCAGTGAGGGGGGTCTGCTCACACAGGCAAGGCAGCGGTCCCACCCATGAGGCCAAGGAGACCAGGAACCCCCCGCCCCGCTTTTGCTGTGACCATCACCAGATTTGGACACACACGCTTGCCAGCCCCTGCCTACAGTGGCCACATCTGCCTTCCAATCGCTCCTGAGTCCCTGCAATCAGGCTGCACCCAAACTACATCCAGAACACCAGCTATAAGGGACTCTGGGAACTGTAGTTTTCCTAGTGGTGACCAGATGGGAAATACAATTTGACCTTGTTATGAAACAAGCAAACAGATTCATCCAAGGAGAGGAAGAAATGAAAGTCGCTCAGTCGTGTCCGACTCTTTGCAACCCCACGGACTATACAATCCATGGAATACTCCAGGCCAGAATACTGGAGTGGGTAGCCTTTCCCTTCTCCAGGGAATCTTCCCTACCCAGGGATCGAACCCAGCTCTCCCTCATTGCAGCCGGATTCCTTACTGGCTGAGCCACAAGGGAAGCCTATAAAGCTATTATAGTCCAATACAAATTAAAAACAAAGAAGCAACCAACACTGCAGAAGCCAGAGTTAAAGTTGTGTCTCTGCAGCAAATGACAGTGAATGTTGTACCTAGAATTTGGAAGGAGACAGACTTGGTAGTGTTGCTAAGGTGGAAATTTCTGAATGGGAATGTAAATATACCTCGGCATTGCTATCAAAAATCTTCCTCGTATTTAACCTCTGATGGTGGCCAGAGGATTTAATGTCTCCTCCAAACTGAGACGAATTCTACAAAAGCTGAGATGCTGATGGAATCTGTCACAGTTACGGAATGCACGTAAAGCATCCGCCTGGAAGGAGAGGGACACAAATGGCCAGTGGAAGGAGCCCCTGGCCCGGGGGAGGTGTGGGTGTGACCGTGATACCAACCAGGGTTCTTGCTCCTGAATCAGCAGAAATTGATCAGAGTGCAGACAAGAAGTCCAGGCACAGCTCTGTCGGGGCCCCTGCTGCAGCAGGAGGACAAGAACAGACAACAGCTTCCCCTGCTCTTTCCCCAGGAGGGGCGAGCTGGTTCCTTATATGGAGCGAAGGTGGGGGTGAGCCCGGGGGTCGGGCCCGGGGGTGGCTTGGGTGGCTTGCCTGCCCCTTGTCGGTGCTGCGTGCAGGGGGCATGCACAGTGCTCTGCTTTTGTGCCTGGCTCCTCAGAAGTGGCAGTGGCTAAAAGAAAGTAAAGATCTAGATAATTGGAGAAACGCTCCAGGTTTAGGAATCAGAAAGACTCAATATTCTCAAAATCATAATTCTCCCTAAATTGACTTATACAGTCAATTAAATCTTATAAAGATCCCAGCAGAATTTTTTAGTAGAAATTGGCCCACTGACTGTAAAATTTATTTGGAAATGCAAAGGACTCGGGATATCCAAAATGATTTTGAAACAGAAGAACAAAAGGATGATTTAGACTTAAAGGAGGAATTTAAACTTTCTCTAAAGCCACGGTAAGCATAACTGTACACCTGGCATAGGGTAGGCATAGAGACCACGGAGTAAAAACTAAGGGTCCATAAATAAATGCTTACAATTATGCTCGCTTGATTTTCAACAAAAGTGCTAAGGATAATCAACAGAAAAGAGTCTTCTCCATGAAGGTGCTGAGACGAGTGATATCCACGGGCCAAAGGACAAATTTAGACCCTTACCGCCCGTCGTCCACAAAAATTAACTCAAAGAGGATCGTGGACCTAACTGAACACTATAGAGAACAAACACAGAAGAAAACCTTTGGGAGTTTGACTTAGGCAAAGAGTTCTTAATCTTGATGCTAAAAGCATGATCTATGAAAGAAAAAAAAGGATACATTGAACTTCATCAAGATTAAAAACTTTTGCAGTTCAAAGGACATCATTAAGGAAAGGAAGAGACAAGTCAGGGACAGGGAAAATTACTTAGAAATTATGTATCTGGTAAAGGACCTGTATCCAGACTACGTAAAGAATTTTGACAATAAGAAGATAAACAATCCAATTAAAATGAGTAAAGATTGGGACTTCCCTGGTGGCCCAGTGATTAAGGATCTGCTTGCCAATGCAGGGACACGGACTTTGATCCCTGGTCTGAGAAGATCCCACGTGCAGCGGAGCAACAAAGCCCGTGAGAACAACCGGAACTACCGAGCCTGAGCTCTAGAGCCCACAGGCTGCAGCTGCTGAAGCCCGCATGCCCTCAAGCTTGTGCTCCACACAAGACAAGCCACCACAGTACGAAGCCCACACACCACAGCTAGAGAAAAGCCCGCATGCAGAAATGAACACCAAAAGTTAATTAATTAAAAAGTAAAATCCTAAAAAAAATTTTTTTGGGAAATGAATAAAAGACAGAAACAGCTATTTCACCCAAGAAGATGCACCAACAGCTAATAAGGCCATTAAGAGATGATCTTACTTTGCCAACAAAGGTCCGTCTAGCCAAAGCTATGGTTTTTCCAGTAGTCATGTATGGATGCGAGAGTTGGACCATAAAGAACGTTGAGCACCGAAGAATTGATGCTTTTGAACTGTGGTGTTGGGGAAGGCTCTTGAGAGTCCCTTGGACGGCAAGGAGATCCAACCAGTCCATCCTAAAGGAAATCAACCCTGAATATTCATTGGAAAGACTGATGCTGAAGCTGAAATTCCAATACTTTGGCCACCTGATGTGAAGAGCTGACTCATTAGAAAAGACCCTGATGCTGGGAAAGGTTGAAGGCAGGAGGAAAAGGGGATGACAGAGGATGAGATGGTTGGATGGCATCACTGACTCCATGGATATGAGTTTGAGTAAGCTCCAGGAGTTGGTGACGGACAGGGAGGCCTGGCATGCTGCAGTCCATCAGGTCGCAAAGAGTCGGACACGACTGAGCAGCTGAACTGAGATGCTCAGGCTCATTGGACATGAAGTTCATGCAGACAAACCACAGAGACTCTCCGTTTCTCATCCGCTAGAACGGCTGTCATCCGAGGGACAGGCAATCCTAAGTGACGGAGTAGAGAGTGGAGGAATCGAAGCTATGGTTTTTTTCCAGTCTGGGGTGGCAAAGAGTCGGAAATGACTTAGAGACTGAACAACGGGGAGTGGGGTGCCATTGCCTTCTCCGTCATGGCTGGTAGGAATGTTAAATGGCAAAGCCACTGTGGGAAGCAGCTGGCTGCTCTCCGAGATGTTGAGAGTTGAGTCTCCATTAGTATCTACGTGCTCTCGTCTGAATGTTCGAGTCCCTGCAAAATTCACATGTTGAGATCCTAATTCCCAAGGTGACAGTGTTAGTGGGTGGGGCTTCGGGACATGGGTAGATCGTGAAGGTGGACCAGTCATGAATGAAATCAATGCTCTTATGAAAAGGACCCCAGAGAGCTCCCTGCCCCACCCACCACGAGAGGACTCAGCAAGAAGACGGCTGCTTACTAACTAGGAAGCGGCTTCCCACCTGACACCTGATCTGCCTGCACTTTGATCTTGGACATCAAGCATCTGGGACTGCGAGGAATGAAGGTTTGCTACGTTCAAGCCACCCGGTCTGTGGCGTTTGTTATAACAGCCCGAGTAGGCTAATCAACACCCCAAAGAAGTGAAAACACAGGTCTTCACGAGGACTGGGACGACAATGTTCAAAATGGCACCATCCATAAGAGACCTAAAACATTCCAAGTGCCATTAGCTGGTGACTGGCGGACAAAATGTGGCGTTTGTACAGTAGATACACTCGGGGATAGACAGGGGCAGAGTGCTGACCCAGCTGCATCGATGAATGTCAAGAACCTGATGCTCAGCAAAAGCCTTGCGTGAGTCCTCTCATGCACAGTGTCAGAAGAGGCAAGTCTCTGATGACAGAGCACGGTAATGTTTGCTGGAGCTGGGCATGGGGGCCGAGACTGGCTGCAAATGGCCACAAGGGAGCATTTTTGGTTTGGGGTAATGGAAATGTTTCAGAAATGTTTTTAAGTTGGATTGCGGTGATGACTGCAGAACCCTATAAATGTACTGAAAATCATTGAATTGCACACTTATAATGGGTGAATTCCATGCTACATAAATTATACCTCAATAAAAATACACCATGCTCTGAAAGAAAACTGCTCAGTAGGATCGGCATCAGAATAAAAACGCAGTTTTCGCTTTTCTAGGCTTTGTCGAGTGAATGCTGAGTGAACGCTTGCTGCTGTTCAGTCGCTCAGTCGTGTCTGCCTCTTTGCGACCCCATGGACTGCAGCACGCCAGGCCTCCCTGTCCATCACCAACTCCTGGAACTTACTCAAACTCATGTCCATGGAGTCGGTGATGCCCTCCAACCATCTCCTCCTCTGTCGTCCCCTTCTCCTCCTGCCCTCAATCTTTCCCAGCATCAGGGTCTTTTCCAGTGAGTCAGTTCTTCGCATCAGGTGGCCAAGGTACTGGAGTTTCAACTTCAGCATCATCTTTCCAGTGAATATTCAGGGTTGATTTCCTTTGGGTTGGACTGATTTGAGTGAATGCTTAAATAGTTAATGAGAAGATCCAGTCGCATTGTTCATGGTGACAGGGAATGCTGTGTTACTGGGGAGTCTGTGAGAGTTCAAAGTGGAGACCAAAACCATGTAGGTCCTTCAAGGCGAAAGAAAGTCCATACAAGGAATGAGATGCTTATCGCTGTAGGGAGAGCTCAAGTCCCAGGCTCCAACCTGGACCTCAGGCTCTCTGGCTCTGAGATCATCCTCAAGTGGCCTGGGTCCCAGGAGGCTGCCCAGCTGGGACCCCCTACCCAGGAAGCAGAGAAAGCATGTGAGACGTGACATCACGAGGGCCTGTGGCTTCCAATCCCAGGTGCTGGGGAGCAGGGGTGGGCAGTCCAGGTCTCAACCCCCAGGGGAAAGCCATCCCAACCCGGAGCCGCCTGGGGTGGTGTGGAAGCTCACAGGGGACGGACCCCACCCCCGGGACCCTCTGCTCGTGGTGAAGCGTCCTCATCCAGGCGAAGCATCCTCATCCATGCATGGGGGCTGCCCCTTCCGGGGCTGTTGGCCCAGCACCTCCGGGTGTGGAAACGCTCTGCCCAGAGGACTCATGGAGGCCTGGCCCGTGCATCACACTCCAGGGACCATCCAACGCCCGTCGCCCTGCCCGTCAGCCTGTCCAGGAGCGGGGGTCACCATCCGCATTTCACAGGTGATGCACAGCCCGAGGGCACACAGGCCCCTGGCAGAACTGCTGAGCCCAGGGTCCCGGCCTCAAGCCCTGTGCTGTGATACCTCCTCAGGGAGTGGGCACTGGCATGAGAGTTGGTTGAGGAAGGCAGTCTACTCGGGAACAATGCTTCCAGGAAAATCAACAGAATTTATTTTATTCATTCAGTAAACGCCTCCCTGTGCGAAAGGGCGCCCCCTCCCTGCACCTTGCGGCTGGGCCCCTTGACCTGCCCCTCGGCACCCCGAGTCCCCAGCCCCCGTGGTTTGCATCTCAGACCTCCTGAGAGGGGCGCTGCGTCCTGGGAGTGGCTTGCATCTCCATTGTTAAACACTGGAAGGTCTGGCCTGTCTGGAGACGGCCGCGCCCACACTGGGGCGCGTCTCACCCTGGCGAGGTCACTCGCGGCAGCGGACACCAGGCTGCTGCACCCACAGTTGCTGGTTCTGCCGCACTCCGCAGCAGCAGATCCATCTCATTCCCAGCGTCTCAACAGCTGTTCACTTTTTAACAATCCCGCGTTTTACCCCTAGGGCTTGCCGTGTCCCATTGGGGGCCACGGTCCAGGTGAGGCTACTTAAATCCAAATGAGTTCAAGTCAAACGAAATGGAAGATGAGAATGTCGGGTGTCGGTCACCCTGGGTGCATCTCGACGCCCCGTGGCACATGGTTAGTGGCTGCCACACTGGGCGTGGCAGGGACGGGACTTAGAAGGGGTTTGTGGTCAGTGCTGCGAGAGGTGATGGGTGCCCTCGCTTACGACGAGCCCGGGAGGCAGGCGGCTCGGGGCACAGCCTCCCCCCGCTGACCCGCCGCGGCCCCAGGCCCTGAGGACAGCCTTTCGACAGGCCGGCCGGCAACCCTGACCCCACGACCGCCCCGCCTGGTTCATGCCAACCAACCTGCTAGGGGATTTGGTGCTGGGAAGTCGGGGGCTGAGTCAGGCCCTAGGAAAGCCCAGCAGAGCGATCATGAGGCCAGCCCGAAGCGGGGCGGCTCCAGGGAACACCGAGCCCAAGGGGGCGGGGACGGAGCTGGGACGGCAGGAGGCGATCCCTGAGCGTGGAGCCACTGAGCCTGCGGTGTGAGCTCGTGACCCCAGAGCCTGCCTGAGTGTGGCTCTGGGCTCCACAGGGTCCTGGCAGCTCCAGGGGCCCGGCCTGCTCCCCGTGGCACTGTGTGAAGGGCAGGCTGCAGCCCTTCCCCTGTTTGGAGAAACATCTGGATCTGATTGTTGTCCTAGAAAAAGATTAAAACTCTCCTGGGGCGACGAGGAGGGAAAGATGGGCCCGATGGGCCGGGGGCCTGGTGTCCTCCCCGTGTGCGACTGGGCCTGCCCACCCTGAAGGCTGCCTGCGGGGACCTCAGCACGTGCCCAGCCTGCCTGGGAGAAGCGCAGAAATGCCAAGTCCGTCAGGGGACTCAGGCCCCAAGGAGCTGCTGGCCCGGGCTGCCGCGGCTCCTGACACCAGGCCAAGAGGGGCTCCTCAGCCCGTCTGCTTCCCACGGTAGAAAGTTCTCTTCCCACCCCTGGCGGGGTCATCCTCACAAGGCCGAGACCACCTTCCTGCGGTGACCAGCCCCCGGGCCATCCGCGGAGACGGTGGGGGGGGGGGGAGGGCAGGAGGGGGGGCGCCTTCAGGGTGGGGTGGGCCAGCCTTCCTGTCCTCTGAGAAGGACATCCACTCTGCCCTCAGGCCTCCTTGTTTCCTTCTCTACTCCTTGTTGTCTAAACCCTTTGTTATTTTCGGGGTTTTTTGCTGATTTTTTCCTAGTGTCTCGAAAGTCCTGCTCATATTTCAGAGCACACTACCCTGAATGAGACGTGAGCTCTCGCTGAGTCTTAGGCTCCAGGTGGACAAGAATAGGCCTGGACACATGGGCCTCCCGGAGAGGGTTTGGCCCAAGGCCTCTGGGCCTTCTGTTCACGCACCAGAGTTCCCACCGGTGGGTGACCTCCAGGCAAGAATTAACATGCTTCCTGAGAAGATGTGTGTTCTCATTGCTGACAATGGACTGGAAGAATGTTGTCTTCTTTTATCATACATTTAGCTGCATTTCTGTCTTCCTATCCCCAACGTGAGTTAACATTTTGCTTTAAGCCCCTCAACTCAGCACAGCTGAATTTTAGTCATGTTACCAGGAAGCATGGGCTTCCCTGGTACCTCAGATGGTAAAGAATCTGCCTGCAGTGTGGGAAATCCAGGTTCGATCCCTGAGTCAAGAAGATCCCAGGTGAAGGAACTGGCAACCCACCCCAGTATTCTTGCCTAGAGAATACCATGGACAGAGGAGCCTGGTGGGCTACTATCCATGGGGTTGCACAGAGCAGGACATGACTGAGCGACTAACACAGTTGATTTCAGCTCGTGCTAGACCAGGAGGCTCAGTGGTAAAGAAACCGCCTGCCAATGCAGAAGACATAGGAGATATGGGTTTGATTCCCGGGTAAGGAAGATCCCCTGTAGGAGGAAAAGGCCACCCTCTCCAGTGTTCTTGCCTGGAGAATCCCACAGACAGAGGAGCCTGGTGGGTGACAATCCATGGGGGTCACAAAGAGTCAGACATGACTGAGCGACTAACACACACGCTCCCCAGAGGGGAGGTGGCTGATTTCATCTCACACTAGCCCAGTAGACAGGGTTTGCTCTGCGGGGATGCTCCAAGGCTGCGGTGGTGTGGACGGGCTGATGTGAGTGGGAGGAGCGCCCCATGGGCCAGTGAAGGGCTCCCTGGTTTGGCACAAATGCAGCTCCTCTCCAGCTCGCCAGGGTGTGCAGTCGCCTCCCAGGTTGGCAGACATTCCGCGTGTCCAACCAGCCACTGCCTGAGCATCGAGGTCCAGAAGCAGCTCAGGCCCGGGATTACAGGGAAACCATCGCTCTTGTCGAGAGGCTCTTAGGACAGTGATTTCAGTTGGATTCTGTTTCCCCGGAGGCCCTGACCTGAGTACTCTACTCAGGCATTAGGAGATGGAAACACTGGTGCAGGAAGTGGAGCCTTTTGAAGGGTCCCTGGGTCCTGCTCCCAGTTTCCGGGGTCTGCCCCTGGGGAGACGCCTGCGGGGGGTTGCTCATCCGGCTGGGCAAGGCCCTGGGAGCACATGGGGGTCCCGGAGCCTGTGGGAGTTTAGGGTGGGGGCCCTGAACATCGCAGGCCCCCTCTGGGGTCGCACACGCTTTTCTTTACGAGCTTCCCCTGGGTTGGCCCGCGCAGGCCACGATCCCTGGGCCTGAGCCCCCGCCTGGCCCCGAGCATGCTGGGGGGACAGACCGATGCAGCTGCGGCCACCCACAGACGCGGCCACGTCCAAACGCCGGGGAGGCAAGCATGGTGAAGTGAAGCGCATACTTCTGTCCGAAAATAGATTTTATCTGAAAAAGAAAACAGATGGAGCTAGAGATGAGTGTTTTTTTCTTTTATGAAAAGCACAGGAAGAGGCAGAAAGCTGCTGTATGCTCCCCTCCCCCGCCCCTCCAGATGCGCTTGGAAACCTCTAAGGACCCCGCTCCACACTGGATCAGCTGATAAGGTCTGGCCAGGCAGAGGGGCTGCAAGGTCAGCAGGTTTCCTAACCAGAGCCGGTCAAGGGATGCCTCCCCTCCCCTTCTCCATCTGTGGGGAGACAATGTCAAAGACGACCATGGGAAGCACCTCTGTCCTGCAGGGTGGACCTGGAGTGACCAGGAAGTCAGCGGAGAGACAGTGCCGGGGGAGTCTGGAGCTAGGCGGTTGGGCCCTCCTGGCTGGGAGGAGCCCTGGGCAGCAGCTCTGGGCCCTCTGAGCTGTCTCCCTACTGGGCCTTGCAGCAGTCAGGCCTGGAGTCCTGCTGTTGGGAGCAGGGGGCGCTGAAGGAGCCCAGTGAGGGGAACCAGCAAGCCTTTCATAGTGTGATCAAGAATGAGTCTGGAAACAGGATCTGAGTGAGTGTCCTGGCTGCCTTTTCCAGTTGACTGTAAGTTCTTGTTTGGGGAAAGCCTTAGAGTGTTAACAGGTCTGTATCATGATTAATACTATCTGAGTAAAGCCTTGATTCAGCAAAATTCCTCTTGACTCAATTTGTCATCACATGACTCACCGCGGAAGCATCGGGAGAGAAAAGTCATTAAACTTCCCCATGAAATGGCTCCATTTATTTGTGTTAAACTTGTTCTACTTATCTGGGACGATTATGAGCGTGGATCACAAACCTAATTCTTAAGATAAGGTTTTATGACCAGCCATTAGCTTAGAGAGATAGGTTTCCTTCTATTCGATAGGTTATTGATTTGTGCCACGGGGAAGGATGCATTTCTTCCCAGATACCCTCAGGGTGTGGCCGTCATAGTTCTTGTCTCCAGCAAAAACTCAGGACCCTCCCCTTACACACAGACAGAGCCTCTCAGCAAGACCCCGAGGAATTCACGGGCATTTAAAAGGCTTTGGTTAGGGGGTGAGGCCAAAACCATTCCCAAACGACAGGCCAGAAGGCAAATCCCCTGCAGCAGTGGAGAACTGAGCTCCACAGTCTTACAGAGTGCATTGTTATCTCAGATCCTGTGACCAAAAATTAGCTGCAGCTGCCACGTCCCATGGCCAAGACCAGCGGGGCAGGAAGCAGAGGGAAGGCCCAGGTCACTAGGGGACAGGGACCGGCGCGTGCATTCACAGGGGTGGCTCCCAGGCATAGGCGTGCGGAGATGAAAGGCCTCAAACTGCAGGGCGGGCAGGGAGGCTCTCTGCTGGCGGCCGGGCCCGCTGGAACCACGAAGCAGGACCTGGTGACTGGGGAAGATGGGGGTGTCCGTCTGTCCCTCGGGTGATCGTGGAGGGCTGGAAGCGGCTGAGCATCCTCACGTAGGCTCCAGGGGCCTGATCGGGTCTCTGGGAACAGCCGAGCCATGAACTGCTCTGGTGAGGGAGGTCCTCTCACCTGGAATCGGGGGTCCCCTCAGGGCCCGTCCCAGCTGAGAGACAAGCACTCACAGTCGTCAGGATGCCCCGGCCCACTGCACAGACATGCGGGGTGGCTCCCAGACCCTGCAGGGCAGTCGGGGCGGGCTTGTGTTTGTGGGAGACAGCATGACCCCTCTTCTACTCTGGGCTCTAATGACTCCCCTGAGGAAATGGAGCCCTGTTCACACAGGGGCCCCCAGGATGGGGCTCCCCATGAGGCCTGTGTGGCGGCCACAGGGTAGGGCTGCTAGAGTCCAGAAAGGGGGACTTCCCGCCCGCCACTGCCCGTCAGACTTGGCGCTGATCACCCCTGAAAGACCATCCACAGGTTTCCCAGAGAGGAGTGCTTGCAGACGGTGAGCACCCGGCCCTTGAACTGAACCCAGCACCAGGACGGCCACACCTTCATCCCGGTGGGGGGTGGACAGAGACCACCACGGGGTCATGAGCGAGGCTCCCCTCTCGCCACAGACTTTCCTGGCAGCACCAGGCTTCCCTGGTGGCTCAGTGGGTAAAGAATCTGCCTGCAACACAGGAGACACAGGCGATGTGGGTTCGATCCCTGGGTTGGGAAGATCCCCTGGAGAAGGGAATGGCAGCCCACTCCAGTATTCCTGCCTGGAGAATCCCATGGACAGAGGAGCCGGGAGGGCTACAGTTGCAGAACTGGACACTACTGAGTAAGCACACGCACACACACACACACCTGTCAAAAACATGGATGCTATGAGTGACATTGTGGCAAAGGGAATAAATAAGAAACCAATGAAGACAAGAGTCTAAACAGAATTCAGAATGAACACCCTGTGTTCCTCTGCAGCTGTTGGGCATGAGGGTGCATGCATGCACGCTAAGTCACTTCAGTTGTGTCCAACTCTTTGCAACCCCACGGACTGTAGCCCACCAGGCTCCTCTGTCCATGGGATTCTCCGGGCAAGAATACTGGAGTGGGTTGCCATGCCCTCCTCCAGGGGATCTTGCTGACCCAGGGATGGAACCTGCATCTCTTATGTCTCCTGCTTGGGCAGGCAGGTTCTTTACCACTAGTGCCGCCCGCGGAGAAGGCAGTGGCACCCACTCCAGTGCTCTTGCCTGGAAAATCCCATGGACGGAGGGGCCTGGTAGGCTGCAGTCCATGGGGTCGCTAGGAGTCGGACACGACGGAAGCGACGCTGCAGCAGTCTCCTCCATCACACCCTCGTCTGAGGCAGCGTCCCCGCCAGCAGTGTGTCTGCCCTGACTCCTGACCAGTCTGTGCTGTCTGCCTGCCTCTCTCTGAACTGCCCCAACCCCGCCCCGGCGACCCCACTTCCCCTCACTGTGCATGGCAGCAAACTCCTTCCGCCCAGGTCTTGGTTCGGACCCCTTATTCTAACTGTCCAATGTTTTTGCCCCGACCTGACAGCTGTCCACACCTGTTTTGCCACAAGGTTTGGGGAAGAGGTGAGGATCGTGCAGACAGCAAGTCCACCTCCTGGAAGGGAAGCCCTAGATCCCCCCGACAGGGGACACACAGAGGGGAGGCCCCCCGGCTGACAGCGTGTAGGAAGCCAGCACCCCTAGGAGCTCGTGTCTACTGGTTTTTCATTGAAATGTAGAAATTATTTTTTATCCAAATGTCTAATTAGTCTTTATAAATCATGATTGACAAACCAAGAGGGGGTATTATTTCCTTATGAACCAATCAGTTGATTCGAACGTTTCCACGATGCCATGTTGGTGAGAAAGGGTGTGTTTCTTCACCTGCTACCCCTGTGGCAGTGGATGCTCTGCCAAGGACGGGCGGCTCGAGGGCACTTGATTCTGTCGATGGGGTTGGTTCTGGTATTATTTACCGTGTTCCAGACGAGAGCCTCTCACACTGTCCGTGATTAGCATTTCAACATGTCCAGGCCCCTGGGAACCAAGATGAACGTGGACAAGGCACCCACAGCTTGCTCCCGGTTTTGTCCGGCCTCGGGGTGGATGGCTCGAGGACTCGGCTGCAGGACTCCCGACCCTGCGGGCAGTGCTGGGGCCTCTGGACCGAAGCCTGTGCTCCCCGCTGGCCACGAGTGACCATCCCTCGGTGACCCAGGGAACGGGCTGGAAGCGTGTGGCACTGATCTGCCCTCCAGCTCCCTCCGTGGCTACTGGGCACGCTCG
The DNA here is from genome assembly GCF_029407905.1 of Bubalus kerabau. Taxonomy (NCBI): domain Eukaryota; kingdom Metazoa; phylum Chordata; class Mammalia; order Artiodactyla; family Bovidae; genus Bubalus; species Bubalus kerabau. The sequence goes on along the minus strand of NC_073629.1, from coordinate 118,830,604 downwards.
GCCGTTTTGGGGTGACCTCACTGATTTAGTGGCACTGACGTGCTTCAGGCACCAAAAGGTGACGAAAAAGGCAAACCTGAGCTGTCAATGGTAGGATTTCAGGCAGCTTTCCTCCCCAGGCCTGACGGCCTTGTGTGCTTGTGAGACTCACACGCAAATGCAGGAGCAGCTGTATGCAGAGTATTTTCAGGAGTGAGGAGGGCTGGCCTCAGGAGTGAGTGAGTGAGTAACGTTGCTCAGTCGTGTCCGACTCTTTGTGACCCCATGGACGGTGGCTACCAGGCTCCTCCATCCATGGGATTTCCCAGTCAAGAGTACCGGAGTGGATTGCCATTTCCTTCTTCAGGGGGTCGTCCCGACCCAGGGATCGAACCCAGGTCTCCCGCATTGCAGGTGGACGCTTTACCCTCTGTGCCACCAGGGAACACCCCAAGTAGTAAGCCAGTCCCTGGCTCCAGCGGGGCAGAGCACGGCCCGGGGCTGAGGGCCCTCCCTCCTCGATGGTCCCTCACCCGTGATCATGGAGGCAGGCAGCACGCTGTCGCCTGGGTTACAAGACCGGATTCCGGGTGGTCCTGTGCTGCTCCGCATGAGTCACTGCGGGGAGCGAGCCAGGCTGGTTCCCCGGCCCCACGCATCCTCACAGCTCGATTATTCTCTGCACAGCTTGGTATTCGCAGGCAACTCTAGGGACTGTTATAAGCTTGTAAAAAACGCAGCTATCGATGACAGAGAAAACCATGTCTAAGCTGAAACGCTGTCCAAGGGCAGGAACAGGCTGGGCTCTGGGTGAGGCAGAAAGAGGGGGCTCCCCCAGGACCGAGGCTCAAGGAGGGTCTCCAAGAAGCCACCCCTGCTGGGCCCACCTCTCCCTTCCTTTGAGGTGGCCCTAGGGTTCCGGGCACTGGGCACCCTCTGTGCTCAGCTTCAGGGTGCTTCTGGGAGTGCCACCCCCCACCCATCCAGGCCACATGGTCCAACAGCTAGTGTCCGGTGGTCCGCCCGGGCCCTGTGTGCCTCCCCATTCAGCGTGGCCTCGTGGAGTATCCCCGGGGCTCCCGGAGGAGCGGCTCTCCAGGCTCTGTCAGCTGGTCAACTTGAATCAATAATTCTTCTCCAAGCTGATCCCATTCCTCCTGATCTAAAGATTCCTTGTGGTCCTCGGGATGGGAGATTTTTCCAGCCTAGCCATTGGCTAGCTCTTATTCTGAGCACTCTTCCGTCATTTCACTGGGGCTTGGGGGAAACGAGGGCTCATGTAGACACAACCTATGGCCTTGAGGGGACATTCCTACCTGCCTCGCACACTCCCGAGTGCATCCCTCACCAGGGCCTCCATTCTGAGCCCTGATTGTGCAGATACAGCCCTCAGCCCCTAAACTCAAGAGCCTCCTGATAAAGGTGAAAGAGGACAGTAAGTGGGCTTAAACCTCAACATTCAGAAAAGTAAGATCATAGCATCCGGTCCCATCGCTTCATGGCAAACAGATGGGGAAACAGTGGCAGATTTTATTTTCTTGGGCTCCAAAATCACTGCAGACAGTGACTGCAGCCATGAAATTAAAAGATGCTTGTTCCTTGGAAGAAAAGCTATGACCAACCTCAGTTCAGTCTCTCAGTCGTGTCCGACTCTGTGCAACCCCATATACCGCAGCTCAGCAGGCCTCCCTGTCCATCACCAACTCCTGGAGTTCACTCAAACTCATGTCCGTCATGTCAGTGATGCCATCCAACCATCTCATCCTCTGTCATCCCCTTCTCCTCCCGCCTTCAGTCTTTCCCAGCATCAGGGTCTCTTCCATTGAGTCAGTTCTTTGCATCAGGTGGCCAAAGTACTAGAGTTTCAGCTTTGGCATCAGTCCTTCCAATGAATAGTCAGGACTGATATCCTTTAGGATGGGCTGGTTGGATCTCCTTGCTTAGACAGCGTATTCAAAACCAGAGACATTACTTTGCCAACAAAAGTCCATCTAGTCAAAGCTATGGTTTTCCCAGTGGTCATGTATGGATGTGAGAGTTGGACCACAAAGAAGGCTGAACATTGAAGAATTGATGCTTTTGAACTATGGTGTTGGAGAAGACTCTTGAGAGTCCCTTGGACTGCAAGGAGATCCAACCAGTCCATCCTAAAGGAGATAGTTCTGGGTGTTCATTGGAGGGACTGATGCTGAAGCTGAAGCTCCAGTACTTTGTCCGCCTGATGCTGAACACTGGCATGTTCAGTCCGAGGAGCCACCAGCCGCTGGAAGAACAGAGCCCAGGCACTCGCCTCTGGAAGGAGGCTGGCAGGGGCCTGCCAGGCTGGTCCCGATGCCCTGCAAGGTCAGGGCCACACTGGCCTGTCCATCTTCATGCCCAGAGTCCATCCTCGGCTGACGTGGAAGGGGCTCCAGAAATGTTTGTTGATTGACTTACTGATGGACGCCTCCCACTCTTTCCCGGCCCCGCACACTCGGCGTCTTCTCCGGGTACACTATCCATGAGGACACGGGACCCCGCTGCAAGATGTGCACGGCAAGCAGCACTGCCCGGGGGCCACCAGGCAGGGTGAGCGAGTGCTGCCCTGGGACCCTCACCGTAGGCTCTGCACCCCGCGGAGAGACACCGGCCCTGGCTGGGTGGGGGGTTGGGAAAACTCAGCTCACAGTGCAAAGGAGAAGCATCTGACCCAACCCTGAACTCTTCTGGCAAGGAAGTGAAATCCACCAGGAGATACGAGGAGCCTGGGCTTCCTCACACTCTGCGGGGAGCCGTCTGGGGGGCGGTAAATCAGCGTGGGAAGCAGGCAGGGAGGTGGGGAGGACAGGGTGGGCGCAGGGGCCTTGACTTGAGGAAGTTTGCTTTCTGGGAACGGTGACGTTGCAAAGTGCGAGCTTGTATGAGCACATGTGCACGTGTGTGGTTGAACTTGGCAATGCACACTTGCCGTGCATGCACACATATGTGACTACATGTGCGTGCACCTGTGGATCTGTGTGCCTGTGTGCCTGTGAGGTCCTGACATCCTCCACAGGAGACGTGTGTTTGCTGCAAACCCTGTGGAACTGGGGGCCCCATCCCCCAAAGACTGCTCAGCTCCCCTGGGAGGACAACCTCCCCTTCACCCCAATCCACATCGAGGGTCCCCGTGGTCACCCAGGCCTATCCAGGGCCTTTGGGAGAGTCATGCGGGGTCCCCATAGAGGACAGCTCTGTGAGCAGGGACAGAGGTCCCGTGAGCACGCCCGCGGTGGTCCTCCCCGTCCCCTGCCCTGCCGTCTCTACAAGCAGAAGAGCCCCGGCCCCCTCCGCAGCTGGTGGTGAAGGCAGCCCACGGTCGGTGGTCTCCTTGAGTCTCTGTTTCTCTTCTGTGCAGGCTGGGGGTGCCCTTAGCAGAAGCCCTGATGGAGTCTAGGAGACATGGCCCTGAGCCCTGACCGTTCCCCGGGAGCTGTGGGGGTGGATGAGGTGAGGTTTGGAGTCTGGCCCCCAGGCCCACCTGCTGTGGTGCCTCATTCCTCTTCGACTGACGCTTATGCCACCCCTCGGAGGCTTACGCTGCCGATCACGGGGGCCCATTCAGCCCGGGTCACGTTCTCCTGGGGCTTCGGGCCCTGTGGGCCTGGTCATCCTGGACCAGCAGCAGGAGTGCCCGAGGCCCTGAGGTCCAGCCCCTCTCGGGGTGCTCACGGCCCCCACCCTCTATGGGAACCCCTCCACCTCACCCTTCGCCCCCAGAAAGTCCTCCAGCAGAGGGGTGGCCCCCACGGAGCCACGCAGTGTCCTGAGGGGTTTGCAGGATGGATACGGGCGAGCAGCAAGCTTGAGCTGCCGTCCAGGTGGATCCCTCACAGCTGGGCAGATGCCTGAGCCCTCACAGGGGCGCCGGAGCGTCAAAGGCAGAGGCCTGATCGGGCAGAAACTGTCCAGGAGGGCACCTCCCGCCGCCCCACCTGGGGTTCCAGCCAAGTCCTGGAGGCTGGGGTCCACCGAGGCCGGGGCAGCGGGTGCCCGGGGCGCAAGCTCGCCTGCACTCAGCCCTGCAGATGAAGCCAGCCATTCACGAGGGCGAGAAGTGCCCATTCAGGCAGGGCTGGGACCAGGCAGGCCGCCAGGACCGCCAGGCAGAATTCTGACAACTTGGCAGAAAAGCCACAGTCCAGGCAAGGGCCATGGCTCCTCCCTGGGGGCGAGGAAGGAGGACGCGAAGGGGTGCTGAGACCGCGTGCGGGGGCGGGGCTCCTCCACGGCAGGGCCCCTCCACGGCAGGGTGCAGGGCGCCCACGGGAGGAGGTGCCTAGAAATGTGATGATTTGAAACTCGTCAGCTCACAAGTGCCCTGGAGCCTCGTGCCCAGGAGAGGGACAGACAGGACCCCAAGGAGAGGCAAGGTGGGCAGGGTTCCCCTCTGCCCCGCCCAGGATGGGCCTCACCTGCAGTCTCTCTTCCTCTGAGACCCAGACAGAGCATCACTGTTGTCCCTCCATGCTGCCCCCTCCCAGCCCAGCCCAGCCCAGGGGTGACCTTCCCCCCAGCAGCCATTTCCAGGGTTACCATGGTAACCTGAGAGCTGGGGCTAGGGGCCTACCCTCCCCAGCTGGAGGGACGGAGTTCAAATCCACGGAGACGCTGCTCTGCTTGCTGAGTCCCTGTGTCCGGGCTCCCATCAGCAGGTCCTGACGACCCCTGGGTCGGCTCCATCTCTCCTTGCTGCTGCTGCTGGTGCAGTGGAGTGTGACCGGAGTCCCTCTGGGATCTTTGGCCCGTTGCGCCCCTTGCACCCAAAACAGCCAGGCTCTTCCCTCCTGCTCCTGCTCGGAGATGCCCATCCTGTCTCCACGTCTCCGAGCTGCCCCCAGCCCAAATTCCCTGAGCTGCCATCACCATGGAGGGGTCCCTCGGTGTGTAGTCATGACGCGTCCTCCACCCCGGACCCTGCACCCCGTCCCCCATGTCCCAGCACCATGTGGAGGCAGAGGCTCCACAGGTGGGGACCAGCCCCGTCACGCATCCCTCTGCCGTGGAGCTCGGGTCTCTGCACCGCGAGCCCAGCGCTTTCCCGCCAACCAGCAGGGGCTGAAAACCATCTTCCCACTCAGGGGACCATTTCTTAAAGAGGAGCCTTGATCAGAGGGTCAAGGGCACGAGCTCCCAAGGGTGGCAGGGTTGGGAGGCAGCCACGACCGCTTGCCCAGCTCCCACCCCCCACGAGAACGGTCACCCCTGGGGACCTGCTGGGGTCCCGGGAAACCGATTGAAGCCCCTCAGGCTATGGTGCCACGTGGTGTGTGTGTAAGTGTGTTACTCGCTCAGTCGTGTCCGACTCTGTGACCCCAGTGGACTGTAGCCCGCCAGGCTCCTCTGTCCATGGGATTCTCCAGGCAAGAATACTGGAGTGGGTTGCCATTTCCTTCTCCAGGGGATCTTCCCGACCCAGGCATTGAACCTGGGTCTCCGGCACTGCAGGCGGATTCTGTACCGTCTGAGCCTCCAGGTAAGCCCTAGTGCGTGTTCGTGCTCACCGTTACTTCACGATGCTTTTCATCTGGCTGTAGTAAGCACCCTGACCCTTTCTCTAGTCTGCATGGCGCACCTATGCAGGGAGACTCGACAGCCTGTAAAACCAGTCCTTCAGTGCTGGAGACTTCAGTTGCTTCCAGTCCCCCTGCCTTTTTAAACTTGTCATTGAAGCTTTACATCCATGAACGTTTACCCCCCTCCTTTTTTTTTAATGGAGACTTTAAAAACAGCCAAATAGCTGTCTGCTCTTGAGAAAGAAAATGAAGCAACTTTGAGGTCACATGTGTTCCTCCTCCACCCCCAATTGTAGCAGAAGAATTATATATGTTTGCATTTGCCCCCATTAGTCAAATGCTTAATGCACAGCTCTTCTTCGTAAAGGGGAGAGGTCTGTCTCTTTTATGAATCATCCAATTCCCAAAGGTGGAAATACTTCGCGGAGCAGATTAAAATGATTCAAGATTAACTAACCTGTGTTGGCTGGAAAGAGCCGCTCCTGAGAGGAAACGGTGGAGAAGGGGTCAATTACGAGCTGCATCTGCAGCTGAGTCACATCATCGGAAAAGACAGGGCAGCCAGATGGGCCATGCAGAACCTCTGCATGGGCCCCCCGACTGCCCCCCGTTTCCCTGGACCCCCAACTGCCCCATGGCTCACCCCTGCTCCCTAACTGCCCCCAGATTCCCAGTCCTCCAACCCCCGCCCAGCTTGCTCTGATCCCCCACCCCCCCATCCTCACCTGGCTGCCCTGGCCCAGGGTGGTCTTCCCCAGAGGTAGCTCTGATCGGCCACTCTCTGTCCCAAAGCCCTCCCTGGGTTGAGCTGCTCCTGTGACATCATGCCCCAGTTTCCCTGGCATCCCAGAGTAGCAGGGGCTCCGTGAGCTCCCAAATGGATCTTAAGGAAGCTGTAGCTCAGGAAGGTAGTTCAGGGCTGCCTGCAGCTGGCAGTCACTTTGCAGGGCCCCCCTCCCACTCTCCACGGACCCTCTGTCCATCTCAGGCTGGGCCTCTTCGGTCTGCCAGGAATGGCCATCATCCTGGCCACCAGCCCAGGACCAGCCCAAGGCCACCTCATCCTCCAGACTCATCTGGGCGTCCTCTCTCCAGCCTGCCCAGATTTCCCTTTGTCAGGCACCGTGATGACCTCGGCATCGGTGTGGACATGGCCTGACAGCTGGAGGGCAGGGCCCGGGCTCCCAGCAGGGGTAGGGGCCCTGGATGGGCAGGGATATGGAGGGGCTGAGCCCACTAAACTCTGGTCCCTGAAAACCTCTGACTGCCGAGCATTGCCAGAGGAAAACTGATTTCCCAGCAGAGGGAAGAGCAGCAGTGATTCTTGGAGCAGAGGGGACTGTGGCTGGCACGGGCGTCCCGTCTGCCAGGGCTGAGGGCCTGATCAAGGCATTGCCGGAGGAGACGCAGGGCTTGAGAGCGCTGTGCAGACCACCGCGGGCACCAGGTCTCCATGCCCAAGTGCCAGCAGTATCTTCTCCCTCTGCCTCCCCAGCCCTTCTCTATAAAGATGAAATCATGAAAAGAAAGTAAAAGTCGCTCAGTCATGTCCGACTCTTTGTGACCCTATGGACTATGCAGTCCATGGGATTCTCCAGGCCAGAATACTGGAGTGGATAGCCTTTCCCTTCTCCAGGGGATCTTCCCAACCCAGGGATTGAATCCAGGTCTCCCGCATTGCAGGCAGATTCTTCACCAGCTGAGCCACAGGGAAGCCTAAGACTACTGGAATAGGTAGCCTATACCCTCTCCAGAGGATCTTCCCGACCCAGGAATTAAACTGGGGTCTCCTGTGTTGCAGGTGGATTCTTTACCAAGTGAGCTATCAGGGAAGCCCTTGAAATCATACTACAGTAACACGTTCAGCTCGAGTGAAGGAGTTGTTAGGTGATGCCATGCCCATTGTTCTCTTGAAGCCTGTTACCACCGCCGCTGCCTGGTCTTCTAAAAAATTTCCCCACACGTAGGAAATGATTCGTTCTCCCTCGAGAAAGAGAGGTGATCCAAACCAGGGCTTCTCAAATGGGGGTTCCCTGAAACACTGGTCTACTGGGTTGTTAATCGGTTTCCTGTTCACACGGGGTTTGAGACATGCTACATAGAAGGGGTTTATGTTATTGGTTGAAGGGCTTCTCAGGACCTTTGGTGCATGTGGTGAGCTGGCCAGCCTCCCAGGGCTGTGGCCCAAGGTGTCCCCTGCACGTGTGAACAGGACCAATCTCCCTCATTGCCTTCCCCGCTTTGGGGGGAATACCCCCAGCATCTCCCATGAGGGTGCCCTGTGGCACCAGGTATAGGAAAGAGGGGTCTGAGATGCTCTGGGTGAGGCTCAGACACAGGCCTCCGGGGAGCTGCGTCCTGCCAGGGCCGATGACTCAGACGCCCAGGGAACACTGGGTCCCAGACAACGTGAAAGAAGCTGCCTCTGTTAGTACCGAGCTTGACACCCCAACAGGTGTGCTGCCCTTAAAGTCATCTCTGAGCCCCCCCAAATGACCACCAGCAGGTCTCATCTGTACCTGGCAGTCCCCAGTGGTCCTCAGCAGCACCACAATGCCCTACAGACCCGGCCGTACTCAGACGTCCTTGGCCATAACCATCAACGCCCCAAAGCACCCCGCTCACCCCTGGTTGGCTCACCAGCAGTGGCAGGTCTGTGTCTTCCTTTTGTATCCACAGCTGGGAGGGAGGGGGGCCCTGGATCAGCCCAGCCTTGAGGCCCCCTGGGGTCACACAGGCCATCTCAGTGTGGTCCTCGGAGCAGGCTGGGCTTGCTCTGTGGTGTCTCCAATCTAGCTCTGCCCCGAGCACTGGGGAGCCTGCACTGGGCTGTCAGAGGGCTGGCCTGGGGGGCTGCTGAGCTGCTTTGTTCCTTAGCCCCAGGGCTGGCGTGCAGAGCTCTGCCCTCCAGCCTTTCCTGTCCTCGCCCAGCCATTCTCCCCATGCCCAGTCCCTGCCCACATCTGTTCCACCCTCACCTGTGTCCCTCCAAGAGCCCCTGCAGGCCAGAACATTCTGTGCTGGCCACGCAGGCAGTCTCTCCATGGCTCCATTCCCTGCACCGCGCTGCGATGCCCACACTTCCTGCCAAAGTTGTCAAGAAGGGGGCAGTCCTAAAGAAGAGGTGAAATGTCTGGGCTGAACGTGGCCCCAGGAAAGGGAGGGACATCTTCCTGGCCCGAAGCTAAAACCTTGAGTGTAGACGTAATGTGTGTCTCTGGTGTCAGAGCCCACCCACTTTCTGAGCCGGAGGCTGAGATAAGCCTCCTCGAGAAACCAGCCAGCACCCAGCCCAGCAGAGCCACGACCCCCCAGGAGCCCTGCCCAGGCCGGTGAGCCCTCGCTGTGGTTGGGAAACAGTAGGGCAGCATCCTCTGGGAAGTGTGTACCAGGAATTGTTATCCGGTCATGGGGTGAATGACTGAGGGGCCAAGAATGCCCTGAAGAGTGCAGGAATCAGGAACCTGCCTCCTGGGGGCCCCGGCAGTTCCCTGGGGAGCCACTCTCTGCAGCCCTGCGAGACCCACTGCAGAGGGGGCCAGGGTGCGTGCCGAGCACAGGGAGGCTGGCCAGGCAGACGGCAGCTGCTGAGACCCCCGTCGAGGGTGGCTCCAGGCGCCCCCAGAGCATGCTGGGAAGCTGCTCTAGGGAGGGGAGCAGCCAACTGGCTGGGGGGCCCCTCGTGTGGTGGTGTCTATGCCCTGCTGGGAAGGACACCTGGGAGCAGAGGGAGAAGCCCTTTCCTTTTCTGGGCCTGGCGATGGCACCCGGTGACAAAGCCTAACATGCGTCAGTTGCAAAGGGATACGTAGTGTGAATGGTGTGGTGGACTGTGTCCAGTGTAATCGTAGGTTACATCGTGATTCAAGGTCTGCCTATAACTTCACTTTATTGCCTACAAAGTCAGGTAGGCCCAAAGAATCAATGGTTTTGAACTGCGGTGTTGGAGCAGACTCTTGAGAGTCCCTTGGACTGCAAGGCGATCCAACCAGTCCATCCTAAAGGAAATCAGTCCTGAATATTCATTGGAAGGACTGATGCTGAAGCTGAAACTCCAATACTTTGGCCACCTGATGCGAAGAGCTGACTCATTGGAAAAGACCCTGATGCTAAGAAAGATTGAGGGCAGGAGGAGAAGGGGACAAAAGAGGATGAGATGGTTGGATGGGATCACTGACTTGATGGACATGAGATTGAGCAAGCTCTGGGAGTTGGTGATGGACCGGGAAGCCTGGCGTGCTGCAGTCCATGGGATCACAAAGAGTTGGACACGACTGATCGACTAAACTGACTGACTGACTGAAGTGGAAAAATGCATTAACTGGCTGTACTTTCTAAGCCATGCAATCAATTTTCAATTCCATCCATCAATCATGCAAAGATTTTGGTTAAAATTTTGCCTAATCAATGTTCCTCTTCCCTGATGTTAATGAATAATTTGCTCTTGCAACTTAATTGGATGGCGTTGTGTTTTTCTTTTATTTAACTGATGGATTTAAATCTCACTCAATCCTATCATCTGAAAGATTTTTAAACAGGCTAGAAAATTTTATCCATAAGTTTTTAAAGCATCCAGATACAAGAATTTTTGTGGATGACAAATAGTAAAGCCTCAGTGTTACATAACAGTGGAAAATTTTCAAAACACTCTTGTTCTAAGTACAGTCAGCAGAGAATCATTTTCTGAAGAAACTACTTTCTCACTCTTTACTAAAATGTCAAATTTACCTCGAAGGGCAGACTGTGTTCCTTTTTCAAAAAAAAAAAAAAAAAATCTACAAATAGCACACAGTTGTCAGCTTCTTGTCATCTAGAAAAGGTCAGCAAATGGAAAACACTTGTGTTTCACAAACAAAAGTCATCCCAACAGTGGAGAGGAAGTCTGGGCGGGGGTTGAGGGAGGGCTGAAGCCTGGACCAGTTTCCTTGCACCCCAGGTCCTCTCTGGAGGACAGTGACCACGGGGCCGGGGAGCACTGGGTGGACTCGCTAACCCTCTGGGAGCTGGGTGGTCAGTGTTAGCAGAGTCAGGGCCTGGGGGGAGAACTGAGGATCTGCAGGAAGCTGACCTGAGAAAGGGGGCTTCATGGACCACGTCCAGGAGCTGAATGACTGTGTCTTCTATGTAAAAGATCTAAATTCCAGCCCTGAAAAGAATGCCCGAAGCTTAAAAACGTGAGTCAACATGGAAACATCCAGCAGATTAATTCAAGAAGATGCGGTGATGCAACCCTTGAGGCGCCGTCCCGGGAGAAAGAGGACAAGAAATATCTCAACAGACAAAGCAGAACGATAAAGAGGAAGATACAGCAAAGGAAAACAGGGCTGGCTTAGAAGACAGAGCAGGAGACCTAACCGAGTTCTAGAAGCAGAGAAAAATAACAGCTGGGAGAAAGGCCACACCTGAACCTGGGGAGATTCCTCTGAGTCGAGGAAAGTCTGGAACCTGCACGCTGAAGGGCTCGTTGAGTTCCAGGGTTGTGAGAAAAGGTACAACCTGCATGGCATCATGGGAAGAATTATAGCTCTGCATTCATGTGATTGGCTGTCAGTTGCTAAGTCATGTCTGACTCTTTCGTGACCCGATGGACTATAGCCCCAGGCTCCTCTGTCTGGGGATTTCCCAGGCAAGAACACTGGAGCACGTTATCATGTCCTTCTCCAGGGATCTTCTGGACTCAGAGATCGAATCCATGTCTCCTGCATTGGCAGCCGGATTCTTTCCCTCTAAGCCAGCAGGGAAGCACCACACACCTCAGTTCAGTCGCTCAGTCATGTCCGAGTCCCTGCGACCCCATGGACTGCAGCTCGACAGGCCTCCCTGTCCATCGCCAACTCCCAGAGCTTGCTTAAACTCAAGTCCATCAAGTCAGTGATGCATCCAACCATCTCATCTTCTGTCGTCCCCTTCTCCTCCTATCCTCAATCTTTCTTAGCATCTGGGTCTTTTCCAATGAGTAGGTTCTTCACATCAGGTGGCCAAAGTATTGGAGTTTCATCATCAGCAACAGTCCTTCCAATGAATATTCAGAACTAATTTCCTTTAGGATGGACTGATTGGATCTCCTTGCAGTCCAATGGACTCTCAAGAGTCTTCTCCAACACCACAGTTCAAAAGCATCAATTCTTCGGCACTCAGCCTTCTTTATGGTCCAACTCTCACATCCATACGTGACCACTGGAAAACCATAGCTTTCACTAGACAGACCTTTGTTGACAAAGTAATATCTCTGCTTTTTAATATGCTGTATATATTGGTCATAGCTTTTCTTCCAAGGAGCAAGCGTCTTTTAATTTTATGGCTGCAGTCACCATCTGCAGTGATTTTGGAGCCTCCCCAAAAATAGTCTGCCATTGTTTCCATTGTTTCCCCATCTATTTGCCATGAAGTGATGGGACCAGATGCCATGATCTTAGTTTTCTGAAAGTTGAGTTTTAAGCCAACTTTTTCGCTCTCCTCTTTCACTTTCATCTAGACGCTTTTTAGTTCTTCACACATCTTATCTATAGTAATAGAAATCAGACCAGTCATTATTAGGGGCCAGAGGATTGCCTGGGATAGTCATGGAAATTTTAATAAATACATGATGCATAAATTTGTCAGAACTCATCGACACATACAATTAAAATGGTCCCATTTTGTTGTATGCAAAGTTTGCCTAACTATATTTGAATAAAGATGACAAATTCTAGAGTTTCTCCTTAAAGAAAAGTAATCCAACAGACTTTCAGTCTGAGAGAATAAAAGACGAAACAATCAGAACGCACTGAGAGCTCTTCTGCGGAGCAGCCGATGCTGACAGCGGTGGAGGAGAACAGCAGCTACGGGAGCCCAGCCCCAGGGAGCCCGCGCCAGAAGCGATGCTGCTTTGTCTTCAGGGTGAAAAACATATGAACAAAGAAAAATAATTCACAAGGTGTAGGACCTAAATACTCCATCTAAGAAAACAAAATCCTATCTATTTAAGACATTATTTGTCACATATTCGGTTACTTGAAGCTGAATGCATTCTGAGTGGGTACAATTCTTGATATTAAGTTCTTAGAAAACCAGGGAATAGATGGATCTTTCTTTTTCTTTTTTTAAAAAACGACCTAATATATCAGTATTTGTATGTACTGAGAAACGATGACCACAATAAGTCTGCTTCTGGTGCTGCTGCTAAGTCGCTTCAGTTGTGTCCGACTCTGTGCGACCCCATAGACGGCAGTCCACAAGGCTTCCCCGTCCCTGGGATTCTCCAGGCAAGAACACTGGAGTGGGTTGCCATTTCCTTCTCCAATGCATGAAAGTGAAAAGTGAAAGTGAAGTCACTCAGTCGTGTCCGACTCCTAGCGACCCCATGGACTGCAGCCACCAGGTTCCTCCATCCATGGGACTTTCCAGGCAAGAGTACCGGAGTGGGGTGCCATCGCCTTCTCCAACAATAAGTCTAGTTAGCATCAATGAGTTCTTCCTTAAACTGATCAAGAAAGTGTATAGCCAACAATGTCACAAGTGATATGTGGAGATTATTCAAAGTTTTCTATTAAAGTCCGAAATAGGACATGAGTGTCCGTTTCTGCCTTTGAGGATATTCTTGAATCTTAGCCAACACAAGAAAAATAAAGTGTTAATAGTAAAAAGTGGAAGAGAAAATAATCATCATTTGATGATGATTTAGCTGTCCAAAGGAAATCCAAAAATTTACGTGAAAGGTGTTATAACCGAAACACCAAAAGGTGTTATAGGAAATAGATAAATTGTCATTTGCTTTCTTACATGGGGAGGTATTTTATAGCAGAGAAAAATTATATTGGCAACAGCAAACCCAAATATGTTAAAAGTAGGAATTCATTCCATTAGAAAGACATAAAAAACGACAATCATGAGATTTTTATGGAAGATAATACAGAAAATGGAACTGAACTAATTAAAGAAAAGTTTAGTAAGTGGAGAAGAACATAATGTTCATAGGTGTGAAAGGTCTATATCGTAAAGGTATACACTCCTCTAAGTTTCTCAGTTTATCAGTTCAGTTCAGTCGCTCAATCATGTCCGACTCTGTGACCCCATGGACTGCAGCACGCCAGGTCTCCCTGTCTGTCACCGACTCCCGGAGCTTACTCACTCTCATGTCCATTGAGTCGGTGATGCCATTCATCCATCTCGTCCACTGTCACCCCCTTCTCCTCCCGCCTTCGATCTTTCCCAGCTTCAGGGTCTTTTCCAAGGAGTCAGCTCTTCGCATCAGGTGGCCAAAGTATTGGAGTTTCAGTTTCAGCATCAGTCCTTCCAATGAATATCCAGGGCTGATCTCCTTCAGAATGGACTGGTTGGATCTCCTTGCAGTCCAAAGGACTCTCAAGAGTCTTCTCCAACACCACAGCTCAAAAGCATCGATTCTTGGGTGCTCAGCTGCTCAGCTTTTTTTGTGGTCCAACTCTCACATCCATACATGACCACTGGAAAAACCATAGCTTTGACTAGATAGACCTTTGTTGACAAAGTAACATCTCTGCTTTTTAATATGCTGTCTAGGTTGGTCATAGCTTTTCTACCAAGGAGCAAATGTCTTTTAATTTCATGGCTGCAGTTACCATCTGTAGTAATTTTGGAGCCCCCCAAAATAAAGTCTGTCAGTGTTTCCATTGTTTCCCCATCTATTTGCCATGAAGTGATGGGACCAGATGCCATGATCTTAGTTATCCGAATGTTGAGTTTTAAAGCCAACTTTTCCCTCTCTTCTTTCACTTTCATCAAGAGGTCCTTTAGTTCTTCACTTTCTGCCATAAGGGTGGTGTCATCTGTGTATCTGAGGTTATTGATATTTCTCCCGGCAATCTTGATTCCAGCTTGTGCTTCTTCCAGTCCAGCGTTTCTCATGATGTACTCTGAATATAAGTTAAATAAGCAGGGTGACAATGTACAGCCTTGACGCACTCCTTTTTCTATTTGGAACCAGTCTGTGTTCCATGTCCAATTCTAACTGTTGCTTCTTGATCTGCATACAGATTTCTTAGGAGGCAGGTAAGGTGGTCTGGTATTCCCATCTCTTAAAGAATTTTCCACAGTTTGTTGGGATCCACACAGTCAAAAGCTTTGGCACAGTCAGTAAAGAAGAAGTGGATGTTTTTCTGGAACTCTCTTGTTTTATTGATGGTTGTTGGAAATTTGATCTCTGGTTCCTCTGCCTTTTCCAAATTCAGCTTGAACATCTGGAAGTTCAGGGTTCATGTACTGTTGAAGCCTGGCTTGGAGAATTTTGAGCATTACTTTGCTAGTGTGTGAGATGAGTGCAATTGTGCAGTAGTTTGAGCATTCTTTGGCGTTGCCTTTTTTGGGATTGGAATGAAAATTGACCTTTTACAGTCCTGTGGCCACTGCTGAGTTTTCCAAATTTGCTGGCATATTGAGTGCAGCACTTTCACAGCATCCTCTCTTAGGATTTGAAGTAGCTCAACCGGAATTCCATCACCTCCACTAGCTTTGTTCATAGTGATGCTTCCTAATGCCCACTTGACTTCGTACCCCAAGATGTCTGGCTCTAGGTGAGTGATCACACCATCGTGTTTATCTGGGTCATGAAGATATTTTTTGTATAGTTTTTCTGTGTATTCTTGCCACCTCTTCTTAATATCTTCTGCTTCTGTTAGGTCCATACCATTTTTGTCCTTTATTGTCCCCATCTTTGCATGAAATTTTCCCTTGGTATCTCTAATTTTCTTGAAGAGATCTCTAGTCTTTCCCATTCTATTGTTTTCCTCTGTTTCTTTGCACTGATCACTGAGGAAGGCTTTCTTATCTCTCCTTGCTATTCTTTGGAACTCTGCATTCAAATGGGTATATCTTTCCTTTTCTCCTTTGCTTTTCGCTTCTCTTCTTTTCACAGCTATTTGTAAGGTCTCCTCAGACAACCATTTTGCCTTTTTGCATTTCATTTTCTTGAGGATGGTCTTGATCTCTGCCACCTGTACAAAGTCACGAACCTCCATCTATAGTTCTTCACGCACTCTATCAGAGCTAATCCCTTGAATCTATTTGTCACTTCTACTGTATAATCGTAAGGGATTTGATTTAGGTTGTACCTGAATGATCTAGTGGTTTTCCCTACTTTCTTCAATTGAAGTCTGAATTTGGCAATAAGGAGTTCATGATCTGAGGCACAGTCAGCTCCTGGTCTTGTTTTTGCTGACTGTATAGAGCTTCTCCATCTTTGGCTGCAAAGAATATAATCAATCTGATTTCAGTATTGACCGTCTGTTGATGTTCATGGGTAGGGTCTTCTCTTGTGTTGTTGGAAGAGGGTGTTTACTATGACCAGTGCATTCTCTTGGCAAAATTCTGTTAGCCTTTGCCCTGCTTCATTCTGTACTCCAAGGCCAGATTGCCTGTTACTCCTGGTATCTCTTGATTTCCTACTTTTGCATTCCAGTCCCCTATGATGAAAAGGACTTCTTTTTTGGGGTGTTAGTTCTAGAAGATCTTGTAGGTCTTCATAGAGTTGAAGCTACATAGAGCTTCAACTTCAGCTTCTTCAGCATTACTGGTTGGGGCATAGGCTTGGATTACTGTGATATTGAATGGTTTGCCTTGGAAACGAACAGAGATCATTCTGTTTTTGACATTGCACCCAAGAACTGCATTTCAGACTCTTTTGTTGACCATGATGGCTACTCCATTTCTTCTAAGGGATTCCTGCCCACAGTAGTAGATATAATGGTCATCTGAGTTAAATTCACTGATTCTAGTCCGTTTTAGTTCACTGATTCCTAGAATGTCGACATTCACTCTTGCCATCTCCTGTTTGATCACTTTCAATTTACCTTGATTATTGGACCTAATATTCAAGGTTCCTATGCAATATTGCTCTTTACAGCACTGGACTTTACTTCCATCACCAGTCACATCCACAACTGGGTGTTGTTTTTGCTTTGACTCTGCCTCTTCATTCTTTCTGGAGTTATTTCTCCACTCTTCTACAGTAGCATATAGGGCAACCTTCCGACCTGGGAAGTTCATCTTTCAGTGTCATATCTTTTTGCCTTTTCGTACTATTCATGGGGTTCTCAAGGCAAGAATATTGAACTAGTTTGCCATTTCCTTCTCCAGTGGACCACATTTTGCCATGACCCGTCCATTTGGGTGGCCCTACATGCTATGGTTCATAGTTTCATTGAGTTAGATAAGGCTGTGATCCATGAGATGGGTTTGGCTAGTTTTCTCTAATTGTGATTTTCATAAACTCCTCTAAGTTTCTCAATTTATATGTTTAATTAAATGTCAATTAAAATGTTACAGAACTTCCTTCTTCCTATTTTTTTTGAGGGAAACTCATAAAATACTTCTGAATGATCCTCTAATGCCCACTGGGATGAAATATTGAAAAAAGGGAGCCATAGCTGTGTTCAAAGTTAGGATGATTGGAGAACAGAAATTTGAAATCTGTTATAATGTATCATAAAACTACAGTAATTAAACTGTGTGATATCAGTGCATAATTAGAAGGAGGTAACTCAAGATGCCCAAGAAAGTCCAGAAATGGATCATAACATGGCTGAATTTAGTATTTGCTAGACTAATGAAAAAAGGTGACTCATTTGATAAACCCTAAAACAACTAGAACAAAAAGTATGTGAATACGCTCTGATATCAAGGTAGGAAAATCTTTCTTAAGATTTTCTCTAAAGGAAAAGATGACTAGATTTATTATATAGAGACAAACAAAATTCCGTATAGCAAAAGAAATTAAAACTGGCAAGTTACTATATGTCAATTATATCTTAATTTTTAAACAAGAATAAAGCCTGTATTAGGAGAAACTGGCAAGTTAAAGGTCAAAATCATTTGCAAAATCTATGATAGATAAAGGGCACTGTGTTCAACACATATTTGGCTTTAGAAAGTAATTTAAAACTGCAGTCCAGTAAAAAGAGCAATATTAACACTTGGAGCTAACCTCCGTCACGGCCTAGGCCTGTACCACGGCCAGAGCCTCCGCGCCTGGACCCCTGACCTGGGAGGGTAGGACTGAAGCCTCCTCAGAGATGAGGCAATGGAGTTGCTGGGGCCAAGGCCCCCGGGGGAAGGGGTTTGAACCCAGAGCCTGCGTGCATTCCCAGCGTGTCATTCTAGCCCAAGAGAGTGAGAGATAAAAATGGTCCACAGACTCTGGAGGAATCTGAGTAACAGCCATGAAATGTCATTTTCCGCCTGTCAAGCCGGCTGAGTGTGGAGAGAAGTGCGTGCCCCAGCAGACTTGTCTGCCTTCCTCTTCCTCCCACAAGGGCGGGCTGGAAGCTGCATAGTAGCCCTCCCTGCACAAAACAATGTCCTCCCCTCCATCCCATGCAAATTCAAGAGACCCCCTGGGAATGAGAGGGGGCAGGGCTGACCAGACGTGCATGAGGTGGGCTCCCCAGGACACCAAGGAGAGTCATGAAGTGGCGCTTTCCTCCCTGCCGTGCTCCTGGGGGTCCTGGGTCAGCCTGGCCTGCTGCCTTCCATCCAGGGCATCCCTACCCTGCATCCCTCCATCCCTGCATCCCGCCCTCCATCCCTCCATGCCTCCATCCCGCTCTCCATCCCTCCATCCCTGCATCCCGCTCTCCATCCCTCCATCCCTGCATCCCGCTCTCCATCCCTCCATGCCTCCATCCCGCTCTCCATCCCTCCATCCCTGCATCCCTCTCTCCATGCCTCCATCCCTGCATCCCGCTCTCCATCCCTCCATGCCTCCATCCCGCTCTCCATCCCTCCATCCCTGCATCCCGCTCTCCATCCCTCCATGCCTCCATCCCGCTCTCCATCCCTCCATCCCTGCATCCTGCTCTCCATGCCTCCATCCCTGCATCCCGCCCTCCATGCCTCCGTGCCTCCATCCCGCCCTCCATCCCTCCATCCCTGCATCCCGCCCTCCATGCCTCCATCCCTGCATCCCGCCCTCCATGCCTCCATCCCTGCATCCCGCCCTCCATGCCTCCGTGCCTCCATCCCGCTCTCCATCCCTCCATCCCTGCATCCCGCTCTCCATCCCTCCATCCCTGCATCCCGCTCTCCATCCCTCCATCCCTGCATCCCGCTCTCCATCCCTCCATCCCTGCATCCCGCTCTCCATCCCTCCATGCCTCCATCCCGCTCTCCATCCCTCCATCCCTCCATCCCGCTCTCCATCCCTCCATGCTTCCATCCCGCTCTCCATCCCTCCATCCCTGCATCCCGCTCTCCATCCCTCCATCCCTGCATCCCGCCCTCCATGCCTCCGTGCCTCCATCCCGCTCTCCATCCCTCCATCCCTCCATCCCGCTCTCCATGCCTCCATCCCTGCATCCCGCTCTCCATGCCTCCATCCCTGCATCCCGCTCTCCATCCCTCCATGCCTCCATCCAGCTCTCCATCCCTCCATCCCTCCATCCCGCTCTCCATGCCTCCATCCCTGCATCCCGCTCTCCATGCCTCCATCCCTGCATCCCGCTCTCCATCCCTCCATGCCTCCATCCCATCCTCCTCTGCCTGGAACCTGCTTCCTGTGAGTGCTCTGAGCCGTGTCACAGGCCATGTCCTTGCTCGCCCCCCACGGCCATCTTCTCCATGCTGTTCGTGAATCACATCCATCTTAACAAACACTTCTCCATCTGCCCTGGAGAAGATTCGTTCCTGCATCCTACCAGGCTGGGATGGGAGCACATTTAAACTTTACCGCCCACGGGGATAATGTGTATATACTTTTAAAATCTCCACGATAAGGAGCAACTCGTCCTGTCTCCTTCAGAGTCCACAGTTTCATCCGACACCAGCCAAGTTTGACAGGAACCAGCAGGTCCAGAAATCCCCAAGGCTCTGCTGAGACGGAGGATCCCACCCTCGCCTTGTCTGCTCGTAAAGATGGACGTGATTCATGAACAGCATGAAGAAGCTGGCCGTGGAGAAGATGAGCAAGGAGATGGCTGGTTCCGGAACCAGAGAGGGTCGGCCTGGGGCCTGTGGCCACCCTGCCCTTGTTTATCCCCAAGAACTCAGCTCGGTGGTGCTTTGGTCTCTGCCCCAGCATCTGTTTATTGATGCCGTGATGAATGGGGTGGCATCGCCAGGGGAGAAAAGCCGCTTCCTGCGTGCACTGTGACAGGGGCCCCTCCCTGAGTCTCCAGGGCATTTATCCTGTGCTGTACGCGACAGTCAAAGCCCATCTGGAGCCGTCCACGGCCGCTGAGCGCCCACCATGAGCCCTGTCCCCATCTTCATCACCAGCACAGGACGCTCGCAGCCACCTACTGTGTGCGTTGCGTGCGGGTCCTGGGGCCTGGGGCGGTGAAGGGCAGGGAGGCCTGGCGGGCTGCAGTTCACGGGGTCACAGAGTCGGACACAACTGAGCAACTGGACAACAGCAGCTGTCTGTACTGTGTGTGGATTCTGGGGCCTGGCGCGGTGGGGACAGAGAGAGAGGTGAGGAGCCACAGAGACTCAATGGGCAGGGGAACACACCCTGTCCTCAGGGGCCTGCCAGCCCCTGGGGCGGCCAAGACATGTGCAGAGACCAGTCCTCTGACCCATAGCGACCCTCCCAGAGGAGCAAAGAAGGTAACCAGAACATTCTACCGGTTTAGAACAGACTCTGATTCAAGATTGCTTAGAGTGCTAACTGCGGAGCTCCACTGCAGAGGCTTCCAGTTGTCCCCTATTTCCTAGAAATGGAATCTTTTTTAGCCACACCCATGGCTGCCTGGAATGAAACCACATTGCCCAGCTTCACACGCATCTCTGCGGGAGCCTGTGGCCCAGGGCCTGGCCAGCGGGCGGGAGTGGGTCATGGTGTCACCTTCTCTTTCCCCTTCCTGCCGCCCAGCACAAGGGCAGACCGGTCAGAGCTTGGACACCTATGACCACGAGGGCTGCCTGGTGACGCTGGAGCAGGGGATGGAGCCCGGAACCCCAGCAATCATGTGGAGCAAAGCTGCCCAAGCAGCCTGGACGTGGCTTCCAGAGCTCTGGCTTGAAGGAATGAAGCTTGGTGAAGTCAGTGCTCAACTGGGGTCCCTCCCGCCTGAAATAAAGCCAATCCCAGTGGACTGAAGTGCCTGCTATGTGTCAGTGCCTCGTGGAAAAATGGGTGCTGTGGGGACAAGCAAGACTGAGACAGTCCTGCTCCCAGGGAACGTCCACTCAAGCGAGAGAAGCAGAGAAAAGGCAACAAACCAGAAAACACACGTCTTTTCAAGTCCTGATAGGTTTAAGGAGCTAAGGTGGCAGCTTGGGCTGCCCAGGTGGCTCAATGGTAAAGAATCTGCCTGCAGTGCAGGAGATGTGGGTTTGACCCCTGGGTCAGGAAGATCCCCTAGAGAAAGGAATGGCAACCTACTCCAGTATTCTTGCCTGGAGAGGTCCACGGACAGAGGAGCCTGGCTGGCTACAGTCATAGGGTTACAGAGAGTCAGATACGACTTTGCGACTCATGGGTTGCCATTCCCTTCTCCAGGGGATCTTCCCAACCCAGGGATTGACTCCAGGTCTCCTGCATCACAAGCAGATTCTTTATCACCTGAGCCACCAGGGAAACCATCAACAGCAGCAACAAGGTGATAACTCGCAAAGCCAGAGAGGGGCAGGGACAGGGGAGAGCAGATGGGGAGGCTTCCCAAAGGAGGCGGGTTTAGGAAGATGGGACGAGGAGAACAGGACACCAGTTAAAGGGAACTGGTCAAAAGTTGGAACCAGAAGAGATGGGGATCTGCCTGTGATGGACCAGGGGGCCACGGCAGGGATGAGCCGGTATCTGAGCTGTGGAAGGTGTGGGCTCTCGAGTGTGGGGAGAGGGCCCCCGGGTGGTCTTCTTCTGGAGCAGCCCCTGGAGCTGGAGCTGGCTTTGGTCGGGGTGTGTCCAGCACAGGAAATGCCTGGTCACTGGCCCCAGTGTCTCCACACTCAGGGAAAAAATGCTAATTCCTGGGCCCTGGCTGCCGGAGGGCAGGGCCTGTCTGATTTCCTGTAATTGGATTAGCGCTGATGAAGTCTAACAGCCCAGTTTTAAGGGTCTCAAGGTCTTCTGGCCTAACACCCTCCGCCTTCTGAGAGCCCTCCTGCCCTCTGGCGAAGGGCCCTGACTTCCTGCAGGACGACTGTCCTCCAGGGCCACAGACCTCTCCTTGCAGGAGGTTGTACTGTGCTGAATTGGAGTCTGACCCCTCTTTGAGCACTTCCTCTGGATCTACTGAACGTAAGATGAATCTCTTTACAAACAAGAAGCCATCAACCACATGCGCTCACTCATCACGACCTATAAGTCTCCTCTTTTTCTGGCTGAATGTCTTCAAAATCCACAGTCATTTCTCTCTCTATTGGCTGAAGCTCAGCCTCCTGGGGCAGCGGCTTAGGAAGGACCGTGTCGGCCCTGAGCCAGCTCAGCATCGCTCATTACTAGAGAGATCAAATCAAAACCACAATGAGGTACCACCTCACTCCAGTCAGAATGGCCATCATCAACAAGTCTACAAGCAATAAACGCTGGAGAGACTGTGGAGAGAAGGGAACCCTCCTACACTGTTGGCGGTACAGCCACTGTGGAGAGCGGAGCGGAGGCTTCCTTAAAAACTAAAAATAGAATTACCATACGATCCTGCAACCCCACTCCTGGGCATGTATCTGGAAAAGACAAAAACCTTAATTTGAAAAGATACGTGTACCCCACGTTCACGGAGCATCATTTACAACAGCCAAACGTGGAAGCCACCTAAACGTCCATCGACAGAGGAGTGGGTAAAGAAGGTGTGGATCTACGTGTACAGTGGAATTCTCCTCAGCCACAGAAAGCGTGAAATTAGTCCATTTGCAACAACACAGACAGACCTAGAGATTATCATACTGAGTGAAGTAAGTCAAAGACAAATATCATATGATATCACTGACATGTGGAACCTCTAAAAAATGATACAAATAAATTTGTTTATAAAAGAGAAACAGACTCGCAGACTTAGAGAACAAACTTATGATTACCAAAGGGGAAAGGTTGGGGGGAGAGATAAAATGGGAGTCTGAGATTGACATGTTGAGATTCAATACGTCACACTGAATGTTATGTGACATATTGAATATCAGTCATTCAGTTGTGTCCAATACTTTGCAACACTATGGACTGTAGCCCACCAGGCTCCTCTGTCCCTGGGATTCTCCAGGCAAGGATACCGGAGTGGGTTGCCATTTCCTCCTCCAGAGGATCTTCCCACCCCAGGGATCAAACCAGAGTCTTTTATTGCAGGTGGAGTCCTTACTGCCCGAGCCACTAGGGGAGACCCCATGTACACACACTGCTGCTGCTGCTAAGTCGCTTCAGTCGTGTCCGACTCTGTGCGACCCCATAGACGGCAGCCCACCAGGCTCCCGTCCCTGGGATTCTCCAGGCAAGAACACTGGAGTGGGGTGCCATTTCCTTCTCCAGTGCATGAAAGTGAAAAGTGAAGGTGAAGTCGCTCAGTCGTGTCCAACTCTTTGAGACCCCATGGACTGCAGCCCACCAGGCTCCTTTGTCCACGGGATTTCCCAGGCAAGAGTACTGGAGTGGGGTGCCATCGCCTTCTCCATGTACACATAGACTACTATACCTAAAACAGATGACTAATAAAGACGTACTGTATAGCACAGGGAACTCTGCTCAACATTCTGTAATAACCTCCCTGGGAAAATAATTTGAGAAAGTATATATATATATATAAAACTAAATCATTTTGCTGTACACCTTAAACTAACACAGCATTATAAATCAATAACATTTCAATATAAAATAAAAATTTAGAAAAAGTAAAGTCACAACTAAAAAAAAAACAAAGACTGGAGATAAAATGCAATGATGAAGGCAGCAGGCTCTGGGCAGTGTCCCTTGCTGCTTCTCCGCAGATGCAGCTCCACTTGCTGCTCACAGAATGTGGCCAGAGGACCCTTTAAGACTTTTTAGTTCACCCTCCAGTCTTAGCTTTCTAGGGCCGCCATAACAAATGACCACAAAGTGGGTGGCTGCAAGCAACAGAAACAGACGCTCCATCAGTTCTGGAGGCTGGATGTCCAAAGTCACAGCCCTGGTGGATTGGTTTCCCCAGAGGGTTCGGGGAGAAGCCACTCCAGCCTCTGTCCGGCTCACAGAAGGTGCTGGCAGGTCAGGGGGCCCTCGGCCTGCAGGGCGTCATCCGGCTGCCTCTCTTCGCGTCGCTTCTCTCTGTTCCTGTGTGCCCTCCCCTCTCTTCTCTTCTGAGGGAGATCACTGTCTTTAGGGCCCACCTTAATCCAGGAAGATTTCATCTGAGATCATCACCTTAATTATATCTACAAAGGCCCTTATTCCAAACGAGGTCATATTCTGAGGTTGCTGGTGACCACAGCTCTCCGTTCAGTCAGTTCATCGCTCAGGTGTGTCCGACTCCTTGCGACCCCATGAACCGCAGCACGCCAGGCCTCCCTGTCCATCACCAACTCCCGGAGTCCACCCGAACCCATGTCCATTGAGTCAGTGATGCCATCCAACCATCTCATCCTCTGTTGTCCCCTTCTCCTCCTGCCCTCAATCTTTCCCAGCATCAGGGTCTTTTCCAGTGAGTCAGCTCTTCACATCAGGTGGCCAAAGAATTGGAGCTTTAGCTTCAGCATCAGTCCTTCCAGTGAACACCTAGAACTGATCTCCTTTAGGATGGACTGGTTGGATCTCCTTGCAGTCCAAGGGACTCTCAAGAGTCTTCTCCAGCACCACAGGTCAAAGGCATCAGTTCTTCAGTGCTCAGCTTTCTTTATAGTCTAACTCTCACATCCATACATGACCACTAGAAAAACCATAGCCTTGACTAGATGGACCTTGTCGGCTAAGCTCTCAGAGGTGACCCCAACCACCCCACTTCACCACTGCACCTGACAGGTGAACAAAGTGAGGGGTTTGCAGGGGGTCGCCAGCGACTCGGTGAGGGATTGGACAGCGGTGCTGGGAGGCCACAAGGCAGGCGTGGTGAGACCTGCTCACTGCAAACAGTGTTCTGGGGGCTTCTCAGGTCATCAAAGCTCACCTCTGTTAGAGACAAAGTTCTGAAAAAAGTACTGCTTTGAAGATAAGCATTCTAAACCGTATGCATGTCCTCTCCCAACTTACTAAACAGAATTTAAAGCAAAAAAGTCCATCACCATTTTGTCATCTTGTTGGTAACTCGGGGTCACTGCTAAGCAGAGGCAGTGATGTGGTGATGCTCAGCTGGGCTGTGGCCCCTATACATTCCTGAGCTTCCTGACTTTCCCAAGAATGCTCAGTTCTCAAAAGGGCAGCTTATTCATTCATCACCAGCTCTCATAGGACACTTGTCTCTTAAAGAGATAAGATGTAAAATTCATGGAAACGCTCTATTTTTGGGGGGGGGGATATTAATCTTTATCTGCTTTCTGTATCTTTCATCCTCATCCCATTTCCAGCAGATCACCCAGCTCTTTGTCAGTCTTTTGCCTCAGGGATTTTTTATTTTTCCAGGCAGAAAGCCAAAGCAGCTTGAAGCCAAACGCTCTTTCTGTCTTTTGTAAAAAGCTAAGCCCATTTCATAAAACTCTAATCCCAAAGGGCGAGTGGGAGGGAGAGAGAGTGATTCCCTGAGATTTGGAAGAGAGCAGTCCCGAGGGCCCTGGATCTGAGCAGAACCAGGCTGAGTGCAGGAAGGGTGTGGGCCGGCCACGCTGTGCCCCAGGAAGGCTGAGCCCAGGTGCTGTGGGTTTCCACTTTGGCAAGGATTCCTGAGCTCCAAGCATGGCCCCGAACAGGAGAAGGATGCTGGGGAAAGGCCTCCGCTGGGCATGACCGCTCGAGGCTCTCTTCGGTCTTCTGGGCATCACGGAAGCTTCTTGATTCTGGAGCAACTCCAGGATAGGAGTTGTTGTTCAGTCACTAAGTTGTGTCCAACTCCTTGTGACCCCATAGACTGCAGCACGCCAGGCTTCCCTGTCCATCACCAACTCCCAGAGCTTGTTCAAACTCATGTCCATTGAGTCAGTGATGCCATCCAACCAACTCGTCCTCTGTTGTCCCCTTCTCCTCCTTCAGTCTTTCCCAGCATCAGGGTCTTTTCCATGAGTCAGCTCCTCGCATCATGTGGTCAAGCACTGGAGCTTCAGTATCAGTGCTTCCAGTGAATATTCAGAGTTGATTTCCTCTAGGATGGGAGGGAGGGGTTGAATTTTCTGCCACCCCATAGGGTGGGGCTCAAAATTGGGCTTAAGCTGACATAAGAAGATAAAGAAATGAACTTTCTGGATTTCTGGACAACATGGCACTGTAAGTTAACGCTCTGTGGCTTCTTCTCTGCTCCAAATCCATGGCAACTGCACACAGAAGTTACAGCCACACTGCGGAACATGCCGAGCGCCTCAGACTCAGGAACAGAAGACAGGAAGCAGTGATAGGTGCGGGCTGGAGGCGTGCTGGGCTCCGGGTCCAGAGGCATGAAGGTGGCAACAGTAACAGTGACTGAAAGAGCCCCACCTGAGGGGTGAGGACAGGACGACAGAGGCGGCCCCTGCGTACAGCCCCCCACCCACGAGAGGGAGTGGAAAGTTCCAGCTGAGTGCCTTCTACAGATGTGAGGACCAGTGTGGGGAAGCAGCCGCATATCTAGAACCTGGGTGGAGAACACCTGCTCGGTGACTGTGGCCAGCGTACCCAGTGGGCCCCTCCAATCCTTTGGCCTCCTGATGCAAAGAGCTGACGCATTGGAAAAGAGCCTGATGCTGGGAAAGATTGAGGGCAGGGGGAGAAGGGGACGACAGAGGACGAGATGGTTGGATGGCATCACCGACTCGATGGACATGAGTTTGAGCAAGCTCTGGGAGTTGGTGATGGGCAGGGAAGCCTGGCATGCTGCAGTCCATGGGGTCACAAATAGACATAATTGAGCGACTGAACTGAACTGAACCAGAAACCTGGAGACAAAAAAGATGATCACTGAAGTAGAAATAGCCAGTAGACAGGATAAAATCAAGCCAAGTGCAGTCAGAGAGATAGTAGATGAATCGGAAGGTAGATGGAAGGAATTCACCAAGAATGCATCCGAGAAAAACAGAGATTCAGAGGTCACCCAACGTGAAACAGCGACTTAGAGACACTTGGGTGTGGCTGGGCAACTCTGGCAGGAGGAGAGGAGCTCCGGAGAACAGGAAGAGGGGAGAGGTCATATTTGAACAGACACCAAGAGGGACCCCAGACTGAAAGGAAACACAAATCCTCAGACCGCAGCCACCTCTGACAATCAAGCAGGAGGATAAAATGAACCCTTGGTCATCTCTGTCATAGATTATAGGGGAAACCCCAAAATGAATTGCTCAGTGTAATACTATTCCATATTTTTTGCATTGCGTAAATAATAAAAATAACAAAGATGCAATAAAAGATATCAAATCTCTTTTCTGGTTCAGAGAGAAGATGTAAATACTTTAGACTTCATCTGAGAAGACTTGGAGTTTGGAATGTCGACTGAAAACAAAGCCTAGCCAGCACAAGACTGGAAATAAAACCTGTAGCCTCCCCAGCATTGTGGAGAAGAGAAGGACTTCAAAGAATTCCATCATGCCAGGAAAGGGCAGACAAGATCAAAGGAAGCAAAGGAAATTCACAGTATGTGAACTATCAGACAAAATAGGAAAAATCATCCCACTATTTCAGTATCCAATGTACATAAAAGGGATTAAATTCAAGTGTAAAGGCTGGAGACTGTAGGACTGAACCTCTATCCCCCAAATTCAACTAAATGCCGCTTCAAAGATACACATAAAATGGATGGCAGAGACAGGTTTAAAAAAAAAAGAACGAAAGAAGCAAAGTGAACACAAAGAAAAGAAAGTCATTAGAATAAAAAGTTAGATTTAAGACCAAGCCTTCACAGCGCCATGGACAGGATGGGCTGGTTACGCTGAGCGCCCACTTGGGTAGCTGGCAGCCTGTACCCTGTCATTCTGGCTCTGCGATCAGGACCCGGGCGGTCGGAGGGGCCTCTACCTGGGCCGTCACTGGACAGAGACCCCCCCAGAGCCACGGGCTGGCTCTGAGCACTTCTGCCTGAAAGCGTCCCGCCACTGCCCAGAGCTCACTGGCCAGAGCAGGTGGCCCATGCTCCTGAGCTCAGCAGGGGGGGCACTCAAACTCACCTTGGAGAAGGTAAACAAAATACTGCATATGGTGACGATCACACCCGCCCCACCCCCAGTAACCACGTGCGAAGAGGGTCCAGCCGGCCTGAAGGTTGAACACATACCTAAGAACATGCATTCATGCACAAGCAAGATTTTTCACCCTGTGGGGCCTGGCAGTTTGGGAGGGGTGCCCTTTCTTTCCATTTCCTCTGCTGACTGCTGAAGGTCACCCTCAGGGAACGTCAGAGCACCCACTTGTTTTCCTTCTGGGGGCCCACCCTGCACAAAGCTTCCTCCCAGGCATGTGGACCCCCAGACAGAATGACACAGGCTCTGCCACGTGGGTCAGGATGAGCGCCGACCTCCCCTGAGAGCTCTGCTCCATGGGGACATCCCACAGAGGGTCACGACAATGAGACCAGCAGCCATCCATGGGGGCAGGGTGGGTAAGACCCCAAGACACGAGTTGGAAGCTGGAAGCTGGGCAGAGGCCGTGTGCGGAGACCGCAAGCCGTGGAGAAGGGTGGTCCATGGTGGTCAGGGCCTGGCCGGGGAACCCCCACAGTGAGCAACAAGCAGGCATGGCCATCCAGTCCTGAGAGGTCTTCCCCGACCTGTGTCCCGTCTCTGCTCTCCCTCCCTGGGTCCCGCCAGCATCAACCCTCCTTACCTCGTACCTGGAGCTCGTCTTGTTCCCAGACACCACCAAGGGCTGCAGATAGCAAGCTCGGTCTCTTCATGATCCTAATATTACACTTCAGGGCCTTCCGGTGGGAAGATTTTTCTTAGATTGTATTGAAGCAGAGTTGGGTTACAAGGTTGTGTTAATTTCTGTGGTACAGCAAAGAGTCAATTATACACACACAGATACTCTTTTCCACTAGGGTTTACCCCAGGTCATTGAGTGTATTAATCGTCCCCTGGGCTGTGCAGCAGTACCTGTTGTTGACCCATCCTGCACACACTAGTTTGCACCTGCTGGTCCCAAACTCCCAGTCCTTCCCTCCCCCACGCCCCTCCCCCGTGGCAGGCAGCAGTCTGTTCTCTGCGTCTGTGAGTCTGTTTCTGCTTTGGAGGTATGGCGGGAAGATACTTTTGCGGTGGCTCAGGGGACTTCACTCTCAGCTTCTCGGTCAGACATCAGTGTGCAGGGTTTCTGGAAGCCCCGGGGGCGCAGCAGGAGCCCAGGGCTTGGAGTTGCCCAACTTGACTACTCCAGTTCCTCCAGCTTTTAGCTCATGACCTCGATCAAGATTTAAACTTCCAGCTTCATTTTCTCTTGTAAAGAGAACACCTTCCCCGCCTGCTTGAGGGCCCTCAGAGTGGCAATACCGGGCAGACGCAGGTGCGATGGGGCTGTTTGGGGATGGCGAAGCTGGGGCCACCAAGCCTGCCACTTCCCTGCTTGCCTGTCGCACAGAGTATTTCTCTCCAGGGCTCCCCCTTCTCAGAACCCACTCCAGATTCTTCTCCTCACCCTTAAACTGCACTTAGAGGATATATAATGCTTAGAAAGTATTAGAATATTTTAAAATACCCATTTTAAAAACATAAACCCACATCTTTACTATGTATCACGGACTCGATGGATGTGAGTTTGAGCAAGCTCCGGGAGTTGCTGATGGACAGGGAGGCCTGGCGTGCTGCAGTCCATGGGGTCGCCAAGAGTCAGACACGACTGAGCAACTGAACTGAACTTAGGAAGCACAGGTAGGCCCCCGCAGGGGTTTGGGGTGGGTTTTGCCTGGTTTGTGGGGGGCGCACACATGCATGTGGAGCCTGGCTCTTCCGTGGGGACAGGGACGTGCCGCCGGGGTGACCAGGCTCTGCTCCCCCCATCCCACCCAGCGACACTGAGTCCAGTCCTGGGGGAGTTAAAGAGAGTGGGCGGCTGGGACCCCAGCATGCAGGGGTTGGCTCCCCCGACCTCCTTCCTTAATTTTTATGGAACTGGCCTCCCCTCCCAGGCTCTTGCCTTCATGGGAGGTTTTGCCATTTTATTGCTCAAAGTTTGCGAAATGTTTCAGCCTTTGACTTAAGAGCCTGGAGAACCCCTTCCCGCGCCTCTGCAGCGGGCCTCTGGAACAGTCACATCCTGTGGGGAGCCAGGGGGTGGGCGCCACGCCCCCAGTGAAGGGTCCGCTGGGCTTTATTTCACCAGCGCTTGTTTACCTACATCTCCTGCCTCCATTAACGACTCTCACTTTGTGGTTCTGCAGCCAGGAGCAGCAGTTTCGGGTCCAGGACGGGATTAACAGTTTTAATCTCCTTGGTGTTCCTAGAGAATTCCAAAAGCAAGGCGCTGGGTGTATCTGGGGGATGTGCTTCCCTACAGGGCCATCCAGGGAACCCAGTCGTCGTGGGATCCAGGCTTTGGCCGAGAGGACCACCAAGGTTTCAGGGTTGGAGGAGAAAGGTAAAATTTTCAAGAGCTTCTGATCTCTCTGAGTGTTAATTTGAAGTCATAGAAAGGTCAAGAGGGCCCTTTCCAAAACAATAAAGATGTTACGAAACCTCCTTGCTCGGCATGCTGAGCACAGGAGCTAGCTGTGGAACGTCGTCTGTAGGCCTCAGACGACGTTCTGTGAGTCCAGAAAGTTTTCCTATTAAACGTGGTGGGGCCTTGAGCCTCCAGGCCTGGGCGAGGCTGCCAAGAGGCTGGCACGGTTTTTACAAGGCGGCCAGCAAGCCGCTGGGGACCAGCACTTTGTCATCTTCTATTCTTACATCACATGTTTCCCCCCTTTCATCGTGGAAAGGAATTCAGCCCAACGGCCAGGAAGATGCTCTCGGTGGAGTGTGGATGCGAAGCCCTGAAGCAGAGCACCCGGGGCTGGTGCTGAGTCTCCTGAGAACAGACGGGGATGGCGGGTGAGGGGCTCAGGGGGTGCTCTCTGGCCCTGACGGGGCGGGGACCACAGAGCAGGGCACACGTGATCAGGTGATGGCTTTCCCAGCATGGTGCTGTTCCTGAGTCCAAACTCACTCTGCTCACCGCATCACAGGCCAGTAAATCGGGAGACGAGCTGTTGGGCAGGAATAGCGACTCTACTGGGAAAGCCAGTAGGTGAGAAGATGGTGGATTCGTGCCCCATAGACTATTTTACCTGAGTTAGAATTGAGGCTTCTTTTATACTTAAAGGACTTCCCTGGTGACTCAGCTGGTAAAGAATCCACCTGCAACGCGGGAGACCTGGGTTCAATCCCTGGGTTGGGAAGATCCCCTGGAGAAGGCAAAGGCTACCCACTCCAGTATTGTGGGCTGGAGAATTCCATGGACTGTATAGTCCATGGGGTCGCAAAGAGTCAGACATGACTGACCGACTTCCGCTTCGCTTTTGTACTTACAGAGGGGAGGGTGTGGTTGACGTCGCAGATCCTTTGGTGTTGGTATCCTCCGTTCTTGCAGCTGCCCTTGTAGGTCAGGTCTCCTTTCTGTTCTCTGTTCTGAAGCTTTTTATCTCCCTATGAATGGAACAGAGTTATACTCTTAAAGGTCAGAGCCTTGAGAATAGGTTCTTCGGTATATTTCAGGCTCTAGGCAACATTGAGCTTCCCCGGTGGCTCAGAAGGAAAAAAAAAAATCTGCCTACAATGCAGGAGACCTGGGTTCAATCCCTGGGTCGGGAAGATTCCCTGGAGAAGGGAATGGCAACCCACTCCAGTACTCTTGCCTGGCGAATCCCATGGACAGAGGAGCCTGGCAGGCTACAGTCCATGAAGTCACAAAGAGCCAAACGTGACTGAGCAGCTAACACACACACCGGAAACATTCTTTTGCAAAACGTGCGGAGCCAGCATGACTACACACGTGCAGCAGAGCACAAGGTCACAGTAAAGGGACAGACCCCACACGGAGCTGGATTCGTTCCTCCCCATCACCGTGCTTTCAGGAAAAGAAACTCAAGGTACATCCTGCTCCCCATGCACCCGGGCCACTCACTCCCTATGTGGTTTCTGAGCAGCCCCCATAGAAGCCTCAGCAATATTCAAGCTGCCCGGAGATCTTTGGAAGGGCTGACGTTGGCCAGGCCCAGCAGGAGGCGGGCTCTGGCAGCACCCAGGAGCCCCGCTCCCCTCTCCAGGCTGCCTCCCTGCCTTCCTGGCCTAGAGTAGCCCAGGGTCTCTGCTCAGACTCCACCTCTGATCTTCAGCGTGGAGGGAGGGGGTGGGGAGGAGATTTGGGTGTTTCAGAGACTGAGTGCAAAGTCAGCGCTGTTGCTCACTGGGTAGGTGTCTCAACCTTGAGCAGACCCCCTCCTCTGAAATTCAGCCTCACTGTTCTATTCCTCCCTGGGGGCTGTGAAGACACCACAGTTCTAGGATGTGAAGCTCTAAACAGACCCACAGGGTGCTCATCCACGAAGGAAGGAGCTGAGACCTGTGGGCCTGCTTCTAAAGCTGGAAGCCCCCATCAGCCTCCGAGGGCTGCAAAGAGCTAGGTGGGACCATCTGGGGGCTTCCACCCTGTGGTTGCTAGGAATGATGGCGCTGTGAACATGTCCTTTATTTCCTATGACTTTGACTTTTCTTTTTGGCTGCCCCATGAGACATGCAGGATCTTAGTTCCCTGACCAGGAATCAGACTGATGCCTCCTGCAGTGGAAGCACAGAGTTTTAACCACTGAACCACCAAGGAGTCCCAATACTGACATTTTTGAAGAGTGTAGATCAACCATTTTGTAGCATGTCCTTCAGCCTGGGTTTGTCTAATGTTTTCTTTGTGATTCAGTGTATGTTCCGCATTTCTGGCCGGGATATAATAGGATTGGTTTGTCCTCGGCGTGTCACTTAAGGAGGGCTGTGAAGTCACCTCGTCCCGTGGTTAGTGATGGACCTCAGTCACTTGGTGAAAGGGTGTTTCCAGGTTTCCCCACTATAAAAAGACCCATTCCCCCTAGCAGTTCATAGTCTGTGGGGGGTACATTGAAACTCGGGGATGACCCGTTTCCTAACACACTTTGACTCACTGACCTTAGCATCCATTGATGATTCTTGCATGAATCATTTTTTCCATGCCATATTGATGGCAAAATTATGATTTCCTAACTCTTGTCATTCCTTCCACATTTACTGGTTGATATTCTACTATAATATGAGGCTTCCCAGGTGGCACAGTGGTAAAGAATTCGGCTGCCGATGCAGGAGATGCAAGAGCCTTGGGTTAAATCCCTGGGTCGGGAAGATCCCCAGTATTCTTGCCTGGAAAATTCCATGGACAGAGGAAGCTGGCAGGCTACAGTCCATGGGATTACAAAGAGTCAGACACATCTGAGTGACTGAGCACACACACACACATTCTACTACAAAAGGGAAATTTCCTTCTCTTGCTTGCTTTCTACAATTTATATGGAAACACGGTCTCTCTCTCTTGCTTTAAAAAATGTCATGCATTATAGCCCATCGCTGTCAATAATTAATCTCTCTGCTCAAATTGTCTTAGACTCAACACTGAGGGTACCTTCCTCCTATTCTGCTTTCATCATATCCTGAGCATTTTTTAACCTTCGGGCGGAACAAGACACTCTAGGCTCATCGTGTTTGCTTCAGTCCTAGAATCAACCATTTTCTCAGGGAAACCTGGTTTCTTTCAGTGGAGAAAGGTTGATATTTAAGGACCAAATCTGACCCTAGCATGTGCATTGCTGATAGGCATCACTGTTTCTAGGCCCTTTCCATGGACAGAGCCAAGACATCCATACAAAAAAGAAAACACAGATATTTTAAAGTCATGATCTGACTCTGACATGTCTATGTAAGCCCAACACCACAGAACTCTTCCCTGCCTCCTACTGGTCTACATTTATTCCTCCCCTTCTCCGCAATATCAGTGTGATTATTCATTTACACAAATAGAATACATATGATTCAACGATAAACGTACTGAGTAATGTTCAAGATTTATACCCAGCAAAAATATCTTTTTTCTCTTTAGACTGAAGTTATCGTCAAAAGTTTACTTAAATAAATTCCTATTTCCCTGCTATATGGTTATTGTTATGCTGCTATGTAACAGACCAGGCTTCCCAGGTAGTGCTTGTGGTAAAGAACCCACCTTCCAATGCAAAAGACATAAAAGAAACGGGTTCAATCCATGGGTTGGGAAGATCCCCTGGAGGAGGACTTGGTAACCCACTCCAGTGTTCTTGCCTGGAAAATCCTATGGACAGAGGAGCCTGGTGGGCTACTGTCCACTGGGTTGCAGAGTCAGACATGACTGAAGCGACTTAGCATGCAGGCACATGTAAAGAGACCACACAAAAATGTAGAGGCTTAGCAGTTTGTTATTATTATCCCTAACAGTTGTGTGAATTGCCAGTGTTCAGCTGAGTGATTCTGTCTTGAGGCTTCTCCTGTGGATGGCCAGATAGAAGCTGAGGTTGGTGTCATCCACTCAACAGGGCTGTTCGTTCAAGACGGCTTCTGTGGTTTGGGTGAACATGTGCACACCCTCTGCTGGCCTCTCTCCCAGAGCGGCTCAGCCCTGCAAGAGGGAGAAGCTGACAGCTGCCAGGTGAGCTCTCAGTTACGGATGGAGCCGGCCCAGCATCACTTCTGCCAGATTAGGGCTGAAGCTGGGTTCCCTGTGGGCTGGATGTCCAAGATGGCTTTATCACTCACACATTTGGGGCCTGCCTCTCTAGCACGGGAGCCTAGATTTCTTACATGGAGGCTCGGGCCTCCAAGAGAGGAAGTGGAGGCTGCCAAGCCAATTAAGGCATATTCCAGAGCTGGCTCAGCATCACTTCTGCCATATTCTATTCATCCAAGTAGTTACAGGAATCTCCCCGATTCAAGGGGGTAGACAGATAGATGCCACCTCTTGACAGGGGCCATATCAGGGAATATTAGGCCATTATCTGCGAAATGTGTTGCAAACATTTCCCTCCATTGATTATCTTTTATTTATTTTATTTTTTAAGTTTTTTTTAATTCTCTCTTTTATTTTTTGATTATATCTGTTTTTGTCTTTTTTTTTTTAACTTTACAATATTGTATTGGTTTTGCCATACATCAACATGAATCTGCCACAGGTATACACGTGTCCCCCATCCTGAACCCTCCTCCCTCCTCCCTCCCCGTACCATCCCTCTGGGTCGTCCCAGTGCACCAGCCCCAAGCATCCAGTATTTGATTATCTTTTAAATTCCTCTTTGCCTTGATTGCATGCTCTCCCTAACTGGGTCTGGATTTTTTAGTCATGGCTAGAAAGCATTTCCCCACCCACACTTATAAAGAAAGCCACATGTATTCTTTTTTAGGGCATTTAGATCTCTGCTGACTTCACTCCCTCTTCTCCATCCCTCCCTCCTACAGTGAGGAAGGAAGCCTAAGGACACCTCACCCAGCTGGAATGCTAATGAACCAGGAAAGGCCCTTGGGGAGACAGAAGGAAGTCCAGGCAGCAACAGCCCACCCCTCCTTCAGCCAGAACCTGTAAGATGCTCACAGGTGTGAATTCCAAGTTGCTGCCTCCTGATTGAAGAGAAGAAGCAAGTTTGCCTGAAGCAGCAACAAGTGACATCTGAGGAGCGTGACCTCATGGTTTTCCCCAGAAGTCAGGAAAAACTGTACAAAACATGCTCAGTCTTGTCTGAGTCTTTGTGACCCCAAGAACTGTAGGCCGTCAGGCTCCTCTGTCCATGGAATTCTCCAGGCAAGTATATTGGAGTGGGTTCCCATTCCCTTCTCTAGGGGATCTTCCCAACTCAGGGATCAAACCTGGGTCTCCTGCACTGCAGGCAGATTCTTTACCACCTGAGCCACCAGGGAAGCATACAAAATAGGAAAACAATTACATTTTTTATTATGAAAAACTCCAAATGTATAAAAGTAGAGAATATCATAAACCCCCCACATACTCATTACCCAACTTCAACACACATCTCTAGTTTGGGATACTGATTCACAGAAAAGGATTCAGGAAGCTCCCAGCCAGGCCTCCCAGTGCCCAGCGTGTCCTGAGGTCTTGGGCAAATCGCCATCTACCGAACCCTGAGAACTTGCTGGGTCTCAGTCCAATGGAGGGCCTGTCTTCATGCTGGCAACCTTGAGTCCTTGGAGGGAAGGATCCTGGTTAGTCTTCTTCCCTTAAGAGGCGGGAGAAGTGGGTATTCCCTTTGAAAAGAAAGATTCCTACCGAAATGCATCACAGTTTTGATGCTGAAAGTGACGGGTGCCCAGCCGTATGGAATCCGTCTCACCGCAGAGAGCTCAGCATCACTGACGTTCCCCTGTTCTGTTTCCCCGCAGACCTGGGGTCCTCTACAGCTTCTTCCACTCTTCCTGCCCTTACAGGTTTTGGAGTTAATGCTGGTTTTCTGGGTTATCCTCTGACAAGCCTGAGGTTTCTACTGAAAAAACTAACAAAACCAAAAAACAAACAGAAAATAAACATGTGCCAGCTGCTCAGTGTTGATATATGAGAGAGCAACGCCCACCAGCCCCAGGTCGGGAAAACGCTGCCTTATCCATTCTGGGGGCTATGACAAATGCCGCTGCTGGACGGCTTGTGGTGGTGATGGCGGTTTAGTCACTAAGTTGTGTCCGACTCTCGCAACCCAGTGGACTGTAGCCCTCCAAGTTCCTCTGTCCATGGAATTTTCCAGGCAAGGATACTGGAGTGGGTTGTCATTTCCTTCTCCAGGGGAATCTTCCAGACCCAGGGATCAAACCTCTGTCTCCTGCACTGCAGGCAGATTCTCATAGACCACGGGAATTCATCGCTCACCATCCTGGAGGCTGGGAAGCCTGAGACTAAGGGGCCAGCAAGGTCAGGTTCTGGTGGGGCCTGATTGCTCGGTCAGCCAGCACTTTCTCACTGTGCCTTCTCACGTCGGAAGGGGCCGGGGAGCCCTGGGAACCACTGTGATAAGAGTACCAATCCCATTCAGGAGGGCTTCACCCCTTATGACCTAATCACCTCCTAAAGGCCCCACCTCCTAACACCATTGCCCTGGACGTTAGGCCTTCAACATATCCATCTTGGGAGGAAACAAACGTTAAGATCATAGCAGCTTCACTTAGCTGTCTTCATGTTTTCTCTTGATTTCTCTCCACAGGAGGACGTGACTTCCACGTATCGTGGGCATCGGGCTTCCCAGGTGGCTCTGTGGTAAAGAATCTGCCTGCCAGCACAGGAAGTGCAGGCGACGCAGGCTTGATCCTGGGATTGGGAAGATCCCCTGGAGGAGGAAATGAAAACCCACTCCTGTATTCGTGCCTGGAAAATCCCATGGAGAGAGGAGCCTGGCGGGCTACACGGGGTCGCAGAGTCGGACACGACTGAGCAACTACACAAGAAGAGTGCAGCCCCTCCCAGGGAGCACTGCTGGAGAGAAGACGGCAAGGCACCACCAATCGCCATCCGGGGAGGGCAGCTCGAAGGGGAGCGGAGAATGGGGAGAGGCTGTGTCCCTGGGGAGACGTCCTTCCCTCTCAGGTGGGTGGGGGCAGACCCAGGATGCCGGGTGGAGTGGATGGCGAGAGCCAGAGAAATAGATCCCCAAAGTCAGAGTCCACACGCGCCTGCTCAGAAGACACACGCGCGGGGGCACCACCACGGCAGTGGGCAGAGGGTAGCAAGACAGAGGAAGGGTGAGGTCAACCTTCAATCGTCTCTGGGGAGTGTGGCTGGGGACAGCAGGGTGTGCGAGCCAGCCTAAGGCTGAATAGGGACCTTGGGTGGTGGGGATTCCCAGGGAAAGGGAAAGAAAGACCCAGAAGAGCAGAGGAGCGCTGGGCCTGGAGTAACCCTGGGCCTGGAGTAGCCCTGGAGGCGGCACTCCTGGGCAGCTGGCTGGCTGCGGCTTCCCTGGGGCTGTGCTGTGCCCGCCTCCCCTGCACCCCTGGCCGTCTGTGTGACCCGGGACGGGCCGGGGCCATCTGCGTCCACAGCAGAGTCTCACTGCCCCGGGGTCTGGACGCATTGCCAAGGTGGGGAGCGCAGTAAGGCCCGTCACAGGACCATCAGGTTTTCTGGCTTGAACTGGTCACAGGGCTCGGGTGCTTCCAGCCTAAAGCCTCTGTGCCCTTGCGGGTTCTCGGGCCTCTGACGGCGGCCCGGGGCTGATGCTGGGTGTATCAGATTCTGATAC
Source organism: Bubalus kerabau (assembly GCF_029407905.1). Classification (NCBI taxonomy): domain Eukaryota; kingdom Metazoa; phylum Chordata; class Mammalia; order Artiodactyla; family Bovidae; genus Bubalus; species Bubalus kerabau. Next base: position 118,792,884 of record NC_073629.1, on the reverse strand, counting down.
AGGCAGCCTGAGGCCTGCCCCAGAGCAGCCCCATGTGCAAGTGGGCTGAGGTTGGAGATGAGGCTGGAAATGAGGGACAGACGTGTTTGCAGGACCCTCGGGGTGCTGGGAAGCGGCTTATCACTGCTGAGGGAGGGCAAGGCTACCCTCTGGGGACCAGCGCAGGCTCTGCAACCCCGGGGGGTCCAATCAGCCAGTGGTCCCCACCCCTTTCATGCCACGAGTCTGCAGCCTCGTATCGTAAAGAAACAGACCCTTAATTTCCAATCAGACGGCTGCCGGTGCGGGCAAGGAAGATGCGGTCAGTCGACCTTCATTTTGGTTAGTTTCGTAACAGCTGTGTCGCTTACTTGGTTGTAAATCTGGCAACTCCAGGGTCTGCCTCTGATGGGAGCAGAGGCTTTGGTTTCTTCTTTGAGCCTCTGCAACTCCTGGAGTCCTGACTGAGCGAGCAGAGCATCCTTAAATCAGAGGAAACGGGGTGGGGGGGGTGAGGCATGAAGGACGATTCCACAGCTTTCCCTTTTAAACAGCTGGCATCGCTGGTCCATACTGGGGGCCAGCCCCGCAGGGGCCCACGGGGTGCCGCTCCCCCACCCACCCACCCGGGGGGAGAGGACTGGCCTCACTCCTCGCTTTCTGCTTGATGACAGACCTCAGAGAATTTCTGGAGCAGAGGAAAAGAGTATAATAAGCTTAATTTTGGAATTGCAAAGGTTATTATTATAATCATTTCCCTCTGAAGAATTGTAAATAATTCATTTGCAAAGCTCCAGTTGAAGTCTCTAATTAGCCTCTCGTTGGGCACTTACAAAGCTGCTTCCTCCTGCAGTTGCGAAATCTATTCTGTTTGGGGTTTTTGCTTTCTTATGACCCTCTCCATGCAGCAGGCTAAGGAATCAGCCTCACATTCTACTTTATGATTGCAAATTGTGCTTCCACAGCGCCCGGCCTCACCCAACACTCAGGCGGCCCTCCTGATGGCAGAGCCCGCATAGGATGGTGGGGCGGCCTGGTTGCTGGGTGATCTTTGGGGTCTTCTTGCACATAAAGCAGACCCAGTTCACAGGATCAGAGGGGCGCCAGGTCTCTCAGAGATCAGCTACTGTGTGGCCCCTGCTTGCCCCCAGCTCCACCCCAGAATCCAGGCAGATGAGAGCCCTAGGTGGCCAGACAGAGACTCCCCAAAGGTGGTCAAAGCGCTGGCTCTAAAGTCCAGTGGGGGTGAAGGGGGGCGGCGTGGGCCTCTGGGGCATCACAAATAGCCTGCCTCCCTCTTTCTGGTCCCACACAGGTGATGGGCCCCGGGTACACCTGGAAGATGGCTCAGGTGCCAGCCTACAGCTGGAGGAGGGACAAGAGGGTTTCTCAGGGTTGTGCCCGACTCCACCCAGCTAGATTCTGAACCTCATCTGCCCGGAACCTGGGACGGAGGGGTCAGGGAGGCGCAGGGCGTGGGGCCGAGGCGACAGAGTAGTCGGCTTCCAGCCCAGAAGGACAAACGTAGAGCCCGTCCTGCTGACCTAGCAGCACCCGAGTCCAGAAGGGGCCTCTGGGGCAGTCCCCTGGAAACATCACCCCTGTTGGGGGTCTAGTGCCCCGTGTATAGGGTTGCCTCCTGTGCGGGTGCAGGGCCCGCTCCCCAGGCCCCCGCTGACCACGCCCCCACCCCACCCCACCCACCTGAGGCCCCGCCCCTCTTCCTGACCCGCCCAGTGCACTCCCCAGGGAATGCATCTCAGGCCAGGGCAAGCGTTTCTCCCTAAATTACCCGAGGCTGTTTTTAATTGGGGGCTTTAGGGGTTACCTGACCCGTCTGGACTGCGGAGATACACGTGTACCTCCGAGTCTGGACCCGGCATGCAGTCTACCTGGGCCGGGGCTCTGCCGGACCACCGTCCCGGGTGGGAGGGCCTGGTGTCAGGAGAGGCCAGCTGAGGACGACCCTGGTGGGCTAACTCAACGACCCCTTCCCACACCTCCTGCCAACCGGGCAGGCAGAGCACCGCCAGACTCCCGCAGCCCACCACCCCAGCCCCGCCACCCCCAACGCTCCCACCAGCTGTTTTAATGGGGGGAGCTCCTGTGTATTTACATCTGGAGGGGAAAGGCCCCAGGGGGGTGAGATGGGACATGGTGGAAGAGGCGGGAGGTGGTAATGGAAGAGGTGAGCGAGGGAGGGACAGCGGGAAGGGCCAGGGGGCACTGGCATTTCTAGGGGGTCCCACATGCCAGGCTGTGGACTGTGTCCTGGGTCCTAGAAGCCTCCTGGGAACTTTGTCCAGGATGGCCCCCTTGGGCTGGCATTCCATCGGGCCTGGGGCAGGCAGCCTTCCCCACACCCTGGGCGGGCACCCTGACCCCCTCCCCTCCCCGCAGACTGTGCCCAGGGAAGCCCCTGCAGGTCTGCTGGTAGAGCTTAAGGCCCCGCCCCTGCACTGCAGGCGGGGAGCACACTTGGGAGGAGGGGCCCTTTCTCTCGCTGCTCTCCTGGGAGACACCCGCCTCTGGACCCCCACCTGAGCTCCCCGTGGGACCCAGGCGGCATCAGATGGTGACCCACACGCCATCCAGAGGAGGGCCGCTCTCTTCCAGAAACGCACAGGCCGTGTGGGCCCCTGGACTGTGACACCTGGTGGGCATGGCAGAGGAGAATTAAGTTAGGAAGTTCGTATATGACAACAGCCTCGCAGTCTCTTGAAGCAGCATCAGGATAAAATGCAATACTTTCTGGAGCATCAGTTCTCCAGGAGCCCAGACCTGGGCGGGCCCCAGCGCGCCCTTTGGGAACAGGCCCCAGGGTCCCTGCACTTGGTGGGTGAGGCGGAGAAGCCCTAGAGCTGGCTCCCACAGGGAAGACGAGAGCAGGAGGGGCGAGACCCTCCACCAGGGACCACGTGGGCTGGGAGCACCAGGCTTCCCCAGCCCATGGGACTTCTGGGCCCAGACTCCAGGTGGGGCCTCGTGCCCAAAGGTCTGGGACAGGCTGCCCGGCTGACCCCAACCCTGCTTGCTTTCCGCACGGAAAGCTTCCATCTGTCTGTTTCTCACGAGGCCTGCCCCACTTGAAATGCCTGGGTCTGGGGAGGCAGAAGCTCAGAAGCTGACTGTTTCTTTCCCGAGTGAAGGTAGCTGGCATTGTGAGGCGCTGAATTCATAAACTTGGCCTTGGAAACACTGAGCACTCCAGATGTGATTTCACCTCTATGGACAGACACCTTCTTAAACTCACACACGCAGAACTGACTCCTGAGCAACTGCCACACAGACGGGATCAGCTGGGACCGTGTTCATCTGCCGTAAGACGGGGCGAAGGTGCCCTCTCTGGGTGCCCCTCCCTCTAATTACGCTTACCCCTGATTACTGCTCTGGAGGGACCTCTGAAGAACCCTAGAGCGGCCTTCTCTGGGCTGATAGACTCCAGGAAAGTTGGATGAAAGCTGAAGTGAATGAGCTCAATCCAGATTTGTAGAAAAATGCTGTGTGATGTTTAGAAAAGAATAGAAGATGTTTGCGCAAATCGAAATATGTATTTTAAAATCATAGTTAAGTACCTACTCATTTACCTGAATTGTACCAGTCTCAGTGATTCCTGCACTTTTGTTTTTAGGAAAAGCAGCTTCCCCCTCCCCTCCCCACAGAAGTGAATGCTGGAGTCAACGCTGGAGATTTACCACACTGCAGCTTACTTCAGTTAAGTGAGAGACCTTGAATATTTGACTGCCTCAAACTTCAATCTGTATTATTTTGAAATATTTCACTAAACAAAGAGCCTATCTTCAAATCACTCAGACCCTTTCTTGGAAATCATGTGAAAAACATTTAAATGAATTTGGATCAATTAGTCATTATCTTCCCCATCTCTGAGTCAGATGCCTGATCCTAACTTAATTTTATAGCTAAGAACACATGAACCAAGCTGAACGCCAAGGGGGCTTCACGCTTTCTTTCGTTACCTGCTAAGAAGTGACAGGCTGATCACACAAGCCGGCGATAGCTTGGCCACCCATATACGAAAAGAGGACTCTGGTTCATGACTTGCAGCAACCAGCCCAGGAAACCGACCCTTTCTCTGAAGTAGCCATCCCAGGAAGCTGGTTGCTGCCCACTATTGTTTTAGGAAGGCAGACCTCTGTCTCTAGAGACAATTCAGAAAGTGAAACATCCACGCCTGTAACAACTGGCCCCAAATGACCGGGATGGGATTAGTAACTGACAGCTTCCCCCACGTTTGCCCTGCAAATCACCACCAACCAGAGAAAGCCAGCGATGCACCTCAGCCAATGACATGGGTGCCCCACCTGTAGTTGGTCCACCCCCGGCTTCCCCGGGGCCCCAGCCTCTGAGCGGGGTGCTCCGGAGCTCTCCCTCTGCCCACCACAAAGCTCCCCAGTCCTCTGCCTGCCCCGAGTCTCCACTGATCACTGGTGGTGGTGGCTGACTCTCTGGCTCGAGCCAGACTTTGCTTTTTCACTTGGGTGGCCTTTGTTTATTTCCACAGGAGGAAGTTCTCCGAGGAAACTGGGGGACACATTTGCTAAAAATAGCAACATTTTGGGGGCTCATCTAAGAGCAGAATTGATGGGTCAGGAAATAACTGCAATGAAATGACTCCCCTTCGTGTGACGTTTACCTTTGTGCCAACTTGACTAGGCTATGGTGCCCCCACATATTTGACCAGGCGTTATTTTGGGTGTTTCTGTGAGAGTGTTTTCAGTGAGCTTAACATTTAAACCAGCAGACTGAGTAAAGCAGATTGCACTCCCTTAATGTGGGTGGGCCTTATCCAATCAGTTGAAGACACTAACAGGAGGAAAAAATGGATGAGCCTCTCCCCAAAAGATGGAATTTCTCTTGCTTGATTGTTTGCAAACTGGAGCATCATTTTTGAAATAGGGAAGAATAAATCTAAATTCATATTTGATCTGTTTCTTTTACTTTAGCCTTTAACTGCTTTTGGTGTGTTAAGAATGTTGCCTATAGCTTGAAATAAACAGGAAAACCCAGTCCCAAGGTTCTGACCTTTAAAAGTATAACACTTTCCCATTCATATAGAGATAAAAAATTGCAGAACAGAAAATAACATTTGTCCCATTGGAGGTTTACAGGAACATCATGACCTGACCTACATGGACAGCTGCAAGGACAAAGGATTCCAATACCAAGAAGTTTGTAACCCGACCATACTCCACCCCCTCCTTTTAATATAAAAGAAGCCTGAAGCCTAACTTGGGTAAGATGGTTCTTTGGGACACTAGTCTGCCATCTTTTTGGTCTGCTTGCTTTCTGAATAAAGTCATTATTCCTTGGCCCCCCAAAATCTCTCGATTTATTGGCCTATTGTGTGGCAAGCTGTACAAGTTTGGACATGGAATTAGTAACAGTTTTCTCCATACTTTTGGCTTTTCCTGGGACTTGAACATACTGGCCTTTGGGGGAGGACTTGCATCTTTGCCTCTCCTGGGTCTCCAGCTTGTCTTGCAGATCTAGGGACTAGTCAGCCTCTACAGTTGCATGATCCAACTCCTTATAATAAATCTCTTTTATAAAAGCATATGTAAATACACACATACACAAGACAAGGTATAAAATTTTCAGAGGATGATAGTGACATTATCTTCATGACCTTGGAGTAAGACAGAGAAAGAATTAACCATTAAGGAAAAGATAGTTATATTGCTCTACAATAAATGTAGGACCTTCTACTTGATCCTAAGATATTACAAAGGGAATGAAAAGAAAAGCCAAAAAGTGCGACAGCCTGTGCCACATACATAAGTTTTTAATTGAAGTATACTTCAGTTATGTTTCAGATGTACAGCAAGGTGATTCAATTACACATATCTATCTACTTATTCTTTTTCAGATTATTTTACATTATAGGTTATTATAAGATATTGAATAGTTCCCTGTGCTTTACAGTAGGTCCTTGTTGGTTATCTATTAATATTTTATATATCGTAGTGTGCATCTGTTAACCCAAAATTCCCAGTTTATTCCTCCTCTCCTTTCCCCTTTGGTGACCATAAGTTTTCTCTCTGTGTCTGTGAGTCTATTTCTGCATTGTAAATAAGTTCATTTGTATCATTTTTGTTTAAATTCCACATACAAATACTATATAATATTTGTCTTTGTCTGACTTCCCTGGGTATGATAATGTAAATCCATCCATGTTGCTGCAGATGTTGTTATCTCATTCTTTTTTTAAGGCTGAGAACTATTCCATCGTGTGTATACACACATACATACACACAAACACACACACATACACACACACTGCATCTTCTTTATCCATTCACCAGTCAGAACATTTTGTTTTCGTCCGTGTCTTGACTATTGTAAATAGTGCTGAAATGAGCATTGGGGTGCATGTGACTTTTTGAATTTGAGTTGTCTTCAGATATATGCCTAGGAGCCACACACATAATTTCCAAGGGGCTCATACCTAGGCTACACAAAGAATTTCTATGAAGTATTAATAGTAAAACCCAGAAAACCCATGAGACAAAAATGGGCAAAATTCTTAAGAGGCACTTCATTAAGGAAGACATTCAAATGCCAATAAATGAATGAGAATGTGCTCCACTTCCTCAGTGGTCAGAGAAATCCAAGTTAAACCACAATGAGATACCATCACACACCCACCAGATGGACAGAAATAAACAAGGAAGATAGTGCCGGATGTCGCTGAGGGTGTGGGCCACTAGGAACTCTCGCACGGGGCTGAGGGAGTGCACGCTGTTTCAGCCACTTCTGAAATAGTAGCATTTTCTAGTAAGATTGAGTCTATACATCTCGGGGAACTGCTTTGCACTTCATGTGCCCTAGAGAAACATGTGCCCCTGGGTACTAAAAGGAAGTTCCAGAATCTTCAGAGCAGTACTCATAAATACCCCAAATATCCTTCAGCATATACAGGATAGATAAACAAACTGTGGTTTAAACTGTGACATATTTATTCAATGGGTGAAGGACTCAGTGAACTCCAGTGACCTGCAGCAATACAGAGGAACTCAGAAACATCATGAGCCAAAGAGGCAAGAACCAAGTAAGTACCTGAGGTACAATTCCATTAACACAGAGTTCAAAACCAGGTTAAACTGTGCATGTTTGGGGATAAACAGAAAAGCAAGGGATGCTCTTTGCAAAAGTTAGGACAGTGGCCACCCTAACAGGAGGGTGGATGGAGGAGGTTGGAATTTAAAAAGGCTTCTGGGGGCTGACAATGCTCTATTTTTTTGGTTACATAGGAATTAGCTTTGCAATTTTTTTTGCAATTACATTTGTTTTTTATTAGAACTAATATCTCTCTTTTAAAAATAAAAGCAGTGTATTCCTTTTGTAGAAAATTAGCAAACAAAAATAAGTAAATGGAAACCTTATATTCCCATAACCTAGAAATTGCCACTGTTAGTAATTTATTACATATCCTTTCACATTTTTTCTAAACATGTATAAGACACAGATGCATTTTCTACCCATATGAGATCATACTGTTACGTAACATGTTCACTCACTGATTGCAAAATTCTGTGGGGTTTTAATACATTCAGAAAGTTGTACAACCATCATCCCTACCTAGTTCCAGAACTTTTTCGAGATTCTGCAGGGAAACCTCATGCCCAATAGTAAGTACACTTGCCTTCTCCCTCCCCCAGCCCCTGGTAATCATTAATCTAATTTCTGCCTCTGTGGATTTTTCTATTCCGGATGTTTCATATACACAGCATCACAATGCTATGCTATGCTATGCTAAGTCACTTCAGTCGTGTCTGACTCTGTGCGACCCCATAGACGGCAGCCCATCAGGCTCCTCCATCCCTGGGATTCTCCAGGCAAGAACACTGGAGTGGGTTGCCATTTCCTTCTCCAAGGCATGAAAGTGAAAAGAGAAAGTGAAGTCGCTCAGTCGTGTCCGACCCTCAGCGACCCCATGGACTGCAGCCCACCAGGCTCCTCCGTCCCTGGGAGTTTCCAGGCAAGAGTCCTGGAGTGGGTGCCATCGCCTTCTCTGAGCATCACAATACGTGGCCTTTAATGTATGGCTTGCTTCATTTTGTGTAATGTTTTCAAGGCTCATCCATGTGGTAGTATGTATCCATTTTTACTTCATTCTTTTTAAGGCTGAATAATATCCTGTTGCTACAGTCCTTGGGATTGCAAGAGTCAGACACGACTTAATGACTAAACCCCCACCAGTGATGGCAGCAGAAAGCCTGGCAGAATATCCTGTCATATGGATAGACCGCATTTCATATTCCTGTTCCTCACTCCTTGGAAGAAAAGCTATGACACACCTAGACAGTGTATTAAGAAGTAGAGACATCACTTTGCCAACAAAGGGCCATATTGTCAAAGCTATGGTTTTTCCAGTAGTCATGTATGGATGTGAGAGTTGGACCATAAAGAAGGCTGAAAGTGAAAGTCGCTCAGTTGTGTCCAACTCTTTGCAACCCCATGGAAGCCCAACCCTTCTTTGCAGCCACCAGGGAAGCCCAAGAAAACTGGAGAGGATAGCCTATCCCTTCTCCAGTGGATCTTCCTGACCCAGGAATTGAACTGGGGTCTCCTGTGTTGCAGGAGGATTCAGCACTCAAGAAATGATTCTTCTGAAGTGTGGTGCTGGAGAAGACTCTTGAAAGTCCCTTGGACAGCAAGGAGATCAAGCCAGTCAATCCTAAATGAAATAAACCCTGAATATTCATTGGAAGGACTGATGCTGAAGCTGAAACTCCAATACTTTGGCCAGTCCACCTGATATGAGGAGCTGTCTCTCTGGAGAAGACCCTGAAGATGGGAAAGACTGAGGGCAGGAGAAGTGGGCAACAGAGGATGAGATGGTTGGATGACATCATCAACTCAATGGACATGAGTTTGAGAAAACTCCAGGAGATGGTGAAGGACAAGGAAGCCTGGCATGCTGCAGTCCATGAAGTCACCAAGAGTCAGCCACCACTTAGTTACTGAATAACAACACTATGAACATATATGTGCAAATTTTTATAAGTACATGTTTTCATTTCTATTCAGTATATACCTGAGTGAAATTTGTCTGAGTTGTATGGTAACTATATGTTTAACATTTTAACTGTTTTTTGAAGTACCTGCATCATTTTACATTCCCACCAGCACAATATGAAGGTTCTAATTACTTCACATCCTTATCAATACTTGCTATTGTCCATCATTTCCATATAGATACCTTAGTAGGTATGATATCTCACTGTGATTTTAATTGCATTTTCAGAGTGACTTATGATGTTGAACATCTTTTCACATGCTTATTGGCCATTTGTATACCTTCTTTGGAGGAATGTTTATTCAGATCTGTTAACTATTTATAATTGGATTGTTTGTACTTTTATTGTTGAGTAATAAGAATCCCTTATCTATTCTAGATACTGGTCCTTTATCAGATAGATGACTTGTTACTATTTTCTTCTATTCTGTGGGGTTTTAAACTTTATTAACAGTGTGCTTTAGATCACAACAGTTTTACAGGTTGATGAGTTCAATGTATCTATTATTTTCTTTAGCTACTTCTGCTTTTGGGGTCATAGCTGAGAAACCATTGCTTAATCCAAAGTCACGAAGATTTGCAGGTGTATTTTCTTCCACATGTTTTATAGTTTTAGCTCCTACATTTAGGTTTTTTAGGTTAACTTTTAAATAACATTTTTAGTTAAGTTTTTGTATATGACATGAGGTAGGGCTACAATCTTATTCTTCTGTGTGTGACTATCCAGCTGTCCCTGTATCCCTTGTTGCAATGACTATACGTTTCCCACTAACTTATTTGGGAACCTTCTCTATACATCTTATGTCTTTTTGGTTTCCCTATTTCTGCCTTCTTTCATGTAGTAAAGAGGTGTTTTTCCATACAGCATGTTAATTCTCTTGTCATTTCTTTTTCCATATATTTTTGAGATATTTTGCTAGTGGTTGCCCTGAGGATTACAATTAACATCTTAATGTATAGCAATCCAGTTCTGATTACTGCAAAGTTAATTTTAACAGTAAGCAAAACTTTGCTCTTATGTAGAACCATGGTTTTCTTGTTCTTTGTGCTACACAGTTCTCATACAAATTACCTATGTATACAGTAACACTTTTTTATTGTTATTGTTGCATGCTGTTATATATTTTTAAAATAAGATAGAAAAAATAAACCAGTTCCAAGATACATGCATACCATCTTTATATTTATTGATGTGATTGCCTTTATGAGTGTTCTCTATTTTTTCATGGGGATTTTGGATACTGTATGTTGCCCCATAATTTTAACCTGAAGAATTTCCTGTAGTGTTTCTTGTAGGGCGTTATATCAATGAAAAATTCTCTTAATTTTTTCTATCTAGGAATGTCTTAATTTTTTCTCATTTTTTGAAGGACAGTTTTGCTGGATATAGAATTCTTGGTTGACAGCCTTTTCCTTTCATCACACTGAGTACGTCATCCAAATACCTTCTGACTTCTATGGTATTTGATGTGAAATTAGCTGTCAGTCTTGTTGAGGATCCCATATACAGGATGAATTGATTTCTTAGGACTGCTTTCGAGGTTTCTTTTTGGCTTTGAGATTTTGATTATGATGAGTCTACGTGTGGATCTTTTTTATTCCAATCTACTTCAAGTTAATTAAGCTTCTTGAAAGTGTAGACTAAGGGTTGTCATCAGGTTTAGAAGTTAGACATGTTTTTCAAATGTTCTTTCTGTCCCCTTTTCTATCTCCTTCCTTCCTGGGACTACCTTTAAGTAAATGTTATGCTTGATGATGCCACTTAGGTCTCTGAGGCTCTGTTCATTTTTCTTCATACATTTTTCTTTCTGTCCCTGAACTGGAAAAACTTTATTGACCCATCTCCAAGCTGGTTTATTCTTTCTGCGTATACCCTGAATGCGCTGCTGTGTTCTTCTAGTGAAATTTTTCAGTTGTGCTTTTTGACGTCATAATTTTTACATGGCTCTCCTTCTTTTAAAATAATATGAGCTCTTCATTGGTCTCCTGTATTTGGTGAGACAAAGTTCTTTACTTTCTTTTAGTTCTTAGGTTTCCTTTAGTTCTTTAAACACATTTAAAACAGCTGACTTAAATTTTTTGTCTAGTAAGTCCAACGTCTGGGCTTCCTCAGGGACAATTTCTATCAGCTGCTTTTACTCCTCTGTATTGGTTATACTTATTTATTTACTTGCCTCATACTTTTTTTTTTAACTGAACTTTTGAATAATATAATATGGCAGCTCTGGAAATCAAATTCTCCTCAGGATTTGTGTTGCTATTTGCCTATTTATTGGTTCTTCTGAGTGAATTCTGTTTTCTTTATCATGTGTGAACACCAAAGTCTGTGTTTAGTTAGCTTAGAGGGCAGCTTGTGATTAGACAGAAGTTTTCTCAAATTCCTGGAACCAACAAGTCTCACAGCCTTCTCTGACGGACTCTGTCTGTGTTTTAGGGGCAATTGTTCAATTCTCAGGCAAACAGACTGCAACTCTGCATAAGATTTCACTCCCTGCTTGCACAGAGCCTCAGTCCAGCCATGGGTGAGACCTAAGTCCTTATCGGGTCTCTCTTGGGTGTGTGCCCAGGTCTGAGTGTGCACACATCCCTGCACACTCATGTGGACTTCCAGAGTCCCAAGAACATGTCAGAGTTTTTCAAAACCCCATTCTGAACAACTCTTTTTCTCTAGTTTTTACTTTTAATTTTTTTGGGGGGGGTCATCTTATCGTTTGCCCTAATGGTTATCACCACCTCAGGCTGCTGTGTTGCTAAATAATCGCCCTTTTCTGGGAAACCGGAGCAAACAGGCTGAGGGATGGCAGTTCTCAGAGACTGGGGCCCTGGAGGGGCTCCGGCTCAGCTTTGCCACCTGCAGTGGCTGCCAAGTGGCCAGTTTTCACTGGACAGGGGGGCTGTTGGCTCTCAAGGTTGCCACCGAGCTGGGGTGAAGAAGCTAGGAACAGGGCAACTGAAAACACCACCACATCTCTGTTTTTACTGAGCCTCACCCATTTTATTGAATAAATGCCCCCCCCACCCCAGATTGCTGCACATCTTTGATTAATTTCCAGAGCTCTGAAAAAATTGATTTTGATACATTTGCCAGGGTTTTCATAGCTTGTACAGAGAAGATTTTTCAGAGGTCCTTGCACTGATGTTCCCACTGACATCACCCTGCAATTATTCTTAATTTTATGTATGGCTTATGTAGTCATCTGTGTTTATAAGAAGAAGAACAAAAACAAAATCTGTGTGATGTCTTCTTGCGCCCAGACACAATAATAAATAGTGTCTTTCTATCTTTGGGGTGTTCAAAGGAATCTGCAGTGCTGTAGGATAGCTAATCCAAGTTTCATTGTTAGATACTGATGCCAGCAAATAATCCGGACACAGGAAAGCCTGGATGTACAATGACGCTCATTGCAACCTGAGTCATAAACTGAAAAACTAGAATCAATCTCAAAGTCTGAATTAAGAGAAAGGGTAGGTAAATGACCCTGTATTTTCTCACTAGATAGAATGGCGTGTCCCATTTTCTGAAGTAATTATGAAGACAAAGTAACATGGAGGACTTTTGAGAATGTCTTTATTTTTTTAAAAAAGGGCACACTCCTAATTGCACCATATTTATAACTCTGGAACAATTATATATGTGTATGCACAATGGCCAGAAGGCAAGAGAGAAAAATGAACACAATTTGTTAGGGTGGAGAGAACTGTGGGTGTTTTTAAATTAGATGTTTTTCCATCTTATTCTTATGCTGTGAGTGCAATAAATGTGAAGTTTGAAAAATAGGTCAGCATGTCTACTAGAAAAAAATGATTTTCCCACAGCCCTTCCCTGCTGGATGGGGCACAGGTCAAAGGCATCCTTGACAGGGTCTGTGAGAGGCCCAGGTGATTCCTCCGTGACACGACCCAGGGACAGAACGCTGCCTCCTCAGCCATGGTGATGGGCCCCGGGGACCTGGGATGGGATGGAATGCAGTTCCTGGCCAAGCTGCCGGGAGGAGGGGAGGGGAGGAGGGGACAGGGAGGAGGGGAGGAGGAGGAGGGAAGAGAGTGTTCTCTTCCTCCCCTCCTGGAAGAGATGTTTTTCCAATAAATAACTGTGAAGTCCCAAATGAAATATAAGCCTTGAATTATTTGGCCTTTGAGGGATCCAGGAATCTCTCAGTGTCTGCACAGGGTCACCGAGGAGGCTTCTGAGAGACGCCCATGTCTCCCCTGGGGAGGGGGCGCTCCCTTCCTGATGATAATGGGTGACCAGCCCATTCCACCTCTCCTCCCATCCCACTCCTTCCCCCTGAATCTAGCGGCTTCCAGCTTCGCTCAGTAGTCCAGAGCTGTCCTCCTGCGTTTCTGTCCTGTTATTTATTTATTTGTGTCCAAAGGGGAAGGAAGAATCAAACGGAATGAGCTGCGGAAATAATTTGTCAGAGCATTTTTCCCAAAGAGGGTTCCATGTAGGCTGACCAACCATCGTGGTTTGCCTGGGCTCAGGTGTTTCCAGGACACAGAGGTTTTCCTGCTGAAATCAGCAGGTCCTGGGCCAAGTTCTGGGATGAACTAGTCTCCCTGGTTCCATGAATCTCTAGTTTAGTGGGAGACTCATAAGTAGTATTTGAAAATGGTTCCAGGATCACACTGGTTGGCAAAATACTGGCCTGAACAAAGTCGCACAATGTCTTTGCTACAGGACTTATCAGAGCCTTATGTTGTGTGCTATACGCCTATACACATCGTGGCTTAGTGTGAAGAATCCGCTTGCTAATGCAGAAGGTGCAGGTTCGGCCTCAGGGTTGGGAAGAACCCCTGGGGGAGGAAATGGCTACCCACTCCAGTATTCTTGCCTGGCAAATCCCGTGGACAGAGGAGCCTGGTGGGCTACAGTCCTTGGGGTCGTGAAGAGTTGGACACGACTGAGTGTGCGCACGCGCATTCGAGGTAGGTGCCCCTGGTGTAGCAGGTGGGGAGCCTGAGACGCGCCAAGATGCTCAGTAGGACAGGGCGCCCAGGGTCGAGCAACATGTGGGAAGAGTGGGCACCTTCTGGGGCAGAGAGGACAGCGTTAACATCAGGCGCAAGAGAGTCCCTGTCCACCATCTGAACCCCAGGGGCTTCGGGCCAGCCACAGAAGAGTGACTCAGCTTCTGTTGGCGGCTGGGGGCAATGCTGCCCAGGCTGGGGTGAGCAGGGGAGCCCTGGGTCAGAGTCACTGACCTGGAAGTGGACCACAGGGTCAGCGCTTGGGGCAGTGCAAGGCTGTTGCAGTTGCAGATGGCAGCCACCAGGTGGCACAGGAGCATCCAGCTCGGACAGCTGTGGCCGAGTGCCCTGCGAGCTGCCCAGAAGGACTCCGGAACCCGGGGCTCCAGACCTGGCCCCTCCCTGCCTCCAGCCCACCCCACGCCATCTCCAGGTGAGGCGAGCCCTTCTGTGTGTTCCGGTGGCATCTGATTGACTGTGGGTCCTGGCATGATGCGATGCTAAAGGGAGTGGGACCGAAAGCCCTCTCCTCTCACTGGCACCAGAGGCTGAGGCAGGAGGCCCAGGAGCAAAATGGAAAAGCCCCGAAACTGCAGGAGAAGGAGGGACAGGAGCGGGGACAAGTAGGGACCTTCGTCCCGGATGTCCAAGTTCATGTCGAGCTCCAGTCACGGAAACGAACCCTGCAGAACCCTGTTCTGATTTTCCACATTATTGGACATTTTTATCAAGGATAGGTGGCACCTGTCAGTGCAAATCGCTCATTCTTGGAGCAGTCTTCCCTCGGGTCCGGAGGGCCCTTCTTTCACCAGGACCCTGCGTGTGTGTGTGTGTCTGTGTGTGTGGTGTGTGTCTATGTGTGTGTTGTGTGTCTGTCTACACCCACGTATGTGTCTGTGTGTGCATGTGTCTGTGTGTGTATGTATCTCTGTCTGTGTCTGTGTGTATCTGTATGTGTGTGTCTGTGGTGTGTCTATGTCTGCGTGTGTTCCTGCATGTGTGTGTGTCTGTATCGTGTGTATATCTCTGTCTGTGTCTGTCTGTGTATGTATCTCTGTGTGTGTCAGGGTGTGTGTATCTGTGTGTGTCTGTATGTGTCTCTGTGTGTCTGTGTGTGTGTGTGTCTGTATCGTGTGTATATCTCTGTATGTGCCTGTGTGTGTGTCTGTGTGTGAGTGTCTGTGTGTGTGTGTCTCTGTGTGTACTTATGTGTCTGTATCTGGTCTCTGTGTGTATCTGTGTGTGCCTGTGTGTTTGTTCCTGTATGTGTCTATGTGTATGTATGTTTGTGTGTCTGTGTCTCTGTGTGTGTGTGTGTCTCTCTGCGTGTGTCTGTGTGTGTGTCTCTGTGTGTCTTTGTGTGTACTTACGTGTCTGTGTCTGGTCTGTGTGTATATCTGTGTATGTTTGTATGTCTGTGTCTCTGTGTCTGTGTGTGTCTGTGTACGTCTGTGTATGTTTGTATGTGTCTCTGTGTGTGTGTCTCTCTCTCTGCGTGTGTTTGTGTGTGTGTGTGTGCATGTGTGTGCCCTCAGCTCCATGCAGGTCACAAACTCAAGTACGGTTTATAGGACGTACTTCTCTCTCTTCAGGTCCAGAGTCCCTTGCGTGAGCCACTCTGCACGTGGTTTCTGGGAGGTGCTTCACGGTCCTGTAAAGTCGCCGAGAGCTGGTCACAAGGTGAGGAGCGCCTTCTGGAGCTGCGGCACCTCCGGGGGGCTCGATGCGCTGGCTGCCCTTCCCAGCAGAGGTCCCCGGGCAGACATGCCTGAGGGGGCTGTGTCTGTAGGGAAGGCCTGGGGGAAGGCCGGGAGGAAGCTGGACCCACCCCGGGGCGGGGGACCCGGAGCCTCGAGGGGACCCGGGGAGCCGGGGCCTGTGGCCGCGGCCCCATCTGCCCTCCCCAGGGCCAGGGTGGCAGAGGTGGCCAGGCTGGCCCCAGCTCGATGAATTCACTTTTAAACAAACTCGCCACAGCCCCGGTTCTTTCCTGGAAGGCCTCGTCACATAAATTTTCATTTAGTGCCATTGCGTTCTCATCCAGGGAGCTGTCAGGGGTATTTTGAGAAGGAACTGGGAGGTCAGCTGGTCGGGCTTCAGCGGCGGCGCGGATTATGGCTCGGGCTGGGTGCCAGACTTGGGGAAGACTAGGGGGGCTGAGCCGCAGGCTGTGACTCCTGTGGGGTCCTCAGGACGGCGCTTCCAGGGAGCTGACCCTGCAGACAGAGAAGCGGCTGCTGGGGTTTTACGTCAGAGGGCCGGGGCTGTCCCCCTTTCTCCTGGGTGTGGGACCTACAGAGGGGAGGCTGGCGAGGCCTTCAGAACGTCCTCCTTCTCCCTCAGGGCTGTGGATGGTGGCCTGGACGTGCGAGGGTCCGTCTGTGCGGAGTTCCGTCTTGCCAAAGCGCTCTCGTGTACATCACCTCACTCGGCTCTCACGCGCACCTGGAGTGACGCAGGCCAGGAGCTCGGCCTTCTGTACAGGACTGAGGCCCCACAGGGCTGGCAGAGGCCCCAGGATCACTCAGGCAGAGGAGTCTACAGGGACCAGCCACCCCCTGCCTATCTGAGAAGCACCTGCTCACCCCAAGTCACTGTTTTATGTGCATATGAAACCTTACAATACATGCAGAAAGGAATGACTCCTCCCCTCACCAGAACTGAGGCAGATGGAGCTGGGGGAGGGGGAGGTTGTCTGACATCCTCCCCGCAGGACCCACAGCCACTTAACTAACAAGAGAGCCTTCAAGCCCCCAGGTGTCAGCTCTCTCTACCACATCAAACAACTCCTAAAGATCTGGGCCTCACCTTGAACATTGAATCTGCTCTAGAATTTTCAACCTAGAAGAAAAGAGGCATTAGGATTTCCCTGGTCAGCTGGGCCTCTCCAACATAAGACATTATATTCACCAAATATTTATGGGGATGAACAGGTACCGCAGGCTTGGGGCAGAGCTGGGTGCAGTGGGGAAATGGAGGCAGTCTCCCAGCAGAAACCCAGGAGGGCCTCACAGAGCTGGTGTCCCGGGAGCCCAGCCTCAGAGGAGCCTGGCTGTGCTGGCAGAGACGGGCGAAGGCTGGGCAGAGCCCGCAGTGCGAGGGCAGAGCGGGCGCCCCAGGAATCATGTTTTTATTGGCAGCCCTGCTGCTAGAGGCATTCTGCATTTGGATGGCTGTGAGATAGGAGAATGTAGGTCAGTGGGTTTAAAAAAACACGTCTCCGGACGTAGAGTGCATGTGAGTGTGTGTGCAGAGAGGCTGAGCCACTTGCCTGAGAGTCAGTGCGTATAAACAGTGGGATATCCCAGTGGTCCTGGCAGGGGACGGGAGGCAGACGAGGGCGAGAGACGCTCGCGCCTTCATGAGAGAGTCACGGGCGCAGAGCGTCCCCCGTGAACACGTCCGCCTGTGTGCCGCAGATACCAGTTCAGGAAGCTGCAGAGGAAAGAAAACGCCAACTGGTGAGAAAGTACAGAGACTGGTGCACCTGGATGGTGGAGAAGGGGGCAGGGGCGTGGAGGGGACCCTGGGACCACAGACCCCAGACCCGACGGGTGAGGGAGGGAACTGGGAAGGGGAACAGCAGGGCACGTGGGCCGCGCCCGAGGAGCTGACGCCTCCAGCCTAAGGTGGAACCGAGATGTTTGAACACTGACCACAATCACGATCTCAGGGATGAAGTACGGGACACTTTATCTCGGTTCGGGTGGATTTTCTAATCATCTCCTGGCAATAGCTGTGGTTCTGGGAGGTGCACACCAGCGCTGAGGGCTCGAAGCACCCTGGGTGGCCTCAGGAACACTTAATTAAACGGAGAGCCCGTCACCAAGGGCCGATGACAACCCCCTGCTGGTTCCAGGACTCAGGACACTGCTGATGCTGGCAGAGGTGGTCTTGACCGCAGAAGCCCCAAAGACCCTGGAGGGTGGAAACAAGTGGGGGTCGTGGGGGGCTCACCGGGGCTGCAGATGGCCCAGAGCACTCCCCTCGGCAGGGGCATGCCCTGGGGTCACTGTAGGAACTGGGAGCCACGTCCTGGGTTGACCACTTAGCATGCAGGTCTCGGCCTCTGCGAGCCTGTCTCCTAACTTCGGGTTGGGGCCATTGCAGTCCTCTGCCTTGGCCCCTGCAGGAGGACTAGGTCCCGGCTCCATGGGCCCCCTTCCTGAGGTTAGCACGGAGCTCCCTCCCAGGGGCTCGGAGGGACAGGCTTTGCTCCCGGGCACCTGGGCACTTTGCCTGCCTGTGGGACTCCAAAGCAGCTCCCCAGCCTCCCCCTTCTGAGGAATTTCTTGGCTGCAGAGGGGAGATGCTGAGGATAAGAAAAACACCTTCCCGAATACCAAGAAGCAACCCTGAGAGTTAAATCACCTTGGTGGGAGTCCTGAGCCGGCTTCCTCCGCTGAAGTAATTAATGGCATGGAGAGAGCAGCGGGGCGAGCCCGCCCTAGCTACAGTGAGCACCAAAAATTTACAACACGTTATTTTAGCTGTAAAGAGCCCTTGGGGCCCTTCCACTTGCAGGTCAGCTGGCATGGACGCCTGTCCCAGCCCCGATCGGTATTTACTGAGAAAACATCGCAAGCCTCCCCATCTGCTCTTACACTTAATATATGAAACGGATCCACACAAAAACAAGGGGATATTTGGGAAGGGGGCAGGCTTTCCCTTGCACACACAGAACATCTGATCTGAGTGCGTCTGCGGGTCCAGGAACCTCACGCAGGCTGGTTCCTCCTCCTCCCACCGGGAAGCAGCGGTGATAACCCTCGGGGCATCGGAGAGCGAGGCAGGGCCAGAGAGCCAGCGTGGCCGGGGGCTTCAGCCCTGACCTCTAGCCTGCCCTTCCTTTCTCTGGGCTCTCCCAGGAGAGCCTGCTTTTCTGCCCTCGAAGGTCTCATTTGTTCGTTCACCAGTATATGGTGTGTACCTCCTAGGAGCCAGGTTTTGTTCCAGGAATACATCAGTGAAGAAAGGAAACCATATCAAGGTCTCTGGCCTGGTAGACTGTGTTCCGGTGGGTGGAGGGGGTCGGCTCACAGGCAAGGGCAGCAGTGAACTGGACGGTGGCCACTGTGGGGACGGAGGTGGGGTGGAGCTGCTGAGGGGTGCAGGTGGTCTGCATTTTGGCCAGGGCGGGCCAGGTGGACCTTGGTGCGAAGGCAGCCACTGTACAGAAATCTGGGTGGGGCACTGGGGTTGGACGTGGGCCCCTCGTTTTGGAGGAAGGCGGCCGTCAGGGTGGGAGAAGAGGTGGTGGGCCAGGACCACCGGGGTCCATGTATCAGTGTCCTGGCGTCGCTGCGACAGGTGACCACAAACGGGCTGGCCTGAGACAACAGACATGTCCTTCCTCGCTGTTCTGGGCCAGGAGTTTGAAATCAAAGGTTCCACAGGGCCATGACCCTCCAGAGGCCTCGGGGGAAGATGCTTGCTCATCTCTCACCAGCTCCTGGTACATGGACAGTCCTCAGATGCATTGCTCCATCTCTGCCTCTGGGTTTCTCTTCTGTTTCTTTCCTGATCAAGTCTCTTGTCGTTGGATTTGGGGCCCATCCAGTGAAACCAGGATAGGCTCATCTCAAGACTTTTAACTTAATCCCATCTTGTTATCATTGAGTCGCTAAATTGTGTCTGACTCTCTGCAACCCCATGGACTGTAGCCCACCAGGCTCCTCTGTCCATGGGATTTCCCAGGCAAGAAGACTGGAGTGGGTTGCCATTTCCTTTTCAAGGGATCTTCTGAACCCGGGGATCAAATCCACATCTCCTGAATTGGCAGGTGGGTTCTTTACCACTGAGCCACCAGGGAAGCCCATCCCATCCACAAAGACCTTTCCCCAAACATGCTCACATCCACACGAATCAGGGGTTAAGACCTGGATGTATTTTGGGGTCCCCATTCAATGCAGTGCACCTGTAGGGCAGGCTCATGGGACGAGTGGGATTGGAAATCTGGGCATCCTGGTTGGGGGAATCACGGTGCAGTGTGGAAACCCAGATTCTCAGCAGGAGAGAAGGGCCAGGAAGGTTCTAGACCAGGCTGCTCCAAGGCCCACACCCCAGCGTGAGCTGGTGGTTAGCAGGCCTGCCTTGGGCTGGTCCCCCTCCTGGACGGGCACAGTTAGGATACAGGGTGGGCGGGGGTGGACTGTGCTGCTCACCAGAGGATCTGTGCAGTGAGAGTACTTAGGTACATGCTCAACAGGCATCAGAAACTCCACTGCGTGTGGGCACTGTGGTTGGAACAGAGGGTGGACAAGCCCCGCGCAGCCGGAGATGCACCCACAGCTCACTAGTGGTGGCGAGGGAGAGGCCCCAGGGCAAGGAGGGGAGGAGCTGAGCCTGCAGGAGGCTCGAAGGGGCTCAGCATCAGAGCCCCACAGAAATCCCCAGGGTCGAAGCCAGCTCTGCAGGGGCCAGCACGTTGGCAGGGCGGGTGGGGAGGGAGTGACTGGGGGGATGCAGATGCAGGCGGTGGGGACAGAGCATGGAGCTGGAGGTGGGCTGGAGAGACAGGCAGGGCTGATTTGGGGAGACTGACTGGCAGGGCTGGGATGGGCTCCTCGCTGGGGAGCGATGTGCGGGTCCGCTGTGTCATAACCGGGTCCCCAAGAAGGGGCGTCAGGATGCATTCGAGGTTAAAGGCACCTGAGGTTGGTGGTCCCATCAGTGTTTAGTATCAGAGCACAGACGCAGCACAGCTGATGTCCGAAGCACTCCCCCCACCGTGGTCTGACTTAACCTCCTGAGCCATGCTGCTGGGCGGTGGGGAGGCCTCCCTGCCTGCTGTGGGAAGTGAAGGCAGGAGGCGACGCATCGCAGGAATAGTTTAAACTTTTCTTTCTCAGACACCTGGGTGTTCCAGTTGTGGCTGGAAGGTTGAAAAGGTTCGAAGTCCCATCCCTGGTTCCGGCCAATTGCTGAGGTCAGGAGGCTGCCAGCAGGGGCCCGGGGCCTAGACGGGAATGTCTGGCGCATATTCTGTGCTGAGAAAGCAGCGGACTGCCTTCCTAATGGCGAGAAGAGGAAACCTGAAAAGAAACAGAGAAGAAAAGGTTACAGGTTGCAAAACAGGGCTGAGAAAGGAAATATTACTGTATTATTTGAAGCCAGGACAGAAGAGAAGAGACACCTCTGTGCCCTTTCCATTTTAAGTGGGGAAAGAATCGGTTAAATAATTGCAAGATAAAATAACATGTTCTCATAAGAACACCCAGAGCCAAGGACGTGCAAACGCATTTGCTGACTCATTAAATATCAGAACAGGTAGGATTTAAGCCTGCATCCCAGCTTTCCCACTTACTGGGCGACCCCCAGCTCTGAACCTTGGTGATGTCATCTGTAAAACGGGGCTGAAAGAGTGCTGACTTCTCAGGGCTCTTTTGAGAGGTAAATGAGATCATGTGCAAGAACGTCTTAGCATGTCGCCTGGTAAGCACTGAATAAAGGTTATGGTTATTACTCTTATCACAGTTGCTTAAATACCAGTCACTGTATCAGGGGATTTATGTCTAATCATTATAAGAGCTTCCTTCTACAGTGTGACATTTGGTGGGGTACACAGACAGGAAAAAGTCAATACAGTTGCATATAAGTTACTCTGTGCTTTAAGATAGGGAAACAATGGATGCTTTTGGAGAGGGCAAGAAAGGGCTCTAGGGCAGGCCATTTGTTGTTGCTCAGTCGCTCAGTCGTGTCCGACTCTTTGCGACCCCGTGGACTGCAGCACGCCAGGCCTCCCTGTCCATCACTATCTCCTAGAGTTAGCTCAAGCTCATGTCCATTGAGTCAATGATGCCATCCACCGTCTCATCCTCTTTCGTCCCCTTCTCCTCCTGCCCTCAGGCTTTCCCAGCATCAGGGTCTTTTCCAACGAGTCAACTCTTTGCATCAGGCGGCCAAAGTATTGGAGCTTCAACTTCAGCACCAGTCCTTCCAATGAATGTTCAGAGTTGATTTCCTTTAGGATGGACAGGTTTGATCTCCTTGCAGTCCAAGAGACTCTCAAGAGTCTCCACAATTCAAAAGTATCAATTCTTGGGCACTCAGCCTTCATTATGGTCCAACTCTCACATCTGTACATGACTCCAGGGAAAACTATACAGACTTTGTCAGTAAATTGATGTCCCTGCTTTTTAATATGCTGTCTAGGTTTGTCATAGCAGGCTGTGTAGAGAAAAATAAAGTTACAGTAGACATGGCGATTTCAGTGTGTTATCTAAACGAGCCAAAGACGGCCCTTTATCCTAAAACTCACTACGAGGTGCTGAGGTCAAAGCTTCACCCACAGAACAATCCTGGGATTAAACAACTTAAATATCAAATAAAGAAGACCTTGCACAAAGAAATTGAACATAGAAAACACGAAAACTAGAAAGGAAAAGAATAAAAGAATTTAGAAATTCCAATTTGAAAAATGGAATTGAAAACAAAATGGAGAGCTGGTTCTTTTTAATAAGATTAAAAAATGGACAAAATCACTGGCTAGTCTAACTTTTTAAGAAAGAGAAAAAAGAGAAAATTAGGAATGGAGAAAACAAATTATGATACATGGTGGAAAATGACGTAAAATTTTTAAGTCTTAATGAAATGGATAAATTAAAAACATACAAATCACAACATTAGTTTCACAAACACTAAAATCTAAATAAACCAGAAGCATTAAGATTTGAAAACATTGTGAGGGTGTTATTTCCAAAATAGGCGCCGAGTTTAAATAAACTGGGTTGAATTATTTCAAGCATCAGTAAGACATATGATTCCTGTGTGTTCCACAATGATGTAAGATATGGAAAAAGATCAAACATTTCTAATATATTTTATAAACATATCTATATAACTTTAATTCTCAAAATTAACAAGAATAATGCAAAAAAACACATACTGTGTTGTTTAGGAAGGGAGGCCCAAGAATACAAAATAAAATACTTGCTAGTCAACCTCTTTGTCTACTAAATGAATACTGCATCCACAGCAGGAGGGATGTATTGCAGAAATGCAGGATGATTTTCTATTAGAAAACCTGTCTGTTCCATTTTATTTAACAAGTCAAAAAAGGAAAAGAATGTAGTAAAAGTCTGTGCAGCATGGTCAGGAAAAGCCAGGAGTACAATAATACGGAATGTACAAAACCTTCCCAAATAGAGTCTCAGGACTTTGTTAGGAGCCGGCAGGACCCTGCAGGACCACAGAGCAGCCCTGCCCTGAGCGGGGAGATTCCAACTGAAGACACAAAACTCACCTACGTTGAGTGCGGGGAGAGCGGATACGTGTATGTGTGGGGCTCAGTCCCTCCACCGTTGACCTAAAACTACCACAGCATTAGTTGTTGATCGGTTATACTCCAATACAAAATGGAAACTTAAAAAAATTTCCCCAAATTAACCAGTAGATTTTCTATTATTTGAATTTAGGTTGCAGTGCGCTCAAGAGAAAGACAGAAGGAGAAATTTGATGATTCTGGAGTTCATTACTCTCTCTCTCTCATATATATATATATATGAACACTTCTCATATATATATATATATATATATATGAACACTTCCTGCAGTGTTCATATATATATATATTTGCAGGAAGTGTTCATTTCCCATCAGCACTGGAGATTTTGTTTAAGGCATATGTGAGGAAGAACCTCAGCACTCCTGGGACACTGATGGGCAGACAGGAAGCTGCGAAGGGATGGAGCCAGGAGGCACCATGAGGCCCTGGGGCTGCGGCGGTGGTGTCCTTCTCTGACCCTCCGCCCTCGGGGACCCAGCCCATGCGCGTCCGTGCCTGCACTGCCCCTCAGTTCCCATCAGCCCCTACCGCACCCTCTAGGCCATGCTTCTCCCCTTTCCCCATGGCCTTTGCTGACTCCTACAGTCCGCTCTGAAGGTCAGCTACATGAGGTGGTGGGAAACAAGGCATTAGGGATATGCAAAATACAGTCAGAAGGGGTTGGGTCCAAGCTTAGGAACGTACCTCCATCAGGAGAGCGAGAGGAAAACTGGGAAGAGCTTCAGACAAGGAAAGGACATCAGATGATGCAGGTAGAGGATGGGGAAGAAGGGCTGGGGCCTGCCATGGCTCCAGGAGACGGGATGGTCCCCAGGGATGCTTCCAGGGGGAAGGATGGTCCCCAGGGATGCTGAGACCTCCTCTGGGAGCCCTCCTTCTGCCTCTCAGCACATTTCATCATTCCTGAGGGTTCGGGGCCAGATTCCAGGACTGTGACTCATGGGGTCAAGCTTTCCAAGGGTTAAAGGTTGGGTCACTGGGGCCTTTCCCGCTGACACAGACAGGCAAGCTGTGGGTCTGTGATCCTCGCTTCCTCTGAAAGATTTTGGAGAAAGTGGGTAGACCTCACACATTTTAAGTTTACATATAAACATTTTAGTCATGTTTTCAAAAGTTGCCAAGTCTATAATTTCCAGGATATTATAAATAATAAATTTAAACTAAACTGTTACTTCTATATTCCAAAAGTGTTTGTTAGACTGTAAATATCATAATGAATCCCTTACTAATATTAACTTAGAAAGTACATCATAAGCATTACCTGTCAGAAAACGTGCACGTTCCCTTTCTTCCTTTTAACTCCTAATTCTTTTCCATTTCCTCCACCTACGTCTGTCTTAATGTAATATATTTTCATGCTGAAAAGCGTCTTATGGATCACCCTGTTATTATTCTCTCCTACTAATCCTATCACAAATGACAATATTTACATATATTAAAATTAAAAAATACATTTTTCCCAATAACCATGAGTATTAAACCTCTAGTATTAAAACATTTTTCTTTCTTTTTTTTAATATTAAAAAAAATTGACCACACCCAGGGACCAAACCTGAGCCCCCTGCACTGGAAACTGGAGCCTTAACCACTGGACTGCTGGGGAAGTCCCTAAAACTTTTTGATTAAAACAATTAAATTAAATGATTATTGACTAAATTAATTAATTATTAAAATATTATTGCTGTTAATATTAATTATTAATGATCATAATTATATAAATATGTTTTAAATTTGGTAACTATTAAGCAAAAAAGCAACATTTTCTCACAAATTGCGCTCAAACTTTTTCTATGCATTTAATAAAGGAAAGATATATGTTGCCAAAATGAGTTGACCAGACCGCTGGACTATTCTTTTATCCTTTTGCTAATACAAGACAGAAAATCTGAACAATTTTCTAAAACAGACAGGGTGAAGAGTAACTGATGCAGAATACATATTTAATAAAATGTTATGAAAAGTATGTTTTAAATATCTGATTAAGGAGCAAACATCCCATCTGAAAAAAATCACATGAAACATTTACCCATGGTGTTCCAGAAGTTGTATTTGTCAGCTTTTGCTGGGTTAGGCTGCATAACAAATGAGCTCAAAATGCCCAGGGCCCACAGCTCTCATTTCTTGCTCAGGCTCCTGGGGGCTGGATCTCCACTCTGTGGATCTTCACAGCCCAGGACCCAGGCTGGGTGAATCAGTCACTTTTCAGGATACCCATCCTCCTGGCTTAGGACCTGGAGCAGGAGACCTGGTTTGAGGAGGCTGGGGGGGCACAGCTCAGACGACTCACACCTGGGGTGGGCAGCGTCTCTGCGAGGAAGGAGCTGATCACACCTGATGACATAAGCTGCCATAGACGCAGCTTGAACAAGTGGGTCACCCTGGACCAGGCACCAGGTACATTTGGGAGAATCAGCACGTCTCATCCACATTCCATAACTGCTTGAAGATGCTTTTTCCCCAGCTGGGGACACATCCTAGCCAATTGCTTTTGCTTAATCGGGTGGCATAAGACCTGTGTTCAGTACCCAGTGTTCCTAGTGATGCTTCCTCTGCTTTGCCTAGATGCTTTCTCAGCAAGAACACATTATTTGATATTGATCGAGGGATGAAAGAAGGAAGTCAGGAAACAAGAGCCATCATTGTTTCTGCCCCCAAAAGCACATCTCTACCCACACCTCACATTTTACAGAAGTGTGTGCCCGGCGGGAAAAGGCTTGGTGCCTGAGGGCTGATGGTTCCCAGAGTCATCATTAAAATAGGCTTCCTTGGGGGGATGGGTCCAGACATCTTCCCACTATGGATGGGTGAGCACCCTGGTTTTATTTGCAAAAGGGGAAAACAGCTCCCCGGGGCTCAGGTAGGGTCCAGGCAGGTCCCTTTCAGTCTGGAGGCTCTGCTTTGAGGGGCTCAGTCCTCGCTGGGGGCATGGGGACTCAGCCTTAGGTTTGAGTCAGGCTTTCTTCCTGTTGCCCTCAAGGTGAATCTATCAGGGGCCGCACCTGCCCACAGCCTGGGACAGGTCTATTCTGAAGAGTCTTCCCTGGCAAGTGCCCCCGCCCCATGAAATG
Source organism: Bubalus kerabau (assembly GCF_029407905.1). Taxonomy (NCBI): domain Eukaryota; kingdom Metazoa; phylum Chordata; class Mammalia; order Artiodactyla; family Bovidae; genus Bubalus; species Bubalus kerabau. The sequence goes on along the minus strand of NC_073629.1, from coordinate 118,766,540 downwards.
TGGGCCCTCACCCAAGTCCAGCTTCAATGGGTCAGACAATTGCCCACATCACACAGACCCCTCCAACCAAATCTGGGCAGGAGAGGGAGTGGCAAGTTAGTTGGGGAGGGTGCCAGGAAAGACATATCAAAGTCACATCTCAGTAGATGCAGAGAAAGCCTTGACAAAGTTCAGCATCTCTTTATGATTAAAAAAAAAATCTCGGAGAAAACTAAGATTAGTAAAGAACTTTTCAGCTCAGCAAATGAGGCTTACTAAAAACTGTGGCAGGTGTAAATTTATGGTAAAAGTAAACAAGATACTTTCTTCCTGTGATTGGGAACCAGGCAAGAATGTCTTTGTTCACACTTCCATTTAACATGGTGCTGGAGGCTTCACTGTGGCAAAAAGGCAGCGAAAAGAAATGAAACTCACACCGATGGAAAGAACGAAGAAAGCCATCTGAACGCACAGGTGACAGGTTGTCTGTAAGGAAAATCCTGAAAGATCTATAAGAGAGCTATCTGAAGAGTGATTAATTTTGGCAGGTTGCAAAATAGATCAATGTTCAAAAATCAACTGGATTTCTATACAACAAAAAGAATCAAATGATAATCGAATTTTTTTTAAAGTAGTAACCATTGACAATGAAATACTGTAAATACATTTAACAGAAGACAGGTGTGCTGAAAAGCAAAAAAAAAAAAAAAAAAAAAAAAAATCAGAAATTAAAGGTGGCCATCTTAGTGGAACGTTATATCATGTTCCTGAGTCAGCAGACTCAACACTGCTTCAGATGACAGTTCCCAAATTGATCCAGGTTTTAAATGCAACCCCAATAAAAATTCTAGCAGCTTTGGACTTCCCTGGTGGTCTAGTGGTTAAGAATCTGCCTGCCAGTGCAAGGAGCACAGGTTCAATCCCTGACCAGGAAAGATTCCACATGCCGAGGGGCAACCAAGCCCATGATCCCCAGTAAGAGAAGCCACCGTAAGGAGGCTAGAGAGTAGCCCTGATCGCCACAGCCAGAGCAAGCCTGCGTGCGGCAACGGAGTCCCAGTGCAGCCAAAACTGCCTAAGTGAGTAATTCTAGCAACTTTTCTGGGGGTAGAAACCACAAAGCTGATTTTCAGTTTATATGAAAGTACAAAAGGCCTGCTGCTGCTGCTAAGTCGCTTCAGTCGTGTCCGACTCTGTGTGACCCCATAGACAGCAGCCCACCAGGCTACCCTGTCCTTGGGATTCTCCAGGCAAGAACACTGGAGTGAGTTGCCATTTCCTTCTCCAAAGGGCCTACGATAACCCAAATAATTAAAAAAAAAAAAAAAAAAACATTAAAAGAACAGGGTTGGAGAATTTACGCCACCTGATTTCAAGGCTTTCTATAAAATCACAGAAATCAAGACTTTGACACTGTCATACAGATGACCATACAGAGGTATAAAATAGAACAGAGAGTCTAGAAAAAGGCTCAAGCAGATATGGCCTCTTAACTGAGATGAGAGCAGATCACGTTCCAGCAAGAGGTTGGTGCCTTCTCCCTGGTGGGAATTTAGGACCGATTCTTATTTTCGATTTTTTTATTTTTAAAGGAAGGTCCTTTTTTTTTTTTTTTTTTACTGTGTTCTTTGAACATCACTGGAAACAAAAGAAACAAAGTTTGTTCTGAACAGGAATGTCTTTTACGACAGGAAAAGGCCCCGAAAGAAGGAGCCGCCAGGATTCTGGCCGCAGGGCTGACCTGAGAGGAAAGAAAAACAGAGTGAGTCAGGCTGCGGGGGAGCTGGGGAGAGGGGGGCTCTGCCCTCGCAGCCACCTGGGAGGTGGGGACCCGTCCTGCCGATGGAGGCAGAGCCGGGCGGGGACACTGGCCAGACGCCCCCCACCTGGTGCTCAGCCCCGAGTGGGTACTGCCCGCAGATGGCCGTGAGAAATCACCCGGTCCCAGGGACAACTGGCCCTTCTGAGGGGCCTCTCGTTTCCAAAGACCTGTAAGTAGCCACAGAGAGAGAGAACGAAACCCTCACTGCAAATCTCCCGGAGTCTGCCTGCCGGGTGGGGAGGAGGGCGGCCGTGGGAGGCCGGGTCAAAGCCCCCAGGAAGTTACGACTGAGGGGCTGATGCTGGGTGATCTGGAAGGTTCTCTGGGGAAGAGCTGGACTGCGAGTTTTGTTGTCCTTACCTCGGGCCAGGAAACTGTCCTGGCTTGCAGAGGGGCAGAGCCTCTGGGCACCGACCCTTGCTCAGGCCGGGGGCACCTGCTGGGCGTGGCCTGGGCTGGTTGCCAGGGACCCGGAGTTAAATCTTCAGACATTTGGGTGACAATGAGAACTGACCGGTCATGGAGGGAGGAGGAGCTCTTTCCTGTGTCACCCACCGGGAGACAGTTTGGGTCCAAGGGGGTCAGGAGTGCAGGGGCGAAGCTGAGACATCGCCGAGGGGACCCTCACGGGGAAGAGGATCAGATCTCAGCAGCACCGTCTTTGTTCCCTCGTCTTCAGGGATGTTCATTTCCTGGGGCTGCTGTAACCAGTCGCCACACCAGAGACTCAAAGCAACAGAAATGCGTTGTCTCGCAGCTTGGAGGCCAGAGCCCCCAGATCCAGGGGTCGGCAGGCCACTCTCCCTCCTGCGGCCCCAGGGGAGGGTCCTTCCCTCCTGCCTCTCCCAGCTTCTCGCGGCTCCAGCCGTTCATCCCTTGGCTCGGGGCTGCAGCCTCCAGTTTCTGCCTTTTCTTCGCGTGGCCTCTCTCTGTCTGGATCCCCGCCTCCCCTGCTAAGGACCCTGTTTACTGGATTGAGGACCCAACCTACATCAAGGAGGGGCTTCCCCAGTGGCTCAGCAGGCAAAGAATCTGCCTGCAATGTAGGAAATGAGGGAGATGCGGTTCGATCAGGAAGATGCCCTGGAGGGGAAATGGCAACCACTCTAGTCTTCTTATCTGGGAAATCCCACGGACAGAAGAGGAGCCTGGCAGGCTGCAGTCCATGGGGTCACAAAGAGTCAGACATGACAGAGCATGCATTCCCTGCATCTAGGGTGTTGCCATCCCAAGATTCTCACTTAACCGTGTCTGTGAAGACGCTCTTGCACTCTGGTTCTCGGAGGACGTGAATCTGGGGGAGGGGGTACTATTCAACCTGCAGCACCAGGTACCTAAGTTTGTTTGCATCTGTTTCCCCATTTCTGTATCAAGATGGGGAAAGTGATATCTGCACAACATTTTCTCAGGGACACAGTTCACGTAGCTGGTGGGGACACATTGAAACCAACTTGGGCAGACAGTGAGAAACGGGGCAAATTCAGCATCAGCAACCAGTAATAATAAGCTGCTGGTTCAGGGGGCTGGGGAGATTTCCTTCAGGGTGTTTCAGGGCTGGGACCAGGGTCTAGGAAGCAGCCGATCTCAGGCTCCAGGAGGGAGCAGAGGGGAGGGGAGAGGCCCGCCTCGTGGTGGTGCAGGAGAGCAAGGCAGGAAGGGGATCTTCGGGACTCGCACCTGGAGACACTGGCGAGTCCTCTCCTCTGCCTTTCCCTACAAAATGCTCAATGAGAAAAATGATCAACAAAATCCACCCCTGATGCTTGGTGGCGAGTGCTGTTTCTGGAGAATTCTCTGAGGGAGCTGCAGGACAAGAACGAGGTTTGCATGGAGGGAAAACCAACATCCCGGACATAGCTTCTCTCTCCCAAAAGGAGGTGGGAGCTTGCAGCCTGCACCCAGGGTGCAGAGGAGGTCAGCTACTGACCGACAGCACCCCTCACCTTAGAAGAAAACACGTGGACGAAGCTCTTGGTCTCTGGGAAGACGAGGCCCAGGGCCATTTGTAGTCGGGACTGTGGGGAGCGTGGACGGCAGTGGCCACGTCCTTCAGCTCTCGGAGGGACAGGCCTTCCTGACTGCTCTCCAAACCCCACTCACCACACGTTTGTGTCCCAGCTTCTGACCCCCAGGACTCTTCCATCCCTATTGCTGTCTGGGAGCCCAGCCCTGGAACAGCTCTCCCCACCCCCAGACCCCCAGAGGTCAGCCCCCAGCCCGAGCCCGGTGACACAGGGCACCCTGCAGCGGGTGCACGTGGCTCCCCCCGGGGTGGGGGGAGGTCGCTGGCCTCAAGCTCCTTTGCTGTCTCCGCCAGTCCCCACAGCAGCCCCTGCCTGTCTCCGTCACTCGTGAGGACCAGGGCTTCTCCGAGTTTCTGGAAGAACGCAGCCTCGAGGGTCTTCTCCTGAGCACTCCCGTCACTAAGCTCGCTCTCCCTAGGACACTCCCCCATCTACCTCGTGGTCCAGCTGCCCTGGAGCCTCCTGGCCCCTGGGGTCATGTTGGCCGAGTTCCATGGCCCCTGTCGGGTGCCACTGAGACTTAAACCTACTTATTGCTTTGATGACCAAGGGGGACAGTGTGGGCCCAGGGCTTGTGCTGTGTCAGGAAGCAGGGGACCCTGTGTCCTCTCAGGCAGGGGGAGCACTCGTGGTTCACAGGCTGGAGGGGGCTCGTTGGCAGGAATTGGGGGGCTGGACGCTTTCTAGGGTATCAACTTGGCGGTCCCCATCCTGTATCTCAGGGTCCCGGTCTTTGCTCCCTGCAGGGCCCTGACCTGGGCTGAGAATGGAGCGCTGGCCTGGGTCTAGGTCCTGGTGGACAGGGCCTGTGGTGGGCCCGCAGGAGGGGTACGCATGACCTGGGTGGGACTGGGTCACAGCGAGCGCTTGGCAGAGGGAGAGGAGAGGAGGCCGGAAACCCTGTCTCCACCCACGACACGCAGTCTTGTAAGGGCTACGTCAGGGTAACTGCTGGAGAAGGAAGAACACCGGTTCAGAGAAGATGAAATAGGATGAGGCCTCCCCCAGCTGATGGACACAAGTGCACACACGTTCCTACCCTCTCCCCTCCTAGATGGACCACAGGCAGAGGCTGGAGCCACCCTTCCTTCTCCAGACACAGACAGTAAGACACGAATGAGGCCAGGAATGTAACCAGAGACGGCGGGTCCACGAGGAAGTGAAGAGTACAATGAAACTATAAACATAACGAGAATGCAATCTGACTTCTTACATGAGAAGATACTGAAAAAAATTACACATAAAATTCGAAGGATTATGGTCACGGCAGCACCTGGAGGGGTTGAAATGATTTCTTTATCAAAATAAGAATATGAGCATACTGAGTCTGCAGTGTATGATCCCAAGAAGGTCTAAGGAAATAGGAGAGAAAATAGTAAAAATGGAAATAGATCACATTAGCAGAAACATACATGGCGTGAAGAGTAGAAATAAATGTATTTAAAATATGGAAAAAGCTAAAATCAGTTACAAAAGCCAAGGGCTCATCCAAACAAAACAGATGAGAGGATATTTGGATAAAACCTAGAAGGGGGTTTCTCAGCCTCTGTTATTGACATTTTGAAGCAAGTCATTCTTTGCTGGGGGTAGGGTATGCACCACCTAGGGTGTTTAGCAGCATCTTCTACTGGAAACACCCCCAAGATGTGACAGCCTAACATATGTCCAGATATCACCAGATGTTCCTGGGGGGTGGAGGGGAATGGCCCCTGGTGGAGAACCGTGGCTCTAGAATAAGATCAGAAGCCCCCAGACCCTTCTGATGGGCTTTAAGATTATTATTTAGATAGAGTGTGAGAATCAGCAAGTGATGAAGGGAGAGCAGAGACCGACCAACTGGTAAATTTTGCTTCCTTTTTCAAGAAAAATTGGGAAAAGACCCAAGGTTTTGAAACGAGGTGACAGAGGAACGTCTCTTGTTGATGAGTGATGACAAGAGATGTCTGACAACACAGCGTCTCCTAGATGGACCACTTTTTGGAAGAGAAGGCTAAGAACTTGTCACCCAGATGAGGCCAAGAACCAGTAGGTCGCGGATGCCAGCTGAGCCACGTTAGTGTCAGGAGCGCCAAGTTCCAGACACGCGCCTGCTCTGCAGGGACCTACTACCCCTCCCAGGCCTTGCAGGGCAGAGTCTCTGGTCACGAAGACCCTCACCGGCTGCTGATGCACCTGGGGTCTGTCCCCATGGCTGCCCCGTGCCCTGGATGGCGCTCACCTCCTTCCCCAGGACCCGGAGAGGTCTCCCCTTCAGCCTCAACCCCTGGGTCCCGGGGGCTCCAAGTGCCCAGGCCTCCAGGCATCAGGGCCAGGCTACGCCCCAGCAGATGTGGGCAAAGGGGCGCCTCCCCACCCAGCTTGAGCGGCTGCACCTCTGGGGCCCTGGTCGGCGGAGTTCCTTCAGGGGGAACCTGACTGGCAAGGGCACCAGCAGGGAGGCCAGCTTCCCATCCTAGTCTTCCCGGTCACTGTTGCACCTGTTAGCAGCCCACAGGTGTCTCCCTGCTTCTGCACGAAGGCTGCAGCCAAGCTCAGGGACCCTTTACAAAATAGAGTTCATTTTCAAACCATTCCCATAGTTAACTGCACAGAGAGCGGCTCACCTGTCTACTCAGGTGGCCAAATAGGTGAGTGGCCACGATTGCGGTCTTTGTCCTTTGGCCCCGTGGGATCCTTACTACCCCCAAGTCGTGCACACACAGAAATGGCACCGGATCCCAGAAATCCTAATCGAGACGCCTGGCAGACTTTATCCTTTGGAGTAGCAGGCCACGAGGACATTTTAGGGCCATTGTGTGCAGAAAGCCGGAGGTCACCTGGAGTCTGTCTTCTGAAAGGGGATCAGGAACTGAACAACTCAGGATTCCCCGCCCTCCCCCTCCCTCCTCCCCCTCCCCCTCCCCCACCCTTCCCCCGCCCTCCCCTGCCCTGCGCCAGCCCCTGGACTCACCAGTATTTCTTCCAGCGCTTCTACAGCTCCATCTCTCCATCTACCACCCACCACACTGCCCACCTGAGTTGTCTGTAGGGTGAATCCCGGCACATCCCCTGTCTAAAAGCTGCACCGCCAGCTGGACGGGGGGTGCCTTTGACCCCCACGGGTGGATGCCTGCTGTCCCAGCTCAGACGGGGCTGAAGGTGCCGGCGTGGTGTAGGCCGTGTGATCCTCACCTGGAGGTGGACAAGGGCTTCAGGAATGGAGTCCTGGCCCAGACACGGGAGCATGCGGGGGCTGTGGACACATGCAAGGCAGGGGTCCCGCTGAGCTCAAGCACGTTTCCTGGAGGAGGGGGTGCCCAGGCTGAGTCTGCTAGGGTGTAAGGAGTATCCGGGGAAAGACATGGGGCCCTCCCTGCAGAGGGGCCAGACTGAGAGCCAGCACGTGGCAGGCAGGTGTGCTGAGCCCGTGCGACCTGGGAGGGCTGGGCCCGGGTGGACCTGGTCACACATGGGCACACGCGCTGTGCAGGGGGCTGGGGAGGCCCGAGCTGCCTGAGAACTCAGTCTGGGGAGCCGGAATCCCCTCTTTCTGGCCCCGTTCCACCAAGAAAGGTCTACTACAAAGTCACAGCTTGCCTTCCAGAAACATTAGCTACCAGGTTAGGAGAACCCCACAGGACAGGGGAGCAGAGACCCCACAATACAGGGGAGCAGTCCAGCCTGGGACATACAATGGCTCCTGAGAGGGGCCCCTGGCAAGTGCGGAGCGCCAGGCATGCTGCCTGGGACTCTTGTGGACCAGAGTGTGTGGACTGAATGAAGACCACCCAGATGGGGACAAAGCCTGCCCCAGTAGAGCTGGCTCTAGCGAGGGACTCGGCCAGCACAACCTGGTCTGGCAGAGACGCTGGGCAGGCAGAGGCCAGGGGAGCTGCACGGTGGACAGAGAGATGGCTCCCCAGTGCCCCGCTTGGAGGTGGGGGCCCGGGGAAGTGGGGGTGGGCTGACTAGCAGTGGGGCACCCCCATCGTTCGTTAGGGTGCAGATCCAGATCTGGCTTTCTCTGGGAAACTGGAAAAGGGGACAGAAATTAGAGATGCTGTTGGTTATTAATCAAGTCCCTGTTGTTTGGGGCCAGTTGTTACAAGGGTTATTGTCTCACTTCCTGGACCGGTTCCTAGAGATAGTTGTCTGACTTCCTACATAAGACAGCCTGACTCAGAGCAGCTGCCTGCTGGCTGGTTAGTGCAGGGATGGGGTTGGTGGTCCGGCTGGTTAGTGCAGGGAAGGGGTTGGTGGTCTGGCTGGTTAGTGCAGGGAAGGGGTTGGTGGTCCAGCTGGTTAGTGCAGAGAAGGGGTTGGCCTCCTGGCTGGTTAGTGCAGGGAAGGGGTTGGCCTCATTGGCTGGTTAGTGCAGAGAAGGGTTGGTGGTCCGGCTGGTTAGTGCAGAGAGGGGGTTGGCCTCCTGGCTGGTTAGTGCAGAGAGGGGGTTGGCCTCCTGGCTGGTTAGTGCAGAGAAGGGTCTGGCCTCCTGGCTGGTTGCTGCAGGCTGTGGGTCAGAGTTCTGTTTCAATACATGGTCTTGCCATCCTTTGCTCTCATTTCAGTCTCTCCGGTGAAACGGGGGTTTGGGACGTGGGCGTTGGTCATCACACTAGAAGCACCCCATGTGCTGACACCTGCCAGGCTGGAGCGCGGTTGGGTACAAGTGCAGCCAGCGGTTCATGGGGCCTCTTGTGTCTCGGGTCTGACGTGGCCACAAAGCAGGGCAGTCCTGGAGCGCGTGGACACGGCGGGGCAGCGTCAAAGGAGAGGCATGTACCCAGCTCCTCCTGGGCCCGGCTTCCGTGAGAACCATTTTATTGAGACGGATGGTATGCAGCGGTTGAGAAACTGCCGGTGGTTGGGAAAACAATGAAAAAACCTCCCAGAACAAAATACTGAAGAGGAAAGTGCCCAGACTGAGGGAGGAAGGTGAGGAGGAGCATGTGGGAAATTGCAAACTAATATAAAAAAAGGGAGCGGAGGGAAGCACAAGCTGACTGTGTGCCAGTGCTGGGGAATTTGGCCGGACAGCGGTTCTGACTGCGTTTCGAGTGTAAGATACACTTTGATTAATTTCTCTGGACTTCACCAGAGTTACACCAGCAACTCCCAGAACACTAATTACGGAGAAGAGGCGGACAGTGACTCATGCTGGAAAGAACCCAACTGACGAAACCCTCCCAGCCCTCGGAAAGCATCCGCAGTCCTTATGCGATGGGAACCGCCTTGATCAGGCAGCTTTGGCGGGAGGTCAGGGAGATAATGGAGACAGAGCTCTGATTAATGTGGGTGTGCGAGTGCGTGTGTGTGTGCGTGCACGTGCATGGGCTCTGGGTGTGTGTTCCCTAGGAAAGCTGGCAGGGACATCTGGCTGGCATGCTTCCTGCAGGGGTCACCCTGCGGGAGACGGATGGACCTGCCAGCGTTCTGGGGTTTCGATTCCCGAGAAAACAGCAGAAGCCAGGGCCGCGGAGGCTGCCAGGCCCTGCGACCCACCACCACCGCGGCCTGGACGTCGCCTCTCCCAACTGGACCCAACCACGCAAGGCCGCGTTGGCTGACCCAGCTTTGGCTTGAAAGCCTGGGGGACAAAGAACAGAGCCATTCATCCCCCAAATGCAGTGGGGATGGGATGGGGCAGAACCGTCTGCCTCCCGCCTCCGACCTGGAGCACGTGAGAGCCCAGGAGGATGCAGAGATGTGCATTTTCTCTCCAAGTGCCAAGCGGCCCCAGGCCCTGCCGTGACAGGACACCCCGGCTCAGAGCTGACAGCCTCTTGGTTGGTCCTTGGAGGGCCCACAACATGGGGCTCCTTTGTGAGTCATATGGACTTCCCTCCACGCAGGGACCGGATGGACCCTCGTCGTGGTTGACGGACCCCCCTCCACAGTTCTCAGTTCAGAGCTGGGAGCATCCCTCCCACCTACAGACATCCCAGGGCACAGGCCCTCCTGGGCCTCCTGTGGGAGATGGGAAACATCACACTCCACAAGGCCCCTTCACCCTTGACCCCTGGGCACAGACTGAGGACAGATGAGAACTAGCAGAGGTGATATTAACGGTGGCTGTATCTTTCATAACTGCCAGAGAAGGCAAGGCACCCCACTCCGGTACTCTTGGCTGGAAAATCCCATGGATGGAGGGGCCTGGTGGGCTGCAGTCCATAGGGCTGTGAACAGTCGGACATGACTGAGTGACTTCACTTTCACTTTTCACTTTCATGCATTGGAGAAGGGAATGGCAACCCACTGCAGTGTTCTTGCCTGGAGAATCCCGGGGACGGGGGAGCCTGGTGGGCTACCATCTATGGGTCGCACAGCGTCAGACACGACTGAAGCGTCTTATTAGCAGCAGCAGCAGTATCTTTCATAACTGTAGGGTGTGTGTGTGTGAATGTGTGTGTGTGTGAGAGCGTGCGTGTGTGTGTGTATGTGTGTGAGAGAGAGAGAAACAGACTGGGAAACAGGGAGGTCAAGAGCAAGGACTCTGCCTCCCGATTCTGCCCATCCTGGCGGGTAAATAACCTGTGTGGGTTCAGCTGTCCTACCTGTAGGCAGGGACCGTGAGACCTCCTGGCCCACAGAAGCCCGTTCAGGCAGCAGACGGGAGAAGTCACAGCCTCTGGGAAGTGCTGGGTTGTCGTGCCAGGGAGCATCTAGGCGGGCCGGGCTTGGGGTCTCCAGGCAGTGGTGTGGACGGCAGGGGGCTGCACGCCTCACGTCACAGGGTGGGGCATGAGAACCCGCAGCGAAGCGTGCTCCATTTGATGAAACCTTTATGAGTCTGTAACCAAAGCACCAGCATAGGAATGATTGTCATAATTTTTAAAATCATAATTAAAACGCAGAGGAAGTGCAATGTAGGGGCAGGGGAGTAAGAGGCACAAACTGCTGCTGCTGCTGAGTCGCTTCAGTCGTGTCCGACTCTGTGCGACCCCATAGACAGCAGCCCACCAGGATCCCCCGTCCCTGGGATTCTCCAGGCAAGAACACCCAATGCGTGAAAGGGAAAAGGGAAAGTGAAGTCGCTCAGTCGTATCCAACTCTTAGCAACTCCATGGACTGCAGCCCACCAGGCTCCTCCATCCATGGGATTTTCCAGGCAAGAGTACCCGAGTGGGGTTGCAATCGCCTTCTCCGGAGGTACAAACTATTAGGTATAAAATAAGCAGCAAGGATTTATTTACATCACGGGGAATACAGCTAACATGGCTTCAATGTTTTTAGAAATATATTTGTCTTGAATTGGAGGATAGTTGCTTTATGATGTTGGGTTGGTTTCTGCCACATATCAGCATGAATCAGCCACAGGTACACACATGTCCCCTCCCTCTTGAACCTCCCTCCACCTCCCACCCCGTCCTGCCCCTCTAGGTCATCACAGAGCACCGGGCTGAGTCCCCTGGGTTATACAGCTATCTCTGTAGCTGTTCGCCATCTATCTGTACAGCTATGCCCCCAGCCCTCTGTCGTGCACGCGGCGATGTATACATTCCAATGCTGCTCTCTCAGTTCACGCCACCCTCTCCTGCCCCCGCCATGTCCGTAAGTCAGTTCTCTATGTCTGAGTCTCCATTCCTGCCCTGCAAATATGTTCATCAGTACCAGTGCTCTAGATTCCATATATGTGATATTTGTTTTTCTCTTTCTGACTTACTGCACTCTGTATAACACAGCCAACATTTTATAGTAACTGTCAATGGAGTATAACCTTTAAAATCCTGAATCACTCTATTGTACACCTGAGACTCTTACGGTACAGCAACTAAACTTCAATTAAAAAAAGAAATGTATGTCAAGACTGAAAAAAACTAACAGTCCCAAGACATTTAAATGCTCAATATATAATGAAACTGTGACGGATAATCTTTTATTTCAATTTGATTGGGCTAAGGGATGCTCAGATAGCTGGTAAGATGTGTTTCTGGACTTGTCTGGGAGGGTGCTTCCCAAAAAGATAAGCCTTTGGAGTGGTGAACTGGGTAAAGACCACCCTCCCAGTGGAGGTGGGTGTCACTCAAGTTCTTGAGACTCGGATGAAGCAAACAGGTGGAGGGAGGGTGAAGCTGCTCTTTGCTTGAGCTGAGACCCCATCCTCTGCCACCTCAGAAATCAGCTGCCTGGGTTGTCTGTCCTTCTTGGTCTGCATTATATCACCTGCTTTTCTGGTTCTCCAGCTTGCAGATGGCAAATGATGGACTTCACAGCCTCTGAGAATTCATGGGAGCTAATTCCTGTAAATTGTTGTTTAATCGTTAAGTTGTGATTCTTTTGTGACCCCGTGGACTGGAGCCCGCCAGGCTCCTCTGTCCATGGAACTCTCCAGGTAAGAATACTGGGGTGGGTTGCCATTTCCTTCTCCAGGGGATCTTCCTGATCCAGGGATTGAACCTGTGTCTCCTGCTTGGCTGGTAGATTCTTTACCACTGAGTCACCTGGGAAGCCCAATTCCTATAATAGATCTCCTCTTATATATCTCTGTGTCTGTCTGTCTGCCTATCTATCTATCTGCTGTTGGAACCATTTCTCTGGAGAACCTTAACTAACACAGAAACACTACGGTAAGTATCAGACTTTGCCTTAGAAGGAGGGGGCAGCTTGATGGGCAGCGTGAGAAGGGCTGACACGGCAGAAGCAAGGGGACAAGGAAGGATGTGGGGAACACAGAAAGTACTTCTCAGAGGACCCTGCGCCTCGCGGGGGACCCTGGGGAGAAACCGCGTGACCAGAACTGCTCTGTGCGTCCCAGGACTTGTGTTTACCTGTGTGTGTGCACTTTTCACTCAGCTGTGATTTGCTAGAGCAAATACTCACTGTCTCGTGCTGGGAGAAATTAAACAGGAATCAGTCACCTGATTTGGGCTTCCCAGGTGGTACGAGTGCTAAAGAACCCGCCTGCCAGTGCAGGAGACATAAAAGACGTGAGTTCAATCCCTGGGTTGGGAAGATCCCCTGGAGGTGGGCATGGCAGCCCACTCCATATTCCTGCCTGGAGAATCCCATGGACAGAGGACCCTGGCAGGCAACAGTCCATGGGGTCGCAGAGAGTCGGACACAGCTGAGTGACTTAGCACAATCAGCAAGTGGAGTGAGTATTCACACAGGTGCAGGGAGGCTCTCCCATGAGGGGCTGAGCCCTCTGCTTTGGATCAGCAGTCCTGGCTGGCACGCCAGACCAAAACCAAAACAGGCTTGCCACTCAATCGGTTCAATACTTCACTGAGCAGACCCTGTAGGCTGAGCCCCATGGTAGGGCCTGGACAGCCAGCAGGGAACAAGATAGAGAATGATCAGACCCTCCTGGGGCTTACACTGCAGTTAATGAGCAGACAGACAGACAGTAAAGGCAGAAGAAAGATGCAGGCTCTGACCATTGTCCTCTCAGGCATCACAAAGGAGCCTAAATGAAGACTCATAGCTTGGCACATCGGAAATACAGACCTCGAGGCAGATACCACCATGAAATCAGCAAGCACAGACCGTGCTTCCAACTTGGAAGGAAAACTTTTGGAAGATCATGGGGGCTTTTGAAAACATCCCTTCTTTCATCTCTCTCATGAGGAGTGGGGGACACCCAAAGCAAGGCAGTGACCAGCTGAAGGTGCCCTGTGACCCACACAAGGTCCCCACACTCACCCAAGTCAATCACCACTCTTTCCAACACCACAACGTGCCTTCTTCACAGTGGAGAGTATCCACTTCATTCCATTTTACTTTGATGTATTTTTATTTTTAATTAAAATGTTTATTTCGAGACAACTGTTGATTCCCATGCAGTTGGAAGGAATGATACAGAGATCCCACGTAAGCGTCACCGAGTCTCCTCCAATGGCGAAAGTGAAAGTCACTCACTCGTGTCTGACTCTTTGCGACCCCAGGGACTAAACAGTCCATGGAATGCTCCAGGCCAGAATACTGGAGTGGGCAGCCTTCCCAACCCAGGGATCAAACCCAGGTCTCCCGCAGTGCAGGCAGAATCTTTACCAGCTGAGCCACAAGGGAAGCCCAACAATACTGGAGTGGGTAGCCTATCCCTTCTCCAGGGGATCTTCCCAAACCAGGAATCGAACTGGGGTCTCCTGCACTGCAGGTGGATTCTTTACCAACTGAGCTTAAAGCTTCAGTGCAGCATCACACCCAGGGAACAAACATTGACACGGGCATGATACAGAGCCTCTCATCCCTCGGTCAGTCCACACGCCATCACCATGAGGGCCCCTCACCTTGCCGCCTTACATAAAGCTACACCCACTTCCTTTCTGCCTCCTCTTCCTAATCCCTGGCAACTGCTATTCTGTTCTCCATTTCCATAATTTTGTCATTTCAAGTATGTTACATCAATAGAATTGTACAGCATGTCATATTTTGGAACTGGCTATTTCACTGACCATGATTCCCTGGAGATCCATCCAGGCTATTGTGTGTTTCAGTAGTTCATTCCTATGTGTTGCTGAGTGATGTTCCACGGTGTGGGTGGACCACAGCTTAACTACGCACCTGTTGAAGGAAATCCAGGTTGGTGCCAGTTTGGGGCTATTTTCAGTTAAACTGCTGTAAACATTGGTGTGCAGGTTTTGTGTGAGCCTGTTTTCCTTTTCCGGGATAAATGCCCAGGAGTGAGACTGCTGGGTCATATAGTAGTTGCATGTTTAATGTTCTGAGAAACTTCCCAAGTGCTTTTCCAGAGCAGCTGTGTCATTTTACATTCCCACGAGCCATGAATAATTCAATTTCCCCACATCTTCATCAGCATTGGGTGTCACCAGTGTGTATTTTAGACCTTCTGGTAGGTGCGTGGTTATACTTTGGATTGTAATCTGCATTTCTCTGGTGGCTAATGAGGTTGAGCATTTTCCAGGTGCTTATTTCTGTTCTGTGTGTTCTCTCTGGTGAAATGTCTGTCCACGTCTTTTGTTCATTTCCCAGTTGAACTGCTTGCTTTTTCCTTACTGCTGAGACTTAGAAGTTCTTTACATATTCTGGATGCCAGTCCTCTGTCAGGTAAGGGGTTTATAACTGTTCTTCTGGTCTGTCATCTGTTTTTGTTATTCTCTTAACTCAGTCTTTCACAGCAAATGTTTTTAAATTTTGAGGAAATTCAGCTTATTAATTTTCCTTTTTTAGGCTAAGAACTTTTTGCCAAGCCTAAGATATAAAGTCTTTCTCTCCACCCCCCCCCCCCAAAGTTTACAGTTTTAGATTTTATGTTTAGTGTGTGATCCGTTTTGTGTTAATATTGTATAAAGAGAAATACTTAGGCTGAAGTTCATTTTTTTTTTTGCCTTTTAATGTCCAGTTGCTACATTGGTTAAAAAGTCTATCTTTCCTCCACTGAATTGTTTTTGTCCTTTATCAAAAACCAGCTGAGAATATTTGCATGGGTCTATTTCTGTGTTCTCCATTCTATTCCATTGACCTATATGTCTGTCTCTTTGCCAAAATCATATAATATTGATTACTGTAGCTAAACAGTGAGTCTTGGAGTAGGGTTGATTGATTCCTTCTACTTTCTTCTGCTGCAAATGATTTTAGCTATTGGTTACTTTGCTTTCCACATAAATTTTAGAATAATTTTGTCTCTAGCTATAAAAATTCCTGCTGGGGTTTTTGTGGGAGTTGCTTTCAACCTGTATATTGATTTGGGGAGGATTAGGATCTCAGCTGTGTTGATTCTTGCAACACACAAACCTGGTGTGTCTCTCCATTTATTTAGATCAGCTTTGATTTCTTTCACCCACATTGTGTGGTTTTCAGCATGCAAGTCCTGTACATGTGTTGTTAGATTTATATACCCAAGAATTTCCATTTTAGAGATTAATTGTAAATGGTGTTGTGTTTTAAATTGGGGAGTTTGTGTGTTCATTGCTAATATATATAAATGCAATTGATTTCTGTGTGTTCATCTTGTATCCTGTTGCCTTGCTGAATGCACACACAAGTCTGCGAAATTTAAATAGACTCCTTAGGATTTTCTATGTAGAAAACCGGGTCATCTGCAAATAGCAACAATTTTATTTATTCTTTTCAATTCTATGCACTTTATTTCCTTTTCTTGACCTACTGAACTCGCTAAAATTTCCAGCTGTATGTTAAGTTAGAGTGGTAAGTGGCACCCCTCCAGTACCCCTGCCTGGAAAATCCCATGGACAGAGGAGCCTGGTGGGCTGCAGTCCATGGGGTCGCTAAGAGTCGGGCACAACTGAGCGACTTCACTTTCACTTTTCACTTTCATGCCTTGGAGAAGGAAATGGCAACCCACTCCACTGTTCCTGCCTGGAGAATCCCAGGGACGGGGAGCCAGGTGGGCTACCGTCTATGGGGTCACACAGAGTCAGACACGACTGAAGTGACTTAGCAGAGTGGTAAGAGTGGGCATGTTCTCTATTAAGTTGAGAAAGTCCCCCTTTCTGAGAAATTTATTTACTTTTTATAATGAACTTTTTATCATGGATTTTGAATACTTTCAAATGCTTTTTTGTGCATCAGGTAAAATCATTTGATTTTTCCTTTTTAGTCTTTTAACATGATGGGTTATATTGATTAAATTCCTTGCATATCCAGAATAGATCCTACTTGGTCATCAGTTCAGTTCAGTTGCTCAGTTGTGTCCAACTTTTGTGACCCCATGGACTGCAGCAGGTCAAGCTTCCCTGTCCATCACCAACTCCCAGAGCTTGCTCAAACTCATGTCCATCAAGTAGGTGATACCATCCAACCATCTTGTTCTCTGTCATCCCCTTCTCCTCCTGCCCTCAATCTTTCCCAGCATCAGGGTCTTTTCCAATGAGTCAGCTCTTCCTGTCAGGTGGCCAAAGTATTAGAATTTCAGCTTCAGCTGAATTTCAGCTGAAATTCATTCCTTCCAATGAATATTCAGGACTGATATCCTTTAGGATTGGCAGGTTGGATCTCCTTGCAGTCCAAGGGACTCTCAAGAGTCTTCTCCAACACCACAGTTCTAAAGCATCAATTCTTCAGTGCTCAGCTTTCTCTATAGTCCAACTCTCACACCCATACGTGACTAATGGAAAAACCTTGACTAGACGGACCTTTGTCAGCAAAGTAATGTCTCTGCTTTTTAATATGCTGTCTAGGTTGATCATAGCTTTTCTTCCAATGAGCAAGTGTCTTTTAATTTCATGGCTGCAGTCACCATCTGCAGTGATTGTGGAGCCCAAGAAAACAAAGTCTGTCACTGTTTCCGTTGTTTCCCCATTTGCTATGAAGTGATGGAACCAGATGTCCTATCTTAGTTTTTTGAATGTTGAGTTTTAAGCCAGCTTTTTCACTCTCCACTTCAACTTTCATCAATAGGCTCTTTAGTTCCTCTTCACTTTCTGTCATAAGGTTGGTGTCATCTGCATGCTGCTGCTGCTAAGTCACTTCAGTCATGTCTGACTCTGTGTGACCCCATAGACGGCAGCCCACCAGGCTCCCCTGTCCCTGGGATTCTCCAGGCAAGAACAGTGGAGTGGGTTGCCATTTCCTTCTCCAATGCATGAAAGTGAAAAGTGAAAGTGAAGTCGCTCAGTCGTGTCCAACTCTTAATGACCCCATGGACTGTAGCCCACCAGGCTCCTCCGTCCATGGGATTTTCCAGGCAAGAGTACTGGAGTGGGGTGCCATTGCCTTCTCCGGTGTCATCTGCACATCTGAGGTTATTGATATTTCTCCCGGCAATCTTGATTCCAGCTATAGTGTATATTTGTTTTTATATGCTCTTGAACTTATTTGCCAACATTTTGTTAAGGATTTCTGCATCTATATTCATGAGAGATATTGGTCTATAGTTTTCTATTTTTTGTAATGTCTTTCTCCAGTTTTGGCATCAGGGTGTTACTAGCTTCATAGAATGAACTGGGAAGTTTTCCTCCTCTTCTGTTTTCTGGAAGAGATGGTGTAAAATTGGTGATAATTCTTTTTAAACAGTAGAATCCTCAGTGAAGCCTCCTGGGCCAGAGAGTTCTATTTCCTATTAGGTGAATTGCAGGACATTTTTTGTCTGAGGAATTTGTCTTTTTCATCTAAGCTGGCAAATGTACGTAGAGGTGTTTGTAGTATTTGCTCAGTCGTGTCCAACTCTTTGTGACCCCATGGACTGTTGCCTGACAGGCTGATTGGTCCGAGAATACTGGAGTGGGTCGCCATTCCCTTCTCCAGGGGATCTTCCCAATCCAGGGATCAAACCTGGATCACCTGCACTGTAGGCGGATTCTTCACCATCTGAGCTATCAGGGAAGCCCAGGATTTGCTTACTACCCTCTTAATGTTTAAAGTCTCTAGAATAAAATCCTTTGTTTCCTTATTAGCAATTTTTGTCTTTTTTTTCTTTGCTAGTATTTCTGGAGGAGTGCCAATTTTACCAATTATTTCAGAGCACCATCCCTCCTTTATTTACGAGTTTCTCTACTGCTATGTTTTGAATGATGCTGATTTATCCTATCTTTATTAATTTCTTACTTCTGCTTGTTCTGAATTCTTTTGTTGTTTTTATGGGTTTTTCAGGTGGGAGTTCAGATGCTGATTTGAGGTTTTTCTTCTTTTCATACCTAAGCCCTTAGTGCTATAAATTTTCCTCTCAACACTGCTTTACCTTTAAATCTGCATTTGGGGGCAGTTTCTGTTTGTTCTCACTGGTCTTCCTTTCCCTGTTATCTTTCTCCTGCTGCCTGTGGGTTACTTGGACATGTTTTCAGAATTTCATTTTCATTTTGTTCTGGCCACAGAGTAATACAAATTTAAGGTACACACACATCAGGGTTGGCTCGTGTTTACAGCTTCTCACGGGTGTGTCTCCCTCTCTACTCAGCTCCAAGTCACCTTAAAGCCCCTCAGCGTGATCTGGGAAAACAGGGGTCCATCTGGGGGTCTCAGATCCATGAAGACAGGCTCTTTTATTCAACTGCCCATTTTTAGAGGTTTCTGCATCACATAAACCCACACAGCCCACGTAGTCCTGAGTCTCCAAATACCCTCAGGCCGCAAGCCGCTGCCTCGCTGTGGGTCTTGGGGCCCCTTTTCCGCCTCCATTTTAGGCTGTCAATTTCTCAGCATCTCATTCGCTCTTCCCTGCTTTTAAGAAGATTTTAAAAGACTTTTTTCCCATCCCACTGGTTATCAGCAGGAATTTGGTTTGAGTCACCAAGTTCGCCACATTCCTGGAAGTCAAAGTGTCAGACTGCCTTGTAAAGCACCTTCCGGATGGTGGCTTGTATAGCCAGGAAGAGAGACTCATTTACATCGCCTCTGGAGAAGGGTTGTCCTTGCTTGGCTTCCCCTGCAAAGCAGAGTCTGAGTCGACACTTTTTTGCCCAAGTGGCTTATTCTATAAAGTTTCCAGGGAACGAGAGACGAGGGTCCTGGGACAACGAAGCTGGGGAGGAGGGGAAACTGAGCCAAGGGTGCCCGGCTGTGCTGGGGGAGTGGTGGACGGGGGCTGCATGCTGCCGAGGGCCTGCTGAGCAGAGCTGTCCTCCCGAGCCGCGGAAGGGGAATGTTTCTCCTCCAGCTTGCGTCCTGTGGGTCGAGTGTTGTCCGGGGGGGTGTGAACTCCCTCCCGTGCATTTGAAAGCACGAACCAGAGGGCACCAGGGGTCCAGGACAAGTGGCTGGGAGCCCCGGGGCAGAGGCTGAGAATTTCTGAGCCCCGAGGTCACGCAGTCAGGACAGGGTTCCACACAGCTCATCTCTCCACAGGACTGGAGAAGAGCTGGGTCAGGAGGATGCGGGCTTCCCAGGTGGTAAAGAACTCTCCCCTGCCAATGCAGGAGACATAAGAGAGGCAGGTTTGATCCTTGGGTCTGGAAGATCCCCCTGGACAAGGGCAACCCACTCCAGTGTTCTTGCCTGGAGACTCCTATGGATGGAGGAGCCTGGCGGGCTGTGGCTCAAAGCGTCGCCAAGAGTCAGACACGACAGAAGCGACTTATCCTGCACGCAGGAGGAAGTGAGCAAGGCCCTGAGAGACATCTGGACCACAGGGCACACGGTCTGGAAGGTGAGGACATCGAGGATCAGATGGCCCCTCTCTCTACTTGCTCCTGGGGTGGGGCAGTCGTCCCCGCTTCTCTCCAGGGCTCCCCTGCTGGCCAGCTCTCTCTCCTCCCTCATAGGTCCGGCTCCTTTCTCTCTCCGGCTTCTTTGGGGGTCGAAGTCACCGCACCTTCATCCCAGCTGTGACTCTAGAGATGCAGGCTTATGGCCTCAGCTCCCGCTGCCACCAAGACCCGCCTGCATCCCAGTTCCCAGGAGGATGCTGCTTGGCCCATCTTCTTGACCACGGCCACCCAGGCCACATGCCCTTGGCATCCGAGCAGCCGGCTGCACTTGGTCCAACATCCACCCTGTTCCAGATGGCCTGGGCAGGGGACGGGGGTTGGGACCGCGGTGGCTGCACAGAGGGATGGCTGTTTGCCCAGAGGAGCTGTGGGCAGGAAGGCGCTATCAACACAGAGGACAGCAAGGCGAAGGCAGGGAGCTTTCATTTTGGTTTTTATTAATTCTCACAACTCCCCACGCGGACAGTGGGAGGAACCGGGTCTGCAGGGTCAGCAGATCCTCTGATGAACAGAATGTGCAACTCTTTCCAGCGTGATTAGTTTCACTTTTTTTTTTTTTAATCTGTGAATTGTTGGGTCAATTCCCAACATCATGAAGAGCCAGGTTTTGTTCATCTTGGCGTCCAAATGATGTTTTCGAAATCGGAACTAAAATAAAGCAGTAACAAGACGAAAGAAGCAACATCCTGTTTTATGGAGGGTCTGATTAAAAAAAAAATACGTGAGAAAAAACACTCTGTGTGCCGAGTAAACATTTACCCCCCCAACCCCCCACACTGTTGGGAGATGGAGTATCTGACCAGGACACGAGAAGACGAGTCTCAGGATGGGCACATCACCCCTCCCCCTCCCCGAGGCCTTGGCATGACTCATTGGTCACGTTGCCTGGTACCAATGCAGTCCCCGCCCTCCTGAGGGCTGCAGCAGACGGAATGTCACCACAGATGGAGAAGAGCTCAATCAAGCACAGGTTCTGGGACCTTGACCCCGAGAGGATGTGCATTTTTAGCAGGTCAGGCGGAGGTGAGTCGTCCGCCTTCCCATTCGCAGACCCGGGTTCATGACCTGGTCCTGAGATCAGGATGCTGGAGGCTGGACTCAGCTCCTGACGCCCTCCTGGAGGTTCTTCCAGTCTCTGGGTGTTGAGAAGGTGGGTGTCGACACAGCCCCCCACAGCCCGCAGCGAGAGCACACGTCTGGGCTGCCCTTCCCAGGAGACAGGCTCCCGTGTTGTCACATTTATGTCCCCTAGAGGTCTGCGGATCGCAGCTGGTCTCCAGGACCCCTGCCTCACAGATGCGGAAACGGGGGAAACAGGCTATTTGCTGTCGTCGTTTTTTTGTGTTATGTTTCATCAAATCAGAGACAGGTCTCCTGGTTCTTTCTGCTTCTATGCACGCAGGCCCCTCCCGGCGTGGGCAGGCGTGAGGGTGCCCCTCGCACTCCCCTGCATCCCCACCCATCACCCTGGCTGCGGTGCTCTTCCCCGGGGGTCATTGTGAAGGTCAGTATTTGGCAGTGGGTTATGATGAATGATGCCAGTATGTCCAAAAGGTTTTTTTTTCTTTTTTTCACCTCGTAAAATTCTGAAATCGTGACAATTGTGAAGGGGGAAATGACACGGCCCATGCCCTGGTCTCACTCTGGGGGGAAGGATGGGGTTGTGGCGAGGTTGGATCAGCATTCAGGCACGCTGCTCCTCTGTCATAGCTGGTGGATCTTCGGGTCCCCTCTCTGCACCCTGCACTCTGCCCTGAAGGACGACTGTCCCCAACAGGGTGTCCCCAGCAGGAGTCTCAGGCTTCACTGAGCCTCCTTCCTGTCTCTTCCGGGACCCACGGTTGTTTTCCTGAAGCATCCAGGTTACCAGGTGATGGGGCCCTGCAGGGACCGTGCACTGGGGGTCACTCATCTGGGGGGCCGTTTGCTGAAGGGCTCCCCTTAGAAGCTCAAGGCTTGGAACCTGACGGGGTAGGGCGGCTCAGAGGAGGCCCACCCTGCCGGCACCTTCTCTGGGAGCTCCCACGAGCACCTGCTCCAATCACCTGCTGCTCAGAGCCAGGGGAGACGGGCGGCCACATGGCTACCTCCCCCGTGGCGTTCCTGGGCCCTGAGGCCAGGCACCATCCCGGCCGCCCTGAGGACCTGGCCCTCCCGGGCACAGCGCTGTTCCTGGAGCCACTCTCCCGCGGTTTCTTTGACCTTCTTGAGATTAGCCGGGGCTCCTCCAGGAAAGCACCCCTCCTCCAAAGCACCTTCTTCCAGGGCTCTTATTCTGAGCTCATTCAGATGTCTGACTAAGCCAAGGGTCTCTCGGCCTCTGCCTGCCCCCAGCACCCACGAGTCACTCTGCATGACCTCCTGAGGGGACCAGGCGGGTGGAGGAGGGGCGGGAAAGTGGGGGGCGGGCTGTCTCTCCCGGCCCGTCCCCTCCCCGGCTGAAACTTCACTCTCAGCTGGTTTGAGAACCGGGGACGCAGCCCACTGGCTCAGCTGAGCTTCTGACCATGCACAGAAACTAAAGAGCTGTGGGGAGCTGGGGTTGTGCAGAGAAAACCTTCTCCCTGACTTTCTCCGCGGAGTGGGTGGGAATAGGCACGTGTGAAGGGAGACCCAGCCTCCCTCCTGCTTGGTCCCTGCCCCAAAGCCAATCACCTGGTTAAAAGATAAACCGGAGAGACACACAAACACTCCGTGGGGTCAGCAGAGCGTGGCGGTGCCCCGTGTCTGCTCACTCCGGGACCCTGTGGGCAACCTACAGACAGTGAGCCGAGGCTAGAGACGGTTTTACACAGATGGCCTGGCCGGTTGTCACAAAGCCCCACGAGAAAGGCAGCAGTGGGGTTTTATCCCCATTTCACAGCTGGGGAGACTGAGACCTCAAAGCCAGTTCCCGACGGTGACTGTCCCTGCTTGCTCTGGGGACGTGGTATCACACATGCTGCAAACAACAGCTGTGGACCAACCGAGAGGAGAGAGAAGGCACCAGAGAAAATGGAACCAGAACCACCCCGTCTCTCTGGGGCCCCAGCTGTTCACGGCTTGGTGGGCAGGCTGTCTCCTTCGGGGCTCGGGGCAGGGGACCTTATTCAGGCTGGGGAGGGTCGGGGCCTCCGCGCCCTCCTCTGTCCTCGTCTCAAGCCTGGAGCACGAGGCCCAACGGCCAGCCCCTGGCCTGGGCCGGCTGCACCCTATGGGGAGCACAGACAGCCCCCCACTTCCTGGGTCAGGACGTCTATCCACCTGATGGCAGCCGCCTCCCAGGGCTGGGCGCTCAGAGCTCCAGTCACCTCTCACTCAACCTGCCGCCTTCCTGGCAGGTGATGTGGGTTGCGTGGCGATGCCGGGAAAAACTCACACACCTGGGTGAAGCACGCAGACTGATGCTGACGCCAGACAGCGAGAAGTGAGTGCTGAGCGCAGCTGGGCACCCGAAGCCCACTAAGGAACCCAAGATGGGTCCCTGTCCACTCAAGGGGGGACACTGTCGCCCAGGCCACACCAAGGGGTGCTCTGGGAGGAGCCTGCCCCTTGAGTGTGACAGGAGGAGTCCGGAAGGTGTGGAGCAGGGAGGGGCTGGGTGCTCGGCCACCCCCGTGGTCAGAACACCTGCTGACCTTTTCTCTTTACGTATTCATGGGTGCAGCAGCCGAAGTCTTATCAGAGGAGTCCCCAGCCCAAGTCCACCTGGTGCCAATTCTGAGCCTCTTTTCCCATGAATGATGTCTGGAGACCTCTCGGCCTGGAACGTCTCAGTGAGCAGAGCTGGACCACGGCGTGGGAAGCAAGACATATCCGACATCCAGCCCAGAGAGAAGGCTGGGAGCGTCGCAGCTCAGCTCTTCCAGCAACACCGAGGAGTCAGAGTCCCTAGAAACTCATCACCGGCCAGCTCTGTTCACGCATGCGCAAGAGCGAAAGTGTCCACTGAAGGGGGCACGTTTTACAGCAAAATCTAGAACAGCAGGGATGTCGGGACTTCAAAGCTCCCATCTCCTCCTTGCCCCTCTGATATGGTGTCTCAGGATTCTGGTAAGCTCATCTCTAAATGCCCTTGGGTTTTATCATTGCCCGAGAAGACATGGCCAATCCGCCACATCCCAGCTGGAAACATCTTGTGTAGAAACACCCAAAGGTGGCTTCAGATCTGGCGGTAAGGGACCTGCAGTTGCAGCGGGCCACTTCCCTCGCACCCCCTGGGCGTGCTGGGCCCTGGGGAACACCTCCCGCTCCCTGGGCGTGCTGGGCCCTGGGGAACACTGAGTTTCTACGGCTCCTACAATCCCGTAGTTTTCTCCCTTGAATCAAACCTTGACCTTTGAAGCCCTGAGTTTTGTAGATTTAAACTGACCTGAAGGGACCGAGAAAGGACTCAGTGAGGCCAGGAGTCTCCCCGGCAGCTCTGAACACAGCAGGGAAGGGTCGGATTGCTCACCCCTCTGGCTGCCCCTTGGAAGGGACTCCCACACCGCAGCGAACTTTGCAAAGACTCCTGAGGTCAGAAGGGCTATAGGGTGAGCCAGGCCTGGGAGTGGGGTCACAGCTTCTGCCCCCTCCCTACCGCCCAAGGGGGCATTGTAAAGTAGGGGCTCAGATTGTGAAGGATTTGTGCCTGTATTCAGGTTTTTTTTTTTTTTTTTTCACTCTAAGCAGGACATTTTGCTTTGAAGGGAGAGGTGACCGCGAAACTAGAGGCCAGAGAGGCAGGACACATACCTGCAGTGGAGTGGACACTCACTAAGAGGTAGAGGGCCTCTCTTTTGGTCAATGATCCTGCTGTCAGCCAGGCGGCCTGGCTCAACTGCTAATGGTGACGTTTACTTTCCTTCGGGAGGAGTCAGTCCAGCGGGTTCTCCTTGCACAAGACCTGAAGTG
This sequence comes from Bubalus kerabau, assembly GCF_029407905.1. NCBI lineage: Eukaryota > Metazoa > Chordata > Mammalia > Artiodactyla > Bovidae > Bubalus > Bubalus kerabau. The sequence goes on along the minus strand of NC_073629.1, from coordinate 118,741,797 downwards.
GTGCTGGGAGAATGAGCTGCCTAGACGGCCTCCTCCAGCTGTTGGTAAGTGGAACCCGGAAGTGTAGCAGTTTTATCCAGAGCCTTTTCTGTGATGTGTGTTCAGGGCCCCCTGGAATGGTCCCCTTGGCTTTGTCAGTTCCAGAGACCCAGATGGACACCACCTGTGTTATTGAAAGATGCTTCTCATGGCCTAGGTATTACTACCTCTTTCCACATTTCCATGGAAAACTTGTGGATGGCGATGTTAATTTAAGAAACTACCTGATTAGGTAGAGGGAGGGAGACATAGATAGGTGAGCCCTCAGATAACACAGTAGGTAGAGAGTGGCTATCAAACCGCTAACTGGGGATCACTATTCTCATCACTGGACCTGGAGGCCTGGACCTGGAGAAGTGGGCTTCCTCTGAGCATGTGTCTACACAGGGGAGGGATCCAGGGGCAAAGAGTCAAGTTTCGTGGGTCCCCAGATATGACCTGGGTTCTTTCCTTGGACTTTGGCCTTGGGGTCTCCTGACTCTCTGGTGTGGGTACCTGTGTGCCCACCTGTACCGGCACCCCTTGTTCCTTGCCCCCTCTGTGGTCACCCCTGGCCAGGCCCTCTGCTTTGGGCTTGTGCATGGGAGGCTCACAGGGCCTGGTCACCGGAAGTAGAGACCGAGGGGCTGGTCAGTCTGCAGGGATGAAAGATACCCCTCCAGCTCTAGGAGGAGGGGGCGTGGACTCTGCGGTTCGGAAATCAAGAACGTTCTCTGTGGCCACCCCACCCGTAAGTTTCCGATGATTTGATCTGGCATGTCTCTATCAGCCCCCGGGGAACGACCGTGACCTTCGCAGTCTTCATGACCTCCAAAGGCCTCAAGGACCCTGCAGGACAGCACAGGACAGGGCGGGACTTCACTGCCAAGACAGCAGCTCTGCCTTCCAAGGCCTCAGCAAGGAGTCCAGGTGCGTGTGTATGTGTATGCAGCTGTCTGTGTTTGCTGTATGCAGCGGCCCCTGGGGCTCGGGCTGCAGGGCGCCACACCAAGGTCACTTCTAGGAGCCAGCAAAGTGATGGAAGTTGAGGACAGGCGGGCATCTCTGGAGCGCCTTCCTTTCTTGTGGGAACAGGAGTAAAGACTGGGGTGAGAAGGTTCAGGGTCCACCATGTTCTGGCCCAGACCCCAGTCTCCAGAACCCTGTCTGCATGGCCTCTCACCCATGGACAGCTCCATCCAGCTGAGCCAGGTACCAGCTGTCCCCCACGAGCCATGCTTCTGGAGCCTCAGGGTGGTGAGCAGGGGACTTGCAGCTCCCCAGCCAGAAACCCTTTACCTGGGCGTCACCCCAGCTCCTACTGATGCCCGCGGACACAGTAAGGAGGCCAGCAGGTGGGGAGTGGGACTTCCTGCCCAACGTGGAGCGTGTCTGCACCGTCCCCCTGCCTGCCCGGGCCACAGTCTCCTTCTTGGCTGCAGACCGTGGCCTCCGTGGGGCCTCTGCCCCAAGGCTCCCTCCTTACCTGAACTCACAGGCATAGTACCCTCACCCTCACCCAGCCGCACGGACCGGGCTGCAGGGGGCGGGACAGCTGCCGTGGAATTCGTCATCAGGGAAACCGAAGGCACACAGAGTAGACAGTGACCCACCAGGAGATAAACGTTAAGTGGGCACGGAGGTCGTGTCCAGGGCAGGCAAGGAATTCCACCTGGGGAGGCTCTGCAGGGCTGGCCTTGGCTGGCAATGACCTCGGACCGCGGAGGTAGGACATAGGATGGGTGGCTGACGGGGGTTGGGGGTAGCAGACGGGCACATGGAGGGGCTGAGGCCAGCTTTCCCAGACCTGGGCGTGCTGAACACGCTCAGCCACATCAGCACCGGTGGTTCTAGAAAGTTCTACGGTCACACACAGCCTAACACGTCTCACATCCCTGCTGGTCCCCTTTAAAGTGACGCGACTGTTATTTTTGCAACTGGTTCCAAGGTTCTCAGGCCGTGCTCAGGCTGCAGTGTAGAGAAGAGACGGAAGACGGGGGCTGCAGGGACGTCTTTATTGTTCCTGGGAGGGAGCAGTATACACAGCCACGCTGCAGTCACTGAGCTCGTTAAAGACATCTCAATAAATAAAACAAATAAGCAACATATACACTGAAACAGAAAATATTAAAAAAAAAATGATTAGCTGAGCGAATCATGGAGGAAGAGAAAGGGGAGAGGTGAGAATTCCAGGCTAACTTGAGACAGTCATGCAGAGGCTGGGGTCGGGGGTGGGGAGTGTAGCTCGAGGTTCCTTTGTTAAGAGCCTTGGTCCAGTTGAAACAGAATGTACAGGAAGGCATTTCTGGTTTATTTTTGTAAAAATATACACTAAAAAAAAAAAGGCACTTAGAGGGAAATACAAAATCAAAATCCTTGTAAATGTGTTCCTGAATTCAGCAATCTTCAGAATCAATCCCCGCCCCCTTAAAAAATAAAAATAAAAAAAACCAGAACCCAGGTTTGGGTCTATGAACACTCTCAAACAGCGGCGAGGATGGCACCATGAGCTATCCGGTGAGATGGACCGTGAGAGATGGACCGGCGAGACGGACCATGAGCGCCACTTCCTGGGCAGGGGCGTCTCGGGGGCAGAGGCCGCGTGGTCCAGGGGGGCTGCCGCTGGGCCCTTGTCTGGACGCCGTGCGGAAGCGCCGAGATGATGGGGCAGGGGGGCTTCCTGGAGGTCGTTCGGGTTTCAGAAGTTGCAGACTCCGACGTTCCCAGATGCCAGTTGCGCTCAGCCCCGCAAGCGAGTCTGGAAGACAAGGTACAGGGAGGTTGAGAAGCCGCCGCAGCCCTCGCGTCCCGGGGCTGCGTGGCCGTTTCACCCCGTGGCCTTCCCGCGACGGGACGGGACTGCTGCGAGCTGCTCTGATACTTGCCTGCCCCATCCTCCCGGCAGGAGCTGGACAGGCGGCCGTGGTCAGGGCCACCAGGCACCTGCAGGCCGCTGCCCCCAGGGACCCAGGCCCGGCCCAGAGGGCTCCCTCTCTCCCCACCTCCACCCTCTGCTGCCACTCCCAGACCCCAAGGGCCGGATGCCCTGTCTCCTGCGCCCACCAGAGCCTCGTCCTGCACGGTGCCCCGCAGGCTGCTGCCGCCCCATGGAGGAGCTGCCCCTAGGCGGGCTCCTGTGGACAAAAACAGTGCCCCCCTGGAAAGGGAAGGGGGTTACGGTGAGGTGACTGTTGGGCCTGCGAGGTCACGGTGAGAGCAAAGCCAGCCGTGGTGGGGGCGGGGAGTGAGGATGCAGAGCAACGGGGCGGCCGTGGAGTCGGGGCTGGCAGAGGGAGATGACTGTTGAAACCCGAGCTTTTTAAAAAAATGCGCTTCTTTACTTACACTGCTTGGATCTGAGCTGCAGCGCACGGGCTCAGCAGCAGTGGTGGGTGGGCTTAGTTGCCCGACCAGGGACCGAACCTGAGTCCCCTGCATTGCAAGGCAGATTCTAAACCAGTGGACCACCAGGTCAGTCCTTAAACCTGTGCTTTTGAAATAACCATACATTCACAGACAGCTGCAAAAAGAATGTATAGGGAGGTCCCACATGTATCTCACTGAGTTCCCCCACTCTTATCACCTTGCACTAGTCAAGTGAGGCGTCTCAACCAGAAGAGGGGCCTGGGCGTGGCTGGTGGGCTGACTCACACTTCACTCGTGCGTGTGTGTGTGTGTGTGTGTGTGTGTGTGTGTGTGTGGTCTGACCCTGCTGGGCAGTAGGCAGCAGCAGCAGGGATGTGCCCCGCCCTCCGCTGGAGCCTGGGCTCCACACTGAGGTCCTGTAGCTCAGGGGGCTCTGGGACCCTTGACTGTATCCGGACAAACCCCTGCAAGCGTTAAGACCCTGCCTCCCTGAGCCCCAGCACCTGGAGACACACACGCACTCCTTTTTTCCAAGTTCTGAGCACTCCAAGTATGTCAGTCGTTTAAAGTGGTCCTGGGCAGAAAGTCAAAGGCTGCTCTCTCGGACAATGTGGTTGTAATTAGATAATTAATAAGGGGGGCAGCTAGAGAAAGCTAAATGGAAGCCTTCCTCCGCGGGAGGAAGTCATTACAACAGGTTTTGATATATGAGCCTCACCAGCCCTCCAAGGGGAACAGCATCATCCGTGGAAGCCAGGACGGCAGGGCCGCCCTGAGCAGTGTGGGTTTCGGGGTTCACGCCACACGCCCGTGGGGCCTGGGGCTCAGGCAGGAGCAAGCGGCAGGTTCATTAGTTTTCCTGGCTGAGGGCCCCCGGGCCCGCCCCCTTGATGTCACCCTGACCCTGGCTGGGTCTGCTCACGTGGGCGGCGCTCTCAGCCACAAATGTGAGGCAGCTGGGGCCCCGACTGCCTCCTACGTGGGACAGCCACCCAAAACCGTGCGTGCATCCTGTGCACAGCTCAGCCAGCCTCAGTCTGCCCGGTCCAGAAGGGGGGCAGGTGGAGAGGCCAGGCGGCAGCTGGACTGAGAGGGTGGGCGCCCTCCTCTCTCACCCAGGCCAGACCACAGGGCACTGAGAAGCAGCAGAGGGTCTTACTCCAATCTGTGTCCCGAGGGCCTGACATGGGGAGGGGCACGCCAAAAGTTCTCCAGAAAGAGACGCAGGTGGGCTTAAGGGGGAAGCACTCATTCTAGGGTCTTCCGTTCATTCATTGATCCCCACCCACCCATCCCTCCACCCAGGTTCTTCCCTTCCTTCCTCCCTCTCTCCCTCCCTTCCTTTCTTCCTTCTTTCTATCCACCCATCCATCCACCCACCATCCACCCACCATCCATCCATTCATCCAACCATCCACCCACCATCCATCCACTCATCCAACCATCCACCATCCATCCACTCATCCATCTATCATCCATCCATCCATCCATTCATCCAACCATCCACCATCCATCCACCCATCCATCCACCCACCATCCATCCATCCAACCATTCATCCATCCACCCACCATCCACCCACCATCCATCCATCCACCCACCCACCATCCATCCACCATCCATCCATCCATCCATCCATCCACCATCCATCCATCCACCATCCATCCACCCACCATCCATCCATCCATCATCCTTCTCTCCTCCCTTCCATCCACTCTCCCTTCCATCTATCTCCCCAACCACCCACCATCCATCATCCACCCTTCCTCCCATCCATCCATCCACCCACCCATCCATCTATCCAGCCCTCTTTCCAACAGGCATTGAGCACCTTTCATGTGCCAAGAATGCTGCTAGTTGTTTAAAAAGCCCAGGCATGGATCCGAGAAGTGCATCAAGGGAGGATAAACGTGCTGATAAACAACTAGAGCTCAACCTAGACAATGGCAACTTTTTTACAGGAAGTGTAGCTAAGACTCTGCAACCAGAAGGAAAAGGACAAAATACCCTGACTTTTGTCAGAGCTGCCAAAAAAGGCTGCCAGCGGGACACTGAAGGCTAGAAAGGGGGTCAGGAGGCCAGGAGCTGCTCTCCGAAGTCCAGGGCTGTGGCTGTGGGCCGTGTCACTGAGAAGACCTCCAGGGCACTGCTCCAGCTCTCACTGCCCCTTCCGAGTAAAAAGTAGAGGCCTCTTCACCTCCATGGACCCCGGCACCCACGGAAGGGGCCAGGCTGCTCCCACTGCCACAACTCTTCCCTCCTCCCACTCACTGCACCTAAAACAAAGACCCTCAACTCCTGGGCTCCCACGGACGCTGGGGTGGGGGTGGGAGGTGCCAGGGGAGACAGGCAGGAATAGGCCCAATGGTGGAAAGGCTGACAGCTGCCCCCCACCCTGGCGGGTCTCACCCAGTCTGCGCAGGTTGGTCCTCCTGCCTCTGGGGGTCTGTCTAGCACTGTCCTTCAGCTGGGGCCCTCTGGCCCCTCACCGAGCCTGGACCCAGCCTCCTGACCACCTGAACACAGCTCCCAAGAGCGGTTTGGAAGGAGAGAACCAACAAAATGTGCCATCAATACGGGTAGAAAACAAATGATGATTCACAATAGGGGACTGAGGGCCACAGATCAGAAACGGCCTTGCTGAGCAACACACACACACACATGCACACACACACACGCATGTGCGCACACACACACACATGCACGCACACACACACGTGCGCACGCACGCACGCACGCACACACACGGCCCCATGAACAGGGACCAAACCCTCAAACAAGCGGAAATTACCATCTCGGGAGAAGCCAGGGGAGCGTGTGAAGATGAAACAGGGACACTCTGCTTTGAAAGAGAAGGAGCAACAGGAAACAAGGGAAGAGCTCCAGGAAATCACGGACAGAATAGAAGCAAAATAGCAAGACAGACACTGACGAGAAACCATTCCTAAATTGGAGACTGACCCCTGGAGTCTCCCAGCATCTCAGCCAAAAGACAAGGCATGTGCAAAGGAGGGAGCGTACGCTATCACACACGAGATCCAGAGGGGAGGGTCCCGCGCTCAGGAAAGACCGGGGCTTCAGGTTAGAAGGAACACCCAGCTCTGGAAAGGACACCCAACGAGACGGGCAACCGAGCCACAGCACACAGAAAGTTCTGGATCCTAAGGCTGGAGAGAAATTCCCACAGGCCTCCAGGCATAAGAAGACCCGGCCGGACTGGGGTCATGGGCCCCGTGCTCACACCACTTGCTAACTGACCATCCCAGGCCCCCCAGAGGTTTGACGGAGAAGGGTGGTGTCCCTGGAGCGCTGCTCCCCAAGAATCTGCAGACCCCCAGAAAGGAGAAGAAAGGTGAGGCACTGAAGTCCTCAGAAAGTGCCCCTCTCCAACGCCATTTCTGGGAAACACTGCTAGGAAACGTCCCCCATCTGGATGAAAAGCAGTCTGGGCTCTGTCTCTGCAGGCACGGTGACGACTGACCTAACAGTCTCCCCGCTGCAAATCAGACAAGCAGACAAGATGCTGTGCTCAACGCTCTTGTAATTCCGAGGGGGCTGGGCACCGTCTTTTCCCCAGCCAGGTCCCTAGGGTCTACTGTGGCACCTGGCATACAGTAGGTGCTCAATAAATACCTGCTGAAAAAGGGACTCCAGTGAAGAAATCAGACCGACAGCAGAGGAGACGGTCAGCCAGGTGTGGTGTTGTTGAGTCGCTCAGTCGTGTCCAACTCTTTGCAACCCCACGGACTGCAGCACGCCAGGCCTCCCTGTCCATCACCAACTCCCAGAGTTTACCCAACCTCATGTCCATTGAGTCGGTGATCCCATCCAACCATCTCATCCTCTATCGTCCCCTTCTGTTTCCACCTTCAATCTTTCCCAGCATCAGGGTCTTTTCCAATGAGTTGGTTCTTTGCATCAGGTGGCCAAAGTATTGGAGTTTCTGCTTCATCATCAGTTCTTCTAATAAATATTCAGGACTGACTTCCTTTCAGATGGACTGGTTTGATCTCCTTCCTGTCCAAGAGACTCTCAAGAGTCTTCCCCAGTGCCACAGTTTGAAAGCCCAGGTGTGTCGGTCACCCGGGTGTGACATTCGTGCTCCCTGCAGTGCCCTCCTGACATAAAGTGCTCGGACTCCCGAGCATCCTAAGCATCTCTCCTCGAGACCAGCCGCGGTGGCACCAGCACACAGAAGCCTGTGAGAAGTGCAGAGGGCAGGCCTTGCCCCAGACCGAGGACTCAGCACCTGCACTCAGGCAAAATCGCTGCTCTTTGGAGAGCTCCTCGAGCAGGGAGAACTGGATGGGGGTGCCCAGCCTGTATCACCTGCATCCCTGTTCAGAGATTAGACCGCAGTTGGGATGGGCAGAGGCTTGCCAGGGGCACATGGCTGGGTGGAGAGCAAGAACTTGGGCATCGTGATGCTCCCTGTTGGGGGCAGGGCCCACCATGGGCAGCCAGGCCTCGAGGTTGTGCCCACCGCTGAAATCCTGCCTGAGAGTTCCAGACCCAGAGACCCCTGGGGCCCACCCGCGACACAGCCATGCAGCCAACCCATGTCCAGCTGTGATTGTACTTCGATGATCACCCACCTGAACAGGCAGGCAGCAGGGTGCCAGTGACGGGCCCCCGGGGGGGGTCTGAGGGTCACCCACTGATCTGGCCGGGTTCTGTTCTTCCTGCTGGGTAAGGCCTCTAAGAGACCACAGGGACCCGGGTGCAGCAGGCTCTGCACGCCTCCTTGCCTGCTCCTGGACAGACTGGGATGGGCAGGGTCAGTGGGCGGCCAGAGCAAAGCTCAGCCCTAGGGCCGCGTGTCTGCCCCAAGGCCGTCTCTGTGATACATTTGTCCAGGGATGCGAGGAGATAGGTGCTCTGCTTCCATGGGAGAGAATGGGAAGCCCGGGCTCCTGGCATCAAGCTCCGATCTGGCCTCCCTAACAGGAAAGCGGGCAGGCGGTAAACAGCACCGCCCCTTTGGGGCCGGGATCGGGGTGGGCTCCCCTGGGTCATCAAAGAGGCCGGGGGTCCGGCTGCCCTTGTTGGGTGCTGGGCGGGCAAGGGTGGCTCAGAGGTGGGGCGTCCTGCCTTTCGGGCCCCCTCCTCCCTGCGACCTCTGGGCACCTCTCCTGGCTGGAAGGCCAGAGGGGCGGAAGCGTAGAGAAACGGCCATGCCGAATGACAAAACGGAACTAATCCCGCTACTGCTTGAGAACCCACGCCTAGCAGGGCAGAAGCAGGCCGTAAGCCACTCTCTGCAGGTCCGACTTGGTTCTCAGAGATGTTTAAGGACACATTCCTGTGAGATGATGGTGGGCCAAGGAGGGACAAAAGCAAAGCCTGCTTCCTCTTCCAGCAAATGGAAATCAAAAAGCACCCGGCCTGTAAGAACACTGCCTCACTCCCTCTCCCTGTCCTCCCTACCCTTGAAGGGGCTGCAAGTGGCCCCTGAACCAGGCAGTGGCTTTAAGAGGCAGGACACCCCGGTCTCTCTCTGCAGGCCCCTGTCAGAGAGGGGGACGAGGCCATGGCCACGTGAGTCTCCTTAGCCCAGCCATCAGCCAGTTGGCAGCATACGGGGCCAGAGCTAAGACCCCAAGTTTCTGGGCCGGGGGCCGGCCCATCCCCTCTGAACAGGCCTGCTCACTCAGGATTGGCTGGGTTGGTGGGATCCCCTGACCACACCTCGAAGCTCTTAGGACTCCTGGCAGGAGTAAGGGCTTCTGCTCCTCTGCAGAGAAGCTCGGGCCCTGGCCACTCTGCTCAGCTCTGCTGGGGCCACAAAGATTCCAGGATCTGTGTGTCCAGCTCCAGGGTGACACTCAGGACCACCACTCCGACCCCAGCGCAGGCTGTGGGCTCCAGAGGGACCTTGCCCGTCTGTGCTGGTGACCTCGGACCCCCCAGGGGCTCTCTGTCCCCTCTCAGCCTCCCAGACAAGCCCCCAGCTTGCAGGCCCTATTTGCCTGGGGCCCCTGCCCTGCTCAGGGTCTGGGGTCAGTGGGAGGGTGAAGGGGGGTGAGGACCCCTCTGTCCAAACTCCGGGACTCAGACGACTGAGCCCAGCCCGTCCACCACCTGTGAGAAAGAGGATTCCCCTCTGGAATGGCCGTGTTTATGATGCCAGGGAACTTCTATGGCTCCCTGGTGCTCGCAGGCGAGCTGTTGGCCTTGCTCTTGCAGGCAGTGAGAACTTCACATCCACTTAGAACCGGAGCTGCGTATGCTCTCTCTCTCTGTCTCTCCCCCTCATCCTCTCCCTGGACTTGGCCTCAGTGACTCAGGCTGACTGCGTCTGGAGTGGCCTGTCTGCCAAGGGGAGATCACCCTGAGAACAGGCTGGGGAGGGGGCGAGCTTGCCTCTGGGCGCCCCAGCAGCTCCCTCCCGCTGGCTGCTTCCCAGCGTCCAGGCCTGGAGAGGCCCACCCTGTGGAGCCCACCCCGGCGGCCCGTGCCTCCTCAAGGCCAGCCCAGCTCCCCCGGGAGCTGCAGCAAGAAGGCCCCGGGTCCCCGCCGACCCACCCTCAGCACTACCCCGTGCAGCCTGCCTCCGAGGGAGGCCGTCCCATTTCTTCTCCATGAGTCACAAGACACTGCCAAGGGTCCTCCCACATTTCAGAGACAGAGAGGGAGTAAGTCAGCAGACAAGGAGGGCGCAGTCTCTTCCTGGTACACGGCCTTCCGACCTGGAACTACTTTAACCAGTAAACCAGCATTTCTTCAGATGCCACTGCATCCAGCTTCTGCATAAAACTCCCAAGTGGAAGAGAGGGGAACAGACACCCACCCTGCAGGTGCCCCCTTTCAGCCTGGAGGTGCAGCAAGTGCCTTTAGAGGCGGTCATCCAGGGGCATCGTTTCAGAGGTGACCAGAAGGATCCTGGGGGTGACTTACCCCAGGTCACCGGGTGGGGCGGGTGTGGAATCACCCACAGAACTCGGGTCAGCTAAGCCCTGGGTCAGAAACCCTCCCCCACCCACTGCCAACTTCATTCCCATGACACCCTTCACGCGGGTCCAAACCTGCGGGTACCGACTTAATAAATGTCTTTGCGTGTTTGACAAGTGAGGGTGCGGAAGCACAAGCGTCCTCGTGACAGCGGCACCCGCTCGAGAGAACATTAACTGAAGGTTCTGACGCCACGCGTTCTGCTGACACTGCCGTGTGACGGTCAGCGGCTCCTGGTCCCTGCTTCCAGCCAGCTCACGGTTCACTTGGGGACAGACAGACATCATCACAAACTGCAGTGTGTTCTAATGAAGGTATAATAAAGGTACATAAAGGTCTCCGATTATTTCAGTGAAAGTCGCTCAGTCGTGTCCGACTCTTTGCGACCCCAAGGACTGTAGCCCGCCAGGCTCCTCTGTCCATGGGATTCTCCAGGCAAGAATACTGGAGTGGTTGCCACACCCTCTTCCAGGGGATCTTCCTGACCAGGTGATCAAACCCAGATCTCCTGCCTCGCAGGCAGATTCTTTACTGTTTGAGCTACCTGTGAAGCCCTCACTTAAAAAATACAAACATATAAATATCAATGATTATACAAAAATATATGAAATGTTGGGGTTTCCCAGGTGGCGCTAGTGGTAAAGAACTCACCTACCAGTGCAGGCGACGTAACAGACCTAGGTTCGATCCCTGGAAGGGAAGATCCCCTGGAGGAGGGCGTGGCAACCACTCCAGTGTTCTTGCCCGGAGAATCCCATGGACAGAGGAGCCTGGAGGGCTGCAGTCCACGGGGGCACAAAGAGTTGGACACGACTGAGGTCACTGAACACATATGCCCATGGGAAATGTTATAACACAAGTAAACCTATAATGGCACAGAGTGAAAGCAGAGAGGAAGCAAAGCTCAAGTTTCCAGGCTTTGGGAGCTCTTCAGAGAGTCAGGGGCTGGTGCTGGGTCTTCAGGAAGCCTGGTCTTGAGCAGGAAGGGGGAGGGTCTTGTGGGTGGAGGCGAGGGCACACAGGCACGGACAGGTGGGCTGGAGGGTGGGGAGGACTGGGGGTGACGGAAAGGCAGCTCTGGGGGTCAGAGGTGGGCAGGACCCCACGGGGCAGTGGGGAGGGAGTGGACAGGGAGGAGCGCCCCACAAGACGAGTTGGGCTTTCCAGAGATTGTGGTGGGGAGGCCCCAAGGAGGCCTGATGGGGAAGGAGCCCAGCAGGGCCCCTGCTGCTGTCCAGGAGGAAGGGGCCAAGGACTCCAGGGAGACCCAGCAGCTGCAGAGAGTCGGCCAGAGGTGAGGCGGCCGGGGCTACAGACTGGGCCCCAGGAGGGGCCGTGATGCCAGGAACTAAACGGGGGTCAGGGGAGAAGAAGCCTAAGACTAGGTCTGTTTCCTAGTCTTGTGAGCAGCGGGTGGTCTCAGGATTCCCTGAAGGTCAAGTTCAGCCTGCAGGATGCGCGGCTCCGGCCCCAGGAGAGGGCTGGGGGCCTCAGACTTGGGAGAAAGACCCTCCCCTTGGAAGTGATGAGGGCACCTTGCTTTGCCAGGATTTGAACCAGGCCTCTGGATCCCAAACCAGGCACCCTTCTCCATTCCTGTGCACCCTGTCGGGGACAGAACCAGGGGACACGGGCTTTTAGGGTCACATGTTCAGGGAACACGTGGGGCTGAGCTTGAATCTTCTGTAAGAAGTCTTCTCAAGAAGACTCTTCGAGTCCCTTGGACTGCAAAGAGATCCAACTGGTCCATCCTAAAGGAAATCGGCCCTGAATATTCATTGGAAGGACTGACACTGAAGCTGAAGCTCCAATACTTTGGCCACCTGATGGAAAGAACTGACTCATTTGAAAAGACCCTGATACTGGGAAAAACTGAAGGCGGGAGGAGAAGCGGGCAACAGAGGATGAGATGGTTGGATGGCATCACCAACTCAATGGACATGAGTTTGGGTGGACTCCGGGAGCTGGTGATGGATAGGGAGGCCTGGCGTGCTGCAGTTCATGGGGTCGTAAAGAGTCGGACTCGACTGAGCGACTGAACAAGTGTGCGCAGCTGGCCAGCAGTGCCCCCTCCTGGCGGGAGGACCACATCGCAGCAGAGAGCTACGATTTTCACCTGGCCCTCGGAGTCCCCAGGTGAGCGGGACTGGCTAGGAGCAGTCTTCTGCATGTTGGAAGGAACAGGGCGTGCCAGGACCTGGCTCTCCACAGGCGATTCTGCTCTTGTTCCCACATCGTCCACGTAAACACACCGTGTGACCCGCTGGGGTCAGAGCAGAGGAGCCAGAGCTGGGAAGGAAACCGAGACCCCCGCTGTTTGAAGAGGCCGCTGCCCCATCGCTTTCAGGGGAGCTCAGCCTGGAAAACGCTGAAGAACATTTCCCATGAATGATGAAAATGGGGGACAGAAAACTGTTTCCAGGAACACGTCGGCTGTGATGACAACCTCTCCCTGACTACTGCAGGCCTTCAGTTCCCAGACGAATCTCAGAAGAGCAGGCAATTTTTAAAATGCAAAATGGTTTACAGAAATAGCTTCACCTTGATTTATTTTACTGGACACTCTTTCTTCCAACCACCAAGAAAAAACCTGCTACGTTTGAAACATTATGTGCCAAGGCGTGCAAACCCAGGAAAAAAACAAAACCCAGGAAAGCAGCAGGAAGACTCCTACTGTAACCCAGTCCCCAGTCGGACCCGTCTCTGGGAGCCCTGAGTCTGGCGATGGATGTGGACAAACCAATAGCACACAGGGGCTCCTGGCAGGAGGGTGTCCTTCTGGGCATGGGGATACCCCAGGTGCTGGGGAGAAGTCGGGGGCTTGGCCAACCCACCCCTTCTGCTTCCCAAGCTCTGGACTCGAGTGCTCTGAGCCCATTTCCTATTCTCAAGCTTTAGCACCACCTGAATACAACTGATCTCTGCTGGGAAACATCATACTTAGAAATCGACCAGGGATTTTCCTGGTAATCCTACGGTTAAGACACCTCGCTTCCACTGCAGGGACCAGGGGGCACAGGTTCAGTTCCTGGTCGAGGAACTAAGATCCTGCATGCCTCTGGGCACGGCCATAAAAGAGAGAGAGAAAGACAGGACAGAAGTGAACGGGTCCTCACTTAAGCACGAAAGGCCCTCAGGCGTTTGGGTAAGATGAGCTCAGAGAAGCGGGGCAGGGTGAGTGAGTGACCCCGGGCCGGACCGGCCAGGCGGCTGTGAGCAGCCAGCCCTGCCCCTCCGGGTGGAGGCCAGGCCTGGGTCCAGAGGAAAGGTGTGCATGGTGACAGCCCCATCTGCACAGCCCGGTCCCTGCCCCCGGTGGTCACTAACTCTGACTGAAAGACACCTACCTGGTGGGCCTGCAGGACAGGTGTTCATGTGTCTCAGGGCAAACGCAGAGAGCCAGAGCAGTGCAGACACTGAGAACTGGGGGTTCTGGACTGGCCACTCTTCCCTGGCAGCCGCCAGCCCCCCAGCGAGAGGGTGACCCCAGGCCCATGGCTCCCACCCTGTCTTATCCCTTAGCTTCCACATGCTGCTCATGACCGTGGCCTCCTGCTGGTGGGGAAGCCAACACCCTCGCTTGTACAGACACTCGAGTTCCTGGCAGCAAGGAAGTGGGGTCCTCGGGGCATTAACAGGGGGCTCTGTTGTTGGCTGAGGAGCACCAGCCGGGGGTCCCAGCCCTCCAGATACGTGTGTGTGTGTGTGTGTGCGTGTGATTGTGAAAGTCGCTCAGTCCTGTCCAACTCTTTGAGCGTCCATGGAATTCTCCAGGCCAGAATACTGGAGTGGGTAGCCTATCCCTTCTCCAGGGGATCTTCCCAACCCAGGGATTGAACCCAGGTCTCCCGCATTGCAGGAGGATTCTTCACCAGCTGAGCCACAAGTGAAGCCCAAGAATACTGGAGTGGGTAGCCTATCCCTTCTCCAGGGGATCTTCCCAACCCAGGGATTGAACCCAGGTCTCCCGCATTGCAGGAGGATTCTTCACCAGCTGAGCCACAAGTGAAGCCCAAGAATACTGGAGTGGGTAGCCTATCCCTTCTCCAGGGGATCTTCCCAACCCAGGGATTGAACCCAGGTCTCCTGCCTTGCAGGCAGATTCTTTACCAGCTGAGCTATCAGTCACGGTTACTCTGCTGATCTTCAAAGAACCTGGAGCTGCTGCTGCCTCTGGGAAATGTGTTAGATAATTTCTCCAAAACAAAGTCATCCATCACTCTCCTTCCAACAAAGAGCCCAATTCCCAACGATTAGATTTGAGATTCAAACTTCTAATTTCACAATACACAAATTTAAGGGCTCTTCTGTCTGCTGAACAGACAAAGGTCCACGGAACCTGGAAGGGCTTGTGCATGTGGGCAACAGACTCTTTAAACTGAGTGGTTGCTGACATGCCATGCTGCGCTAATTTCAGTTGACCAGCAAAGTGATTCGGCGATACACAGATATATTCGGTCTTTCTCCGATTCTTTTCCATTACAGGTTCTCACAAGATACTGAGTATAGTTCCCTGTGCTATCCAGTGTGTCCTGGTGGGCTGTGGGTTTCACGTACACATATTAATATATGTCTGTGTGTGTCTGTGAATCCCAAACGCCTAACTTACCCCGCCCTACTTTCCCCTTTGGCAACCATAAGGTGGCTTTCCCTAACTAAGAGCCTGCTTCTCTTCTGGAAATAAGTTCATTTCTATCACTTTTTCAGATTCCACAGTAAGCGCCATCATGCGGTCCTAGTCTTTGTCTGAATTGCTTCCCTGAGTGTGAGACTCTTACCAGGCCACTGGTAACTTCCCCACTGCTGACTGTCACTGCGGGGCTGAGCAGTCCGGTCTGGGAAGGGTGGGTTCTGGGGGACCGATGCCGGGAGGGGGGCCTTCTCAGCCTTGGCTTCCACGAGATAGTTCTGGGTCACGCCCTTGTCCCGGACAGCTCGCGGCCCCTGGGGCCAAGGATGGAGACACAGAAATATGCTCATTATTGCTCAATTTTTAAAAATTCAATTTTCCTGGACTGAAATCCCACATTTATAAATTATAGAAGACTCAAATCCTACGGAATAGACTGTGTTTTTAAAATATTTTGGAATAGAAAAAAAAGAAAACCCTGAATTATTCTGTATTTTCCTACCCAGCGTCTTTCCACAGAAAGTGACAGGAATGAGAAGTGACCGCCGGGCACACACGCTTCTGCCATCAGACCTCAGCGGTACAGCCCATCCTAGGCTGTGCAGTGACCCAGGGGCGCCTCTATTTTAAAGGCTTTGTGGAACAGCTGGTTCTTCGGAGCCTCTTCCTAAGCTGAGGGCTCTTGCAGTGAAGCATTTGAAAATAAACGAACCCCCTCCCTGGATGCCCTGATGGGAGGCGCTGACCTCTGCCCGGGGGTGTGACCAGGCCTGACCTGGGGACGTCCTGCAAGGCTGGGGCCTGGGGTCTGTGAGCCTGCAGCCTGGTCCTGTCTCTCTCATCTATAGCACGGGCTGCTTCTATCTGCCCAGGTGAGTGCACACTTGCTATATGACAGATGCCCACTTTGTGTCTGCGGGGAACGTTAATGAATGAGCCGGCTGGCATTCCAGGGACGGAACCCCGTTTCAGGTCACATGCTCCGGCTCCCCTGGATTCGGGATGACCATACAGCATGGGCTGAGCAACTCGAGTGGCCGGATTGGATGGTACAAATACAAATAGACGTTTCTCTGAAATGCAACCGTGTATAACAAAGGTCTATTGTGCACAGAGCGTGTGTGGGGCTCTGCTGCAGACCCAGCAGGTGGAGTGGACAGGGGCGGGGAGCAGGGCCGGGGGGCTTCCAGGCCTTCGGTACTTGGATCGTATGTGCATTTGTGTGTACACACATGCCACCATAGTCCACCTACCTGTGTGTATATGCACTGGGTACACATATCCCAACATCACATACAAACATGCATGCATACTGCCACACTCCTCTCTGAGAGGGCTCACCTCTGTCCCCAGTTTGCTGCTGACTTAATGGTTTGGGGGTTGAGATCATGCACTCACGTTGCTCCTAACGGCCCACCACACAGATGTTGGCAGGAATTCAGGGCCGGCTTCAATCACACCCAGCCACTCCCCTGGGCGTGATGGCTCAGGGTGCCTCCACGGCTCCTCCGCTGAGGCCAGGAGCCCTGGGGTGGCCGGGCGTGGACAGCAGATGGAGAAGGGGCAACTCTGCGCCCTGGAGTCTGCCCAAGGAGGACACGGGATGCCCTCTTCTTAAAAGTACCTTTCTGGTCACTCATGCTAACACTTCCCATCTCTTCCTTTCTGGTCGAGTCAGCCTGACAGTCACTCGTGGAAATCACAGATGTCCACATGCCACACAGACCTGTGTACTCACCAAATACTCCTCTGTAGTCTTTCATTGATTGCAACCGTATTCCTCAGTTTGCAAGTCGGAAAAGACTACTTTTATTAGAAAGACAGCAGTGCCAAGACCCAGAGATAGGAGATGAGACTGCAGAGTTAGGGTCAAAGCAAAGTAGGTCAGTCTCTGAAAGTCTGATCTCATGCTTCTGAACAAACCAAAGGCTACTGCTCCTTAAAGGGAATCACCCTTCCATAGTCAGCCCACTTTAAACGCGTTTATTTGCCATTCGGACTCCAGCC
Source organism: Bubalus kerabau (assembly GCF_029407905.1). Lineage (NCBI taxonomy): Eukaryota > Metazoa > Chordata > Mammalia > Artiodactyla > Bovidae > Bubalus > Bubalus kerabau. The sequence continues at coordinate 118,724,827 of NC_073629.1, read as the reverse complement.
TAATATCCTACAGTAATTTCTGCTGCCGAGACAGACCCATGAATAAGGAAAGCTGTGTGTGTGTCAGTGTTTATAAAGGAATTCAGCTTCTACTTTGAGTCTTAGGCCCAGCAATCCACCTTCCCCTCTAGACGCTCTTTAATCAAGCTTTGTCAATAAATAGATGTGATGCAGATGTTCTGTGCAGTTTTAAAGAATTCAGGTTGAATCCACTTTAAAATAAAACACTACCCAGCCATCACGTACAGCCATCACGTTAACAGACTGAAGAAAGCTTTAACAAAACCCTAAATGGAGGCAGGATTTCGAAAATCAGTGAATACACCTTGAACCAGAAACAAGAATTTGAATAATGCTTAGCGAAAGCACAGAAAAGACCGAAACACTTTCAACATCTAACAGGAGTCACTTCAAGGAAATCTGGGGTCTCACATTTGGTAAACAAAGAAAGGAAGCCATGGTTACACTCTGAAAAAGTTTTATGATTTGTTAAGAACTTGAGTGAAAAGTGCCCTCTTTAGAAATGGAGCTGCGTTCCCAAATGAATCTGAAATGAGTTCATTTAGACCGTTTTATCAGGCACACCGGAGAACACAATGGCACCCCACTCCAGTACTCCTGCCTGGAAAATCCCATGGATGGAGGAGCCTGGAAGGCTGCAGTCCATGGGGTCGCGAAGAGTCGGACACGACTGAGCGACTTCACTTTCACTTTTCACTTTCATGCATTGGAGAAGGAAATGGCAACCCACTCCAGTGTTTTTGCCTGGAGAACCCCAGGGACGGGCGGGCTGCTGTCTCTGGGGTCGCACAGAGTCGGACACGACTGAAGCGACTTAGCAGCAGCAGCAGCATCAGGCACACACCCACTTCACAAAGTACAGTGACCACGTCTGAGGCTTCAGGACGTGAGCGAGACCGACCCCTGCCCTGTCCGACTGTCTTCCCTCGCGTCACGGGGCAGCTCCGGTCGCGGCGAGGGTGGTGAGGCTGCAGCCACAGGCACGCGCCGTCTTTCCTGGGGCGACGCCGGGTCTCGGTCTGGTCTTCCTGCTCCTCCAGGCCGGCTGGGACTCAACTCCACACGGCCACTGAGACTCAGCCTGGTAGAGTCTCTGCTGTCTTGTAGCTGCCCTGTGGGGGCACACAGCCCCCCAGCCACTCGGGACGGTGGGACACAGACCCTAAGCTGTCCACACTGACTCCTGCACACATCCACCCGACACGCCGCTCCCACTTCCGCCAGGAGCCCCCCGGCTGGTGCCAGTCACCTGGCCCGGCCCAACTACAGGGTCTGAGGAGTGGAGCAGGGACAGCCAAGCTTTGGGGGTGCCACTGAGTCCACCCCAGGGGCCAAGGCAAGGTTTTAAACAAAGGCTTCTCCAAAACACAAACAGTAATTTGCAGACAGTCACTTGGGAGACCATCTGATCATCTGATTACACCGCCCGTGTGTGTGTCAGTCACTCAGTCGTGTCCAACTCTTTGTGACCCCATGGACTGTAGCCCACCAGGGCTCCTCTGTCCACGGGATTCTCCAGGCAAGAATACCAGAGTGGATTGCCATTTCCTTCTCCAGGGGTTCTTCCTGATCCAGGGATTGAACCCAGGTCTCCTGCATAGCAGACAAATTCTCTACCATCTGAGCTACAGGGCAGTCCCTGATTATACAACTTTCTCTAAATGTGGGCCTCAGAGTCCTGAAGGTCCACAAGTGGCAGAATCATGCCCAAATCATGCCTTTGAGGGCAAAGGTGCAGAGAGCCAGATACTGGATGAATGTGTGCAAGAATGCAACTTTTAGAAAATAGTCACTGAGGTCAGCCAAGCTGGAATCAAGATTGCAGGGAAAAATATAGACAACCTCCAATATGCAAATGATACCACCCTCATGGCAGAAAGCAAAGAGGAAGTAAAGAGCCTCTTGATGAAGGTGAAAGAGGAGAGTGAAAAAACTGACTTAAAACTCAACGTTCAAAAAACTAAGACTGTTGCATCTGGTCCCATCATTTCATGGCAAATAGATGGGAAAAAAAATGGAAACAGTGACAGACTTTATTTTCTTGGGCTCCAAAATCACTGCAGATGGTGACTGCAGCCATGAAATTAAAAGATGCTTGCTTCTTGGAAGAAAAGCTATGATAAACCTAGACAGTGTATTAAAAGACAGAGATATTGCCAACAAAGGTCCATCTAGTCAAAGCCATGGTTTTTTGCCTGGAGAATACCAGGGACTGAGGAGCCTGGTGGGCTGCAGTCCATGGGGTCGCGAAGAGCTGGACACGACTGAGTGGCTAAGCATCACAGCACATGGTTTTCCAGTGGTCATGTACGGATGTGAGAGCTGGACCATAAAAAAAGCTGAGCACTGAAGAACTGATGCTTTCGAACTGTGGTGTTGGAGAAGACTCTTGAGAGTCCCTTGGACTGCAAGGAGAACAAACCAGTCAGTCCTAAAGGAGACCAATCCTGAATATTCATTGGAAGGACTGATGCTGAAGCTGAAGCTCCAATACTTTGGCCACCTGATGGGAAGAGTCGACTCATTGGAAAAGACCCTGATGCTGGGAAAAACTGAAGGCAAAGAGAGAAGGGGCAACAGAGGATGAGATGCTTGGATGGCGTCACGGACTCAATGGGCAAGTTTGAGCAAAGTCATGGAGATAGCGAAGGACAGGGAAGCCTGGTGTGCTTCAGTCCTCGGGGTTGCGAAGAGTCAGACACGACTGAGCGACCGAACAACCACCACCACCACCACGATCAGCCGTAATAGCAAAACACCAAGGTAAACACGATGAAGCAAACCCCGCCTTAGCGGGGCCTCACTCACGGACTCACACCCTGTTTAACTGAGAGGATGTGGCGGCTGGAAGGGAGGTGAGGAGGGTGAGCACTGGGCTCCCAGGTGCCGCCCCCACCTTCCTCTCCCCGCTCCAAGAGACAGGCCACCTGGCTCTCAGGATGGGGGCGGGTGTGCTGGGGTGACAGCCCCACCGTTACTTCAGGAGGCTCGTCATGGCGGAGGGAACAGCCGTCCCTGCTTGATGCCCCAGGGTTTTGTGAAGGCTCCTTGTTGAGCTCGGAAGACAGCTCCACGGGGCACTGCTAACTCATTAATTCCAAATGCAGTATCCCAGGGCTCTGGAATGTCTCCCCCCTTCTTCCTGGTTGTTGCCCTGCTCATTTCACTCCCATCACAACCAGGAGCTGTGGCTGGGCAGCTCACTCAGGATGTCCTTCCTGGTGAAGCTTCTCTGTGCTGGAGACAGAGCTCCCATTGACCCGGCATTCAACTCCCCCACCTCCCCTGCCCGCTAGCCCCATTCAGCTCAGGGGGACCTCCGAGAGCCCTGCACAAAACCGCAGCCTGGGTGCCTCACACACACCCAACATCCCCCTGGCTCCAGAAAACAACCTGAAAGCCAGCTCTCTGACCTTCTGAGTGAGGGGAAGTCGGGGCTGAACGAGGGGTCACCATGCACACCGCACTCATCTAGCTTCAAAGACCCGGGAACCCTACAGCATATTCTGGGAGGGAACTCGGTTCTCTCTCATACCTTGTCCTGGAGACTAGAGAAGCATAAAGGAAAGCTTTTTCAGTGAACCAAAAGGATGTGGAAGGAAACCAGTTCCTCCCCCACAATATAGTTCAGTCTGAGTTTCAAGAATTTTAATCATTGAGTTGAAGACAGAATTAACAGTAAGTAAAGCTGTGACCTGGGATATTTACAGGGCTTCAGAGGTTAATGTCATTTCACTAGCAGCTGGGGACTGAGATCCCAGAAGAGGCTCTAGGCAGCTGGGAAGCATGGGGCTGTTCTGTTGGTCTTTAGAATAAAATTCACGACACAGTGGCTGTCTTAGTGGGGATTTACAAAAGCTAATGGTTTTCCCAATAAGACGTCCAATCAAGGTCCGTCTAGTCAAGACTATGGTTTTTCCACTGGTCATGTATGGATGAGAGAGTTGGACCGTAAAGAAAGCTGAGCACCGAAGAATTAATGCTTTTGAACTGTGGTGTTGGAGAAGACTCTTGAAAGTCCCTTGGACTGCAAGGAGATTCAACCAGTCCATCCTAAAGGAGATCAGTCCTGGGTGTTCATTAGAAGGACTGATGATGAAGCTGAAGCTCCAATACATTGGCCACCTGATGCGAAGAACTGACTCATTGGAAAAGACCCTGATGCTGGGAAAGATTGAGGGCAGGAGAAGGGGACAACAGAGGATGAGATGGTTGGATGGCATCACTGACTCTATGGACATGAGTTTGAGTAAATTCTGGGAGTTGGTGATGGACAGGGAAGCCTGGTGTGCTGCGGTTCATGGAGTCTCAAAGAGTCGGACACGACTGAGCAACGGACTGAACTGAAGTTCAGAGAGTGAATATCACAAACATAGAAAATGTAAAATCACCTTGGTTTCCTCAGGAAGTGATCCTACAGCATTCAGTAACATTCCCTCCGCCGCCCCAGGGCCACAAGGGTCACTGATGACCTGGTCTGCAGGATTCTCGGAGATCTCCCTGGTGAAATCTTCTCACCACCCTCAAGCTCTTCAAACAGAACCTCACCTGCTGACTGGCACCAACATACGGGGCAGCCGGGAGGCACCGCCCCCAGACCCTGACATCCCTGCTGGGCTGGGGGCTGACACAGTGGACCCCGAGGGCGCCATACAGCCACACGGGAAGAGTCATCAATAAACCTCCCGCCTGAATTCGTCCCCTGGTCAACTGTGCAAAGTAAACTCAGCTTTTCACCTTCTATCACTTTGTCTGGATGAAACAGACCCGGCCACGCCAGGCAGCAGGTGTCAGGGCCTTGGCAGAGCACCCCGTGGGCCCCTGAAGCTCAGGGAGACGAGTGGACACCACGTGCAGAGCGGGCGACCTGCCAGCCCTGCAGACAACTGGGGAGCAAGGAGGGGGCACTGGGGACCAGACCTCGAGGGCTCTGAGAAGGAGACGGCACAGCTGCCCATCACCACCCCGTCTCCCCGGTTTGGGAGGCTCTGGGCACTGGGGGCACGAGAAGCCGCCCCAAACCACTCCGAGCATCTCAGGGGTGCAGCTTCACATGTACCCTAGGCCTCCATGTCTTTTTTCATGGGGGAAACTCAATGGATGACGCCGCAGCCCCTCTGCCCCTTTATCCGCCCCGCTCAAGGGAGGTGGATGTGGGGAGGGAAGCCAAGTGCTCAGCGCAGGTCCCTGGGAGCTGGCTGCAGGGAGCACATCCCCACCCCCTCACCAGCAGTTCCCCCCCCCGACACCCCAGCCCCGCGGGGAGGCCCCGCTTGGCCCAACTCTGCCGACACAGAGCTGCGTCTGCCTGACCCCGAGCCCTCCATCTTAGCCATCATCTGTAAAAAGCGGGGGCAGTCCAGTCCAGGAGGAGCTGCAGAGTCTCGGAGCTGGGGCTGCCCTCGGAGATCAGGCAGCTTCACAGGGGAGCGTCCATCCGCTGAGCCCGCCCGCCTCCCGGCCATCTGATGATCTTGGTCACGGCTCATACCCAGGCTGGACCTCACGTCTCCCGGCTGGAAGCGGGCACCTGGCTTGAGGTCTCCATGGCCCCGGGGGTCTGCTGATTTTTGAGAATCTCAAGGGAGATGTGAGAGCTCACTCGCCTGTCCCTGTGGGGGCACAGCTTGTCACTGTTTAGTCCCTAAGTCGTGTTCAATTCTTTGTGACCCCATGGACTGTAGCCATCCAGGCTCCTCTGTCTGTGGAACTCTCCAGGCAAGGAATACTGGAGGGGGTTGCCATTCCTTTCTCCAGGGGATCTTCCCAACCCAGGGATCGAATCCACATCTCCAGCACTGGCAGGTGGATTTTTCACCTCTGAGCCAGCAGGGAAGCCCTGGGGGCACAGGTAGCCTTTGATAAACCTGTTTGAAGACCTGGTTATAGCTGCGGAATTCTCAATTTTCCCGGAAGACGCTCAGCACTAAAAGCACACACACACACCCTTCTTGAGGAGGAGGCTGGTTTAAACAGCAGATTTCTGAAGGGAAGCAAGAGGCTAGAAGGAACCCAGATAAACACTGCGGGGTCGGGGAGGCCAGGAGCAGCTGAAGCTGTGGGTCCAGATGGACTGAAGCCAGATGTGCCGCCCACAGTCCTGGCTTTGCGCAGCGGCCCTTATCGGCCATCGCTTCCTGACGCTTCGCAGATGCACAAGCAGAGAAAAGCTGGTTCCGTCCACCTCACAGCCGGGAGACCAGCCACACGCAGCCCTCAGCCATCCACTCCCGAGAGCCAGTGCCCTCCGCCCTGGCCCCCCTCTGGAGGCCCCAGGAGCTGGGGTGCTGTTGACCCCTCTCCTGCCTTGCATCAGAGCTCCTCCCTTGCCAAGCCTCTAGAAAACTCTTCTGCTCCAGTGCTGAACGGCTTCCCCACTCTGTCTTCAAAACCCCGGCCTTTTCTTTCTGCTGGAACGGAAGGCGGGTGCGTGGTGACGATGAGCCGGCCTCACTCCACCCTGTCTCCATCCTCCCCCTTGGCTCCTGGTTTTTCTCTCCTTATTTCTCCTGTTTAACTCAGGAGAGCCAGCCCAGCCCCTCAGAGACGTGCTGCTGCAGGAGGGGGCGGGAGGCGGATTTAAATCACAGAGAATTTAAGAAGAGGGACGTGGTCACCGTCCGTGCTCCCCTACTTCTGGGCGAGGATGGACAGGCACAGGGCAACTTCAGGGGTCGAGGAAGCAGCCCCCAGCTCCATCTTCACAGTAAAGCAGGATTCTCAGCAACGCGACACTCTCCTCCAAGGGACAGCAGGCATCAGAGGCAGAAAATGGAGCCCAAGGAACCCGAGGTCTCTCAAATTAGCAGAAAAATAGATGCTCGAAAGAAAGAATCATCAAAGCGCCTTTCAGGTCCATCTCGTCCCAGACCTCCCCTGGGCTGAGTCCCCAGGGGCCACGCTGAACACCCCTGGGTTCGGGGTCTGAGGACAGGGCAGACTCCCGCACTTGGGGGGCAGCTCCAACTGTCTCAGGTTCTGAGACTTGGGCCACACTGCACGATGGCCTTGGCCCATCACAAGAGGCTCTGCCGTTAAACCTCAAGGTCCCTGGACACAAATCTCCCTGGGCGCACACCTGGACCGGTCTACCTGTCCCCCCGGCCGTCACCTGCCCTGGCTCTCGGCAGCTGGAGCTGTCCCCAATGCCCCAGTTTCTGAAGGGCTCCTCAGAAGCATATTCTACTTGCTAAAAGAAGCTCTGTCCTTTGGAGAACTCTAAAAACTGAGTTATCACTTCTCAGTGATTCAAACAGACTCTCTCCCCAAAAGCTCCCTCACACAAAACAAAGTGAATCCGTGAGCTACAAACAAATGTGCTCCTCCCAAGGAGTTCTCGTCCTGAACTTAAGTGCTTTTACAGGTCATTGACTCCCTGGCCGAGGGGCTGGAGCAGGGAGAGAGCTAAGCTGGGGTCCTGGGGGCTGCCGCCCCGAAGGCCAATCAGAGTCGGCCTAAGAAGCTCTGAAATCATAGTAACATGAGTCAACATTCAGCCAAATGAAATTTGCACATGCTTCTGAGCGCTGTCTGTTTTCTGAGGCCGGGCACCCTGGCACAGGGAGGGCCTCGGGGCTTCTGCATTTCTGTTTGGGCCACGGCACAAAAGTGGAAAAACGTCCTGATCTGTTTTCCAGCCATTATCTGGTTTCAGGTCCCGGCAGTTCGGAGAAGGTCAGTCAGTGCAGGCGGACGACGTTGCTGGTGCCAAGGGGCCCCGGGCTCCCAGGAGAGCTCGAAGCAGGGGTGTGTCCCGCCCCGGGCTTGCGGGACCCGGGCTGCTGCTGGGGCAGCAGGAGACAGCCCTCGGAGGAAGAGGAGAGGGGGCCCAGTGCAGACAGGGGTCAAGGCCAGGGGGGCCTGAATCTGAATCCTCACCCTGTGTGCTCGTGAGCAGACGGTGTGCGTCTGTGTGTGTGTGAGAGAGAAAGTGTGTGTGTGTAAGTGAAAGAGAGTGTATGTGTGTGTCTCTGTGTGTGTGTATGAAAGAGTGTGTGTGTCTGTGTGTATGAGAGAGTGTGTCTGTGTAAGTGTGTGCGTGTACATGAGAGTCCGTGTATGTGTATGAGAGAATGTCTGTATAAGCGTGCGTGTGTGTATAAGAGAATCTGTGTGTGTGTATGAGAGAGTGTGTCTGTGTGAGCGTGTGTGTGTGTGTGTCTGTGTGTGTATGAGCATGTGTGTGTGTGTGAGCATGTGTGTATGAGCATGTGTGTGTAAAAGTATGATTGTGTGTGCATGTGCGTGTATATGAGAATGTGTGTGTATCTGTGTGTGTATGAGTGTGTAACAATGTGTGTGTATATGAGAGTGTGTGTGTCTGTGTCTCCGTGTGTGTCTGTGTGAGTGGGTGTCTGTGTATGTGTGAACATGTGTATGTGTCTGTGTGAGCATGTCTGTGTGTATGAGAGTGTGCATGTATGTGCATATGTGAGTGTGTGTGTGTATGAGAGAGAGAGACAGGATACTTGATTCATGAGTTGGAGTGGGGCTGGTGGTGCACATGGACAGGAAGCCCAGCTCCGCTCGGGTGGGCACTGTCCCCCCCTCCAGCCCTGTGATGCCCAGCGTCCCCATCGAAGGCTGAGCAGCCCCCAGAAAGCGCACAGACGCAGGATCCCACTGGATCTGCACAGAACTGCAGGCACAGGTGATGCGCAGGAGACACTTGCTGCACGGAGCTGAGCGTATTGGGGACCGGAGCTCGTGGCCAGGGAGGCGAGCCCAACCCAGCCCTGGGCAGCAGCCCTGTGCCAGGTGGGCACGTCCTCCCAGCCCAGCCCAGGTAGGATCCCGGGAATCCTCCCTACGACAGAGGCAGGCTGTGGGCACTGGTGAGTGAGGGCATGGATGAGTGAGGAGCAGAGAGGCAGGGGTCCTGACTGCCCTCTGCACACCCGACCCCCACTGGGGGATGTGCATGCTCTGGGCTCACTGGAGTGAGCACCCGCCGCTCACTCAACAGTGGTAACAAGTGATAGCAATGCCCCATTGCTGCCCCTGCCCTAAGGCATCGGCTGCCCCAGACTGCCGAGGTCTTTCTCTGCCCACAGGGCACACACTCTGCCTGGGGCTTCCCTCCCTCTGGGCCTCCAGTCACTCCCCACCTGGTCGCCGTCCCTCACCCCACCTTGACCTTCCACGTGGAGACCCACACTGTCTTGAGCAGACGACTGCAAACAAGAGCCCTGTGAAAGAAGGTGACGGATCTCTGCTCCCCCTCGTGGGAGTGGAGTGCCCTCTGTCCTGGCTGCCTGTCCTGACCCCCAGCCCAGCCCTCCCTCCACGTGTCCAGCAGGCTTCCCACCAGGGCAGCCTGACCGGGGGCTCGGTCAGTGTGGCTGTGATGAGCACAGCTGGGATGGGGTCTTGCTAACACCGGGCCTGACGCTATTCGGGGTGGGGGCAGCACTAGGCTCGGGGGCAGGCTGGGGTTTCAGCGCACGCCTCTAGCTGGGCAGGACGGGACGGGGCAGGGAGCAGGGCAGAGAGAGGACAGATGCTGCAGAAAGGGAGAAGCTGGGCAGGACGGGACGGGGCAGGGGGCAGGGCAGAGAGAGGACAGATGCTGTAGAAAGGGAGAAGCTGGGCAGGAAGGGACGGGGCAGGGGGCAGGGCAGAGAGAGGACAGATGCTGCAGAAAGGGAGAAGCTGGGCAGGAAGGGACGGGGCAGGGAGCAGGGCAGAGAGAGGACAGATGCTGTAAAAAGGGAGAAGCTCGGCAGGACGGGACGGAGCAGGGAGCAGGGCAGAGAGAGGACAGATGCTGTAGAAAGGGAGAAGCTGGGCAGGACGGGACGGGGCAGGGGGCAGGCCAGAGAGAGGACAGATGCTGCAGAAAGGGAGAAGCTGGGCAGGAAGGGATGAGGCAGGGGAGCAGGGCAGAGAGAGGACAGATGCTGTAGAAAGGGAGAGACATTCTAGCCAACATCCCCGGGAGCGGCAAGCATCAGAGAACAGCTTGGCAGCCATGGAAGGAGGCTGTGTGTGTGCGTGTTCGTGTGTGTGTGTGTGCACATTTGTGCATGTGTGCGTTTGTGTGTGTGTATTTGTGTCTGTGCCCGTTTGTGTGTTTGTATGTGTGTGTACACATTTGTGTGTTTGTATGTGCGTGTGTGCACGTGTATGTACATTTGTGTTTGTGTGTATGTTTGTATGTGTGTGTGAATGCGTGTGTGTGTGCATTTGTGTGTGTGTGAATTTGTGTCTGTGTCCGTTTGTGTGTATGTTTGTGTGTGCGTGCACATTTGTGTGTGTGTGCACGCATGTGTGTACATGCATGTGCGCGTGTACATTTGTGTTTGTGTGTATGTTTGTATGTGTATTGTGTGTGCACATTTGTGTTTGTGTGTGTGCGTGCACATGTGTTTGTGTGCATGCACATGTGTGTATGCATGTGTGCACACACATGCATTTGTGTGCATGCGTGTACACACGTGTGTGCATTTGTGTTTGTGTGTGGTTGTGCATGTGTGTGCGTGCACATTTGTGTGTCTGTGTGTGCATGCGTGTACACTCATGTGTATGTACATTTGTGTTTGTGTGTTTGTGTGCACGCACATGCGCACATGTGTGCGCATTTGTGTGTGTGCACATTTGTGTGTTTGTGTGTTTGTATGTGCATGTGTGCACGCACATGTGTGTGCATGTGTGTTTTCACGTGTGTGTGCACATGCACTCACTGACAGGATGGCCACAGGGCACATCAGCTAAACTGAGACACTCCTGAGAGTGACAGGCACTGCCACTGACCAGGGCTGAGCCAGGGTGACCTCAGGCAGATGGGCAGGGACAGTCATCCTATTGACAGGGCATCCATTTCTTAGCTCCCCCTGGCCACAGCCTCGCCTCAGCCCAGAGGAGCCTGCTGGTCGACTTCATCATGGGCACACCAGCCCCGCGCCTCCCTAAGATGCTCGATTCCCAGCAAGACACACAGTCCCAGCGGGCACACGCCCGTGCAAGTGCACCCACAACGGTGACCCCCTCCTGCCTCTCTGCAGAGCACCCAGTGCCCCTGGTATTACACAATTAGAATTCTTTTCACAATCATGGCCTCAGGTTTATGCTGGGTGTCGCAGTCCTTCCGGCGACGACATGCCCTCCCTGGGTATGTGTCATCGACAAATGCTCGCTGCGGCCTCCAGCACTAACATTTCATGAAGCGTGCAGAGGAAAAGTGGCTCCTCCAGGGGTGGGCGCGTGGGGTTACCAGCTGAAAGCACAGACCCCCCACACTGCGAATCCGAGCGCACGAATGGGCTGGCGCAGGGCTTCCAGACAGGGCCTGATAAAGGCCGGCCGTGGGGCCTGCGTCCTGCAGACGCCCAGGCCTTCACTGCTGAGCCGCCAGCTTGTGTACGAGGTGGGGTGCAGCTGGGGAGCATGGTCGCCTAGAGCTGGGGGCCGTGCTCTCTGGCAGAGAATCTGGCTCTGCACAACCCCATGGCTATTCCTACCTGGCAAGCCCCACCTTTCTGGAATCACACTCTGAATAGTGGCCCCTCTGCCTGCACCGGGGGACCACAGATACTGGGGTGCTCCTGAGCTTTCCCTAGGGCTCTGCTTCATGCCGTTTCTTTCTGGTCTTCAACCCCTCCTGTGATTCCAGTCCAGGGCTGTCTCGGAGACCCTAGCCCGGACCACACCAGCCCATCCTCCACACTCTCCCTCATCAAAAATCTCTTGGCTGTGTCTACCGTCTTCATCGTCTGTGTTTTCCTGAAAACAACTTTCTTGAATTAAAAATTATATTAAAAATATTAATTACATTGGGAAAGAAAAGGCACCTTCACTATCGTATGTGTTTCCAAACAGCCTCACAGTAAGCGGGGCTTCTCATTCAAAAAAATTTTGTGTTGGATTCCCAAGGTGAGAGATGTGCCTTATCAAGACATAATCTACACACAGCACAAAAGAAAGAGAGACAAAGAATTGGGGAAGGACTAGCACAGAGCCACTGATCCATCAGAATGGGTGTGGAGAAAAAATCTACGCGTGTGTGTTAACTGGTGAGGTGCTGTGCTCAGCTGCACTCCACTCTTTGAAACCCCATGGTCTGCAGCCCTCCAGGCTCCTCTCTCCATGGGATTCTCCAGGCAAGGATACTGGAGTGGGTTGTCATTTCCTCCTCCAGAGGATCTTCTCAGGCCAGGGATCGAATCTATGTCTCCTGGATCTCCTGCATTGCAGGCAGATTCTTTATTGCTGAGCCGAGCCACCAGGGAAGCCCATGTTAAGTACCAAGAGTTTTTTTTTTTTTTTTTTTTAAATGCAGCAAACAGATGCAGCACAAGTTTAAAAAAAAAAAAATGCAACAAACACGCAGCATAGTCGTGGTTCTTACCATGAAGGCACACACAGCAAATTTCTCAGCTCTTGTTCAAAAAAGTCCTTCACTTTTCTCATTAAGGATATGGGCAGTATTGTCTAGTTTTTGTTTCTCTAAATGGAATCTTTTTGTTTCATTATATAATCTGATTGTTTATCCCTAGTGTGTATGAGGACATTCTTAACATTTATCTTCCCTTAGTAACTGGCCTCCATTCTAAATGTTTGTTTAGTTCTAAAGGTTCTGAATTGGTTTCTTTTTTTGTTGCTGGGGGCAGAGGGGTGGGGCAAGGTCCCAGGTAGATCATTGTATCTTCTCTGAATAGTAACACTGTTGCTGTTCCGCTTTCCAATCCTCCTGTCTCTATTTCTTTTTCCGGTTTTGCAGGTCCGTGTCCATGTTCCAGGCAGTGCTGCCGTACAGAATGCTGCTGAGGATGCTCTTGACCCTCATGCCAAGGCAGTGACGGCCACAGCAGCTTCTGGAATAAGTACACTTGGTGAGGGTGAGGACGAATCTTATTGTCGCTTCTGGAGACTTGAAATACCAGAAAAAGAGATTTGAATATCAGAAATGCATAACATTTTCCCAGATGCATCTTCAGCATCTATTGAGATGATTGTATTTATTTTCCTTTTTGACTATGGGTGGACTGGAAGGCGTGATTCAGGGGAGAATTAGGAACAATGCCAGTGCTTCTGACACATTTTGACAGTATGTCCAGAAACCTGGCGTGCGTGTGTGCTCAGCTGCTTCAGGCATATCTGAATGTGACCCCATGGACTGTAGTCTGCCAGGCTCTTCTGCCTATGGGATTTTCCTGGCAAGAATACTGAGTTGTCATTTCTTCCTCCAAGGGACCTTCCTGACCCAGGGATCGAACCAATGTCTCCTGCATTGCAGGTGGATTCTTTAACCACTGAGCCACTGGGGAAGCCCCAAAACCTGGCCAAGAGACCCAAATGTTCAACTGGCCTTCTAGTCCATAAATGAAACCTCCTTCTAGCGGGCCTTAATCTTTGGAAATACTGCTGAATTTATTTTTCCTATACTTTATATGGAATGTGATCTAAAAGGAGGTGGGTCTGTTTGTTTTTTAAATCTCCAACAGGTTTTGTTTATAGATATGACAAACACTGAGATGATTTTTCTTTTTCTTAACTAGTTTCTGGGTGATGGAGGTGGTCCCCAGAGGGGGACTCTTCCTCAGTCCCCAGGGGAAGTGGGTACACTGGGGTGCCCACTTACTGCCCGAAGGATGCTTCAAAGTAGAAGGAGTCACCTGAACAGAGCTCGCCTGGAGCCTGATGTCTCCGGAGGCTCTTCATGAAACATCTGACAGCCATTCTTTTCTCTGCTCCTCTCAATTTTGAAATTCTTTAGGAGGAAGTTAAGAGCCACTCAGAGCCTCCTGGTCCCCAGCACAGAGCTGCCTGTATGTCCACTGCTCAGCAGCTGCTGTGTCTCCGGAGGGACCCCCCGGTCATCTCACAGTCACCCAAGGCACTGAGGTGGGGCGGGCGGCTGGGGCTAAGTTCTGCCGGCCCCCTCGCCACAGGCAGTGAGTAATTTTGGACTTGAGCCCTGGCCTGTGGGCCTCGGGAGCCCCCTACCTCCTGCGATCCTGGCGCCTCCCTCCAGCCTTGCCAGACAGGGGAGCCCCACGAGAGATGGGTCCCCTTATCTTTTCCTGCCTTTTCTCTGTTGCATCAGAATCTTCTGAAGCAAATGCACGCTTGGGACGGAGCTTTGCGATTCCAGGAGTCTTTGCCAAAGATCTGTGAGGTGACGTTTGCATCTGTTTATTTATTGTTTGGTGCTTGGGGACAGGGTAGAAATGTGCAGACACCCATGACCCCCAGAAAGCGGGCCGAGGGAGTCACCATGGGAATTGGTCTGGCTGATTTACGGCACTCCCGTGACCCAGGTCAGGAAGCTCAAGTTCACAGCATTTTCTTGGCGCCCCTCTACTCCTAAACGTCCAGCTCACTGCAAGCCAGTCCCCATCTCAAGGTGATGTGCAATTCTTCAATTTCCTAACAAGGAACAAGTGCCGGCCATGCGAAAATAGAGCACCCAGGTAGCACCCTGGGTTGGAAGGCTTGGCCGCCATCACACAAATTTTTCATTGCTCTTCTTTGATCTTTTGAGTCCATTTGTTCTCCCCTCCAGGGAGGAGGCTGTTGGAGTCTGTCCCAGGGGGTCGCACCGCTGGAGGAGTCTGGGAAGTGGCCTTCTGAGCCTCGGCTAAGCCCTGCAACTGGACCTTCCCTCTCATCTGTCACCAGGGCTCCTTGAAGGGCCAAGTGTCAGCCGTGTCCCACCCCAGAAGGAAGACAGAGTTGGCTCCACTGTGGCCTGAGACCGTGACAGCTTCCAGATGTCCCCTGTCCGCGGCTGGGGTCTGCCCACTTGAAATAAGCCATGGAAGAGGCGGGAAAGCCAAGGACAGTTCTGAGTTGTTTCCCGAGTCCTCTGGTTGTAAGACAGGAGATAGTGTGAGGTTGCAGACACCCTGCCATCCTTCACTCATTTCTGCGCTTTCATGCATTCAGCACCAAGTCACGGGCAGAGCTTACATGAGGACAGGCGCTCCGCAGGGAGGGGTGTGGCAGTGTGGCAGAGAGAGGGAGCACGTCCCAGTGACAGAGGGGCACGTGCCCCTGCACTTGGACGGCTCAGGTGCACGGGAGCCCAGGGCAGATACCTCTCTACCTGACCACAGCAAGCATCCAAACGATGCCCACCCTGACCTTGCCGGGGAGGCGGCGCCTGCCGGTGCTCCAGGAGTGGAGCAAAGGGCCGGAATGTATGATTTTTTTAGTGAACTACCTCGAGGCAGTGGGAAATGGGCTGCAGTGGCAGCTGGTGGAGACTGGCATCCACCAGGGAGAAAGTCAGTGGGTCGGGGTCCAACCAGGACACAAATCACTGCAAAAGTTCAGCCTTCTGTTTGGAGGCGAGGGACATTGCAATGTCTCGTTGGGCTGTATCCTAACATTTTTTCCATTCTTTTGCAAAAGGCGAACATTAAATAACTAAATTGGACACTTTAAGCCCCAGTAACATGGGACTGAAGAGGAACGCTGTGCTTGCAATTAAGATAACCACAAGGGGAAAGGCGGGAGCTTTGAGCAAATGAGGTTTCCATTCTACTGGGCTCAGTAACGCAGGAGGAGTCCACCAAGGGCCTGCAGAGACAGCCGTGTCCCCATATCCTTGCTTCCCTTGAACAACAGAGGGCACTAACCGTCCCCGTCCCCACCAGGTTGCCGTCTCGGCCTGCCATGCCACAGGAAACTCGCCTTCTGGGAAGATGATGCCACCCCTCACCAGCCTGCCCAGCCCCCTTGTCTCCCAGAAGGGCTCCTAAGTTCTCCAAGACAGAGATCATGTCTCAGCCGGGTGGAGAACGGCCAGTGATTATCAGCAAGGTTAGAGCGAGTCACAGCCCAGCTTTGGGGTGACAGAGCATCCCCGTTTTCAGGGCAGGTTTGGGGGCAGGGACCGTAGACCAGAGAAGCCTAGGCTTCCAGGCGCATCCGAGTGAGATGTGAAAAAAACACATTTCATTATTTTGTTTTTGGCACTGAGACGTTCCAGAACATTCCTTACAGGCTCACTTATCAAGTCTTTCAAAGACAAATGGGACTCCGGGTAGAGTTTGGCTTCTGTCCTCCCGGGAGGCGGGGTTGGGGGAGGGCGGACTTGGTAGCACATAGCTGAGGTGGGGGGACGTGCAGGTGTGGATTCCAGCCGGCTCTGCAGCCCGCCCCGCCCCCACACGCACCCCACACCTTGGATGCTCACACCCATGCCTGCCATCCCCTGCACCCAGGCCCCTCCGGCGACGCCCGAGCAGCTCTGCTAACTCTCGACCTTGGCGGGACCCCCTTGCTCCGGCCAACCGTCTGCTCAAGCCTCCTCTTCAGAGAAGCCACGAGCGGCCAGGGTGACACCAGCCTCCTGTCACCGCTCCCTGGGACCCCAGTTCTGCCTTCCTGCACAGGCCCCGCTGACAACAACTTGAAGTCTACTTCCTGGTGTGTGTCCTGCCTGCTCATGAGCGGCCAGGGTGACGCCAGCCTCCTGTCACTGCTCCCTGCACCCCCAGCTCTGCCGTCCTGCACAGCCCCCGACAACGACTTGAAGTCTCATGGTGTGTGCCCTGCCTGCTGCCCCCTGCCCATCAGACCAAGGTCCATGGAAGCGGAAACTGCCTTCCTCTGCCCTGAATCCCAGCCTCTAATAGGAGCCCAGCACACAGATGGAGCTCAACCAGTTTCTGCCCCAATGAAGGGCCGAGTCCACAGAGTGCCACACCTCTGTCTGGCCTTCCCAGGAGACAAACCCACTGCTCCCTTGTTTGCAAACCACTCTCACACCACGCTGACGTCCAGCATCACAAGTGGGGGCTCGCACGTCTGTCTTCCTAACTGGGTGGGGGGTCCTCCACAGGAGAAACTCTATCACGATCACCTTTAGTCTCCAAACAGCCAGGGCTCAATAAACGTGTGCATGATGTGGAGACAGGGCTCCGAACGCCAGCGCCTCTGGACTAGCCCAAGAACGTGTGCTCCAGGCCGCACGTCCCAGACCTCACTCCTGCACCTGCAGGAAGGTGAACCGGCGCCTGCTGGGCCCAACGCACCCGCCGCCTCGGCGAGGCCGCCTGCCCCCAGGCATGTCCCAGCACCCAGGATCTGTCCCTCTTGCTGAAAGTCTTTCTTTAGATTGTAAGAAAAATACACACCATTACACATTACCATGTATAAAACAGGTAACCAACAAGGACCTATGGTATGGCACAGAGAATTATACTCAACGTTTTACAATAACTTATAAGGGAAGAAACTCTGAAGGATATATTGGTGTTGTTCACTCACTAAGTCATCTCTGACTCTTTGCGACCCAATGGACTGCACACGCCAGGCTCCCCTGTCCTCCACTGTCTCCCGGAGTTCACTCAAACTCATGTCCATTGAGTCGGTGATGCCATCCAACTGTCTCATCCTCTGCCTCCCTCTTCTCCTTTTGCCTTCAATCTTTCCCAGCATCAGGGTCTTTTCCCACTGAGTTGGCTCTTCGCATCAGGTGGCCAAAGTACTGGAGCTTCCACTCCAAGGATATACAAATGCATACTCCAAGGATATATGTGTGTGTATCTATAATATCTTGCTAGCTTGGGCATACACCACAGTGATTCAGCTTTATATATGAATACAGACTGCGTGTTGTTTACTCACTAACTTGTGTCCAGCTCTTTTGCTACTGCATGGATTGGAGCCAGTCAGGGTCCTCTGTCCATGTGATTTCCCAGTCAAGAATACTGGAGTGGGTTGCCATTTCCTTTTCCAATAGATTACACACACACACACACACACACACACACACACGTATGTGCATAGTTGAATCTATGCTGTATACCTGAAACTAACATACTGTAAATAAACTATACTTCAATGTTTTAAATAAATGCGGGAAAAATGCAGCATAAAACTTAGCATCTTTACCATTTTAGGTGTATAGTTCAGTAACATTTAAATATCACACAGTTGTGCAACCAACCTCTGGAGCTTTCTCATCTTGAAAAACTGAAGCTTTGTACCCATGAAGCGGCATCTCTCCTATTTCCTCCTCTGCCCAGCGTCTGTCTCTAGGACTCCGACCATGCCCGAGACCTCACATGAGCGGAATCGCACAATATTTGTCTTTTGTGTCTGGCTTATTCCTCTTAGCGTAAGATCCTCAAAGTCCATCCACAGTGGAGCCCGCGTCAGCAGGTCCTCCCCTCTCAAGGCCGAGCGACATTCCACCCCAGGGATAAACTCCGTTTTGCTCATCCATTTAGCCCTCAGCGAATTCTCAGGTGGCCCCCGCCGCTTCACTGTCCTTCGGGAGATTTACTCAGAAAAGGAGCTGCTGGATCGCACGGCCATCCTGCAAGCTTCTGAAGAACCTCTGTGTCCACAGCCGCTGCACCATCGTACGTGCCGCTGACGGGGCACGCTTCCCCACGGCCTTGCCAACGCTTGCTGCTCTCCTGCTTCCCGAAAGCAGGCGCCGTAACAGGGGTGAGGCGGTATCTTACTGTGGGTTTAATTTACATTTATGTCATGACGAGTATGTTAGTATCTTTTCCTGTACTTGTCAGCCATTTGTATATCATCTTTTCAGTTCTACTTTTTTATGTTTTTTGATGCAGACAGTTTTTAAAGTCTTTATTGAGTTTGTTACAACATTACTTCTGTTTTATGATTTTTTTTTTGTTTGTTTTTTGTTTTTTGACCCTGAGGCATGTGAGATCTTGGCTCCCCTATCAGGGATCAAACCCGCACGCCCTGCATTGGAAGGTGAAGCCTTAACCACGGGACCGCCAGGGGAGTCCCTGAGTATCAACTTTGGAGAAACGTCTGTTCAGGTATTTTGCCCATTTTTAAATCAGATCTCAGTCGTTGCTGTTAAGGTCAGAAGTCCTTCACGTATCCTGGACTTGCACGGATTTTCTCAAACACACGATTGGCACATGTTGTCTCCCATCTGTAGTTCCCTTTTCACTCTGTTTGTTGAGTCCTGTCCTGCACAGAAGTCCTTCCAGTGGATGGGGGCCCGTCGGCCTATTTTTGCCTGCCTTGCCTGTCTCCTGAAAGTTTTACTGCCAGAGCCCAGATTGTTCTTTTTGGAAGGAGAAGATTCCGTCTCCACAGGGTAAACAAGCCGCGGCAACAGCAGCCGGTGCCAGCGCTTCTCGCAAACGCCCTTCCTCCAGAGAGCTCCTCGCACACTTGCCTGGCTTCCGTCCTGTGCCTTCGACCCACGATGCCCCTCTTCCGTGAGCTGTGCCCACCTAGCCACTTCTACATGGAGTCCTCCCTGGCCTCTGCAGGAGACAACGCAACCTTCAGGCATCTGCATCCCCCAGTCCACGCCATCTGACTGCCCACAGTCAGCATGGTCCACCCCGCCCCCCGGCCTGACCGCACGGCACCCCCATCTCCAGCGTCAGAGCGGGCAGAGACCAGGGTGTGGGGCATCCCACCGTGGCCATGCTGAGCCACTGCCTCTGATCCTTTTTCATCCCCACGTCCCCCCTAACCCTGCCCAGAGGTTGGACTGTCGTGGGGACTGGTGGGTGCAGGACCGGGCAGGCAGGGGCTCGCCGAGCCTGTGTCCCGTCCACGCTGAGCCCAGCTAGCCACATCTGCATGTGTGAGCTACAGAGGATGGCGTGGGGGTCTGGGACCCAGAGACTCAGCCAGCTCAGAACACGGCTCACCTCGCAGACCAAGCCACGGCCCATCCCAGAGGACAGCACCTTCTGTCCTGGGGGCACCGGCCAGGGGCTCCCGTGGGCCAGCCAGCGATGGCAGAACGGAGTAACATCATTGAGGGGAGGGGACCCCAGGCCGGGCTGGTCCTGCCCCCAGGTGCTGTGTGACTCGGCCCCCTCCCCTCCGTTGGCTGAGACCTGCAGCGTCATCTCTGCCCCAAAACCTACTGGACTGGAGCTTTGCCCCACGTGTGCTGGGGTGAGGGGTCAGCTCTAGGCAGATGGCAGTTTGGGGGCTTGGCGCCCACCAGCTCTCGGCTCCACCGAGCCCCACTCTAAACAGGACGATGTGTCAGATGATGCCCAGGCCCCTGAGTCCCCCGGGAGCCCCGCGCTGGTGCAGCCAGCGGAGCCCCGGCACCCGGGCTTGCGTCTCAGGGACGCAGACCACGCCAGGCTGTGCCGGGGCGTGCTTGTCAGGGAGGTAGTCCAGGGGTGCCAGCTGCTGCCCAGGGCTTCTGCTACCTCCGTTCCTTCTTTCAGCCATCCTCTCATTCCACGTAAAGAGCCTCACTCAGGCGGGAAGCGAGCCCGTCTCCTGCCTCAGTCCTGCAGGGCAGTATGTCATTTCTGGCTCCTCCTCCTTTTGGCTGCCACCTGGCACACCCCACCCTCTGGGTCCCACTGGCCCTCCTTCCCACATCATCCAGGCCCTTGGGGACATGCCCAGAGACCTCGGAGGAGGGGGCGTGCCATCCCACCCCAGGCTGCCCAGCCTGCTCATCAGCTTCTTTCTGGTGAGGATGCTACTGCGTTTCAGCCCTGGGTTCGAGGCACATTCCAGGTGCGGCAGGATGACCCGGAGCCCACGCCTGGCGGCCAGTCTGTCCACCCTGGCCTCCATCTCTGGAGGCTGTTTGCTGGTGGCTTGCCCAGTGCCCACCCCGTGCACCTGGGCACACAGGGCGCCCTGCAGCCTCTGCAGCAAATGCGTCTTCTGTCTTCTCCACGGCTACCCAGACTCACCTCCCTCCTATTGCAGCTGCGCCACTCCAGGAGCCGGATTGGGTTCCCCTTGCTGTGCCCTGACCCTCAAAGCCACTGCAGAGAGCCTGGTGAGTGTGTGTGTGTGTGTGTGAGACAGTGTATTGAGGTCAGAGGAGATATCACACAGTGTAGAGCATTTCAGTTCTCGAAAATCACCAGTCACACCCAAAATTCACCAATTACCCACCCCCAGGTCCGGATGTGTGTCTTCTGAATATCATCAAAAATCACCACTCACACCCCAAAATCACCAGGCGCCCCCCAGATCAGAATGTGTGTCTTCCCCTGCCCCCCACCCCGGCTAGGACGCACTGTGGCAGCTCTCTGTCCCTCCCCCTCTGCAGAGAGCGGCTCAGGAGCTGTGTCCCCTCCAACATCACAGCCCACCCCCATCCCTGCAAACCATCACCAGCTCCTAGGATGGACGAGGCCAGCGCTCTGTCGTCCACAAGCCCGAGGCCCCCAGCCAGCAGCCAGAGAACTGCACATCATCAGCACTTTATCCCGTTGCACAGAACCTGCGCTTTTGTGTCACAGACGCAGCGTGATTTCTTTGTGCACTTGGTAGGAAACAGAGGGCCCTCCCGCGACCCCCTCGCCTGTATTCTCGCATCATGCAGACACGCCCCATGTGCAAGCCACAGGCCAGGCCTCAGGCTGGGCCAGGCGGGTGCACACCTAAGCAAGCCGTGGTCCCCAAGGCGCTCAGGCCTTCCTGAGGGTCAGGCTGGAGAGGGTCCCAGTGCCAGGGCCAGTGCGGGGAGCACGGGGCGTGGGGTGCGCCACACACACCACAGCCGGCGGGCCTCTGCCAAAGCCCAAAAGGAAGAGTGCCCACTCACCGGCGGCTGCAGCAGGAGAAGAAACGCTGCTCGTCAAGTGCTGGACCCGGAGGGGAGTGCTGCCCTCACGGCCGTGGCGGGCCCTCGCTGGTCTCCCTGGCTCCCTGTGCTTCTCCTGAGCTGTGTGGTTCTGCCCCTGACATCAATCTGGAGGGGGGCCCTCACACCCCCATGCAGCCGGGACTGTGGGTGGGAGGCACCCCCCCGAGCCACGCCCAAGCCTGGTCTCACTCAGCTGCTCCCTGGGGGCCTCTGACCCCCATGGACCCATCCCTTAGAGCACAGGAGTCCAGAGAAGGGACTGCTCAAGGGGAGGTGCCCAGAAGGCAGTTCTGAAGGGTGGGGTGCAGGGCATGGAGCAGTGTTCCATCTGGGCCCGAGCAGGCCAGGCCGGAGGCACCCAGGGGTGGGTGGACCCCAGGCAGGGTGGGCCCTGGGCCCTGCATCTCTGCAAAGCAGCCCAGGCCAGCGCCCACCTCCCCCAGACCTCCCTGACACATCCCATGCAGTCCTGGCCCCAGCCTGGGTCCTGGGTCCCTCAACCCCTTGCCCAGGCTGACCCTCAGGAGCTGGGTGCTGCCTCCTGCCCCAGGCTCCTGGCGCCCCATTCAAGCCTTCCTGCTCTGTTTATTTGCACAGCCAGAAGACAAAAAGCCATCGCTCTGAGTCACTCCTGTTCCCCAGTCGGCTCTGATTCATGCAGGAGGCCCACGGCGGGGACTAACCCGGCCGTTAACCTCTTGGTTTCTTTATGTCTCTACAGCAAAGGCATGTGTAGTTTCAGATTGAGAATTCAGCACGGCCCGCTGCATCCGCGTGCTCGTGGGCGAGCTGCTGAGGATGGGCGGCCCGCAGGAGAGGGCCTGCCCCGGGCTTCCCCTCCTGGACACCTCAGAGCCACCTCACCCGGCGGTGATGGAAACTTACAAACATTTCAATCATCGTCCTGCAAAGGATTGGGCCATCTGACAAGGGTGGTTCCAGGATGTGCCAGAAGTATGCACCAACACAACCCCGGGTGTGAAAGAAGACAGGCTCAGAGAAAATTCGATTACGGTTCAGAATCGGAAAGGAAACGTGAGGCTCAGAGCCGGGCTCAGCCTGGGGACCCTTGGTTGGGAGGTTGCAGGTACAATTCAGACCCTAGAGAAGGCCATAAACAACCAGGATCCAAGGTTCCAGAGAATCTGACTTGCCCAGATGGGAGGGGGTGGAAACCCACCAGCAGCACCAACCTCTCCTTGGGTCCTGAATGTGTGAGGTTCGTCCCCGAAGGCCAGGAGCAAGGGGTGAGTGATTTCTGTCTCGAGTCCCAGTGATCGGTGAACATAAGCGCCCCCAGAAGGTAAAGTGGTCCTCTCTGGGTCCCTCTGAGTCTGGATTAGGGGGACCGCCTGTTCATTAGTATCTTCTCCACTTGCTTCTATTAACACAAATCTGAAGCGGTTCATGATTAAGAGCAGATATCTCCCAGAACAGAGAGACGAACAGAAAAGAAAGCCGAATGAGGAGGCTGAACCCAAACCGAGGGCGGGGGCGACCATGGGGGCAGAGGATGAGCTAAGCGCCTGTGCTGATCTGCCCGGGAGATAAAGGGCGGAAAACGGAAAGATGCCCACCCCCTGCTCCCCACAAGCCGGTCCAGGGTTCTGCTAGGGAGCCCAGCTGGGCCAGGTTGGCCGGTTCCAGGAGAAGACATTGGATAATCACGGCATTAAAGGCACTGCAGTGTGAATACAGAGGACCAGGGACAGGATGGGGAGCAGGGATCACAGAAGATGCAGAAACTATCTCGGAGTTATTTCCAGAGGAACTGAAGCTGTGACTCGGAGAGGAAGCTCCAGAGAGGGCAGGTCTGTGGGAGGGCAGAGGGCTTCACCGGGGGGACTGGGGTGGGAGGGCGAAGAGTCTGGAGGAAGGGGCGCTTGGGATGAGCCCTCCACTCTCTCTCTCTCAAAAAGTCCCAGTGGCTTTTCTCAATCCACATAAGTGATACACGGCATTTGCGGAAAATTTGGAAAATAAAGGAAAGCAATACAAATAAGGAGGAGAGTTCGAGGTTCTTCCGTTGATTCTAGTCCACAGACATCTGTCCTTAACCTTTCTCTGGACAAGGATACCCAGGCGAGCACACACATGGACTCTCCAACCTGCGATCGTATCGGGTCGTATGCCTGTTTCCCTCCCGTTGTTACATCTCTGCTGAGAGGTGAAGCCAAGTGAAAGCCGCTCAGTTATGCCCAACTCTTTGCGACCCCATGGACTGTATAGTCCATGGAATTCTCCAGGCCAGGATACTGGAGTGGGTGGCCATTTCCTTCTCCAGGGGATCGTCCTAACCCAGGGATTGAACCCAGGCCTCCTCCATTGCAGGCGGATTCTTTACCAGCTGAACCACCAGGGAAGCCCTACATATCTGCTGACGCCAGAAAATTTGCTGACTGTATAGTGTTCCAGCATAGGGATAAATCACTTATTCAACAGCTTCCCAGGATACTCCCTAGTGTTAGCAAGGCTGATAAGAGTGTCTTTATTGCAAGACAGAGCCGCAGTGATTCACTCAAGATAACTCCTGAAAGTGGATTTGCTCCATGCAAGCCGCTTTCCAATTTTTCAGTCTTTTTTACCTACTGTCAAAACCTCTTAGAAAGATTTTACAATTTATCTTCTCCCTGGCAGGGACAGAGGCCCTGGCTCCTCACAGTTTCCTCAATAATGGGAATTATCATCATATATTATATGTATTATTATATAATAAATAAATAATAAATTATATAATGCATAAAATATATAATAAAATGTATAAAAAGTGGAAAATCCACTTTAATATAAAGTCATGTCCTCTTATTTTATTTTGAGTCTCTTGGCTACTGTTGAGGTTCAACACTTTTTTATGTGTACTGGCCAACTGAATTTCCGCTTTTATAAATTCATATATTTTGCCCTTATTTTCTGCTGGGTAATTATCTTTTCTCTTATGGATCTTTAAGGGTTCTTTGTCTTGTTAAGAATATTGATTCATTATGAAACAGATTGTAAATACTTCCCAGTTCCTTTCAAAACTCTGGATATCCTAGTCCTTTGGTGCTTGGAAGTTTAATTTTTTAGACTTTTTCTCTGTAACTTGTTTGCTCTTCCCGGATAGAAGCTCTGAACGCAGGAGCCAGGCTGTGAAGGCTCCATCAGCAGCGCCTTCAGCTCCCTCCGTGTCCCGTCAGACTCGGGCGGGTGCACCCGGGGTGGGGGGCATGCGTGTCAGGGATTCCTGCCGAACAGAACCACGGACCTTGACGGGACAAACCACACTCACTGTGTCCCCGCAGATTCACCGGGAGGCCCGATTTGGTGGCAGACATTTTCACGGAGAGGTTGGGTGATGCCTGACCAGCTCTGGGCACAGTGGGAGGACGAGGTGGATAGAGGGTGCTCCCCGCTGTGGGCATCCAAGGGTGCCAGCTTAGCGCCCATCCCCCTGATGGTACAGGGCTAGCCAAAAATTTCATTCGGGTTTTTCTGCAACATCTTGTGGAAAAACCCAAATGAACGCTTTGGCCAACCTGATATCTCTGACTCGATGGGATCACCGACGAGATGGACATGGGTTTGGGTGAACTCCAGGAGTTGGTGATGGACAGGGAGTCCTGGCACGCTGCGGTCCATGGGGTCACAAAGAGTCAGACACGACCGAGCGACTGAACTGAACTGATATTTCTGAACCCAGCTGGAGGAAGGATGGAGACCCGCCCCACCCAACCCTGGATAGTGCCCTCCCTGGAATGTTGGCCCACTGTCCACAGAGTGGTCCCAGGGGAACACGGCGCGCCCCCAGCTCAGTCGTCCGGGGCAGAGGTGGTGGGACAGCAGAGCAGTGGCCCCAGGCACCACGGTGCTGGACCGCGTGTGTGCACAGTGCCCTCGGGAATCAACGCCCACGCCCTCTGCATCCGGGCTCCGTGCTCGCACCTGTGGGAGGAAACGCACTGCAGGGAGGCATCGGGGTCCCCGGATGTGTCTGGCTTGTGGGGGGCCCCCAGGTTCTGGTCAGGGAACCAAACCACTTAGCTTAGGGAGCCGGCGGGCAGCCGGGGTCCTGCCTTGTGTCTCCATGTGAGTCCTCGCGGAGCAGCTCGGGGGAATCTGTCTGCCTCCCTTCTTCCCCTCCTGGTGGCTTTCTTTTCTGGGGCGGAGGGTGTAGGGGACCAGGGAGAGGGGAACAGCAGCAGTATCTCTGCTTGCACCCCTCCTGGGAAGAGTCCGCTCCCTCAGCTTCCAGCTCTCCTGGGCCCTCTCGTCTGGATTCTCCAAACACTGCCCATGAGCAGAGCCCCACCTGTGGGGTTTCTGCAAGCAAGGCAATGTGCGGACTGGGAGACACCACGAAGGCGGTGGTGTCTTTAGAAATGGACCCGAACCCCGGCAGAGGAAGCCCCAGGTGAGCATGCGTCCTCCAGCCCTCTCAGCGGGTCCCTGGGGCGGTGGCCAGGAAGCAGGTGAGGGGTGAACGCATTCACGAGGGCACCATGCCCGTTGGCAGCCCGGCACTGCTGTGCCCGGGGACAGTGCTCTGCTGTCCGAGCGCCTCTGTTCAGAGCAATTGAACCAGGGTCTCGCCGCATTCCCCTGGGCGCCGTACCCTGTGGACACCAGGGCAACACTCCAGGGAGGACAGCGGACACACATCAGCGAGGGAAGGAGAGACAACCCCCCAGCTGGCCCTGAACGATGTCCTGCCCCTCCTCCCCTTGTCCCTCTCTCTGCGGGCAGCCCCCAGGAGGCTGGTCACACGTCCACTCTGCACTGGGCCAGGGTCCTGGCCCTGAGAAAGGCGACTTTGGAGAAAGAGAGGGATTCACCCACAAGAGCAGCTCAGGGCCTGAGGCCCCCTTCTCAGGAATCGCCACATCAAGGCGGCCACAGAATCCGTCCCCTTTGAGCCTGCGAACTGGACTGAAATGGTCTGATGAGTGGGTGGGCCCTGGGCTTTGGGGAGCCCAGTGTTGGATGCAACGGGCTCCAGGGATTCCGGGCCAGCACTCGCATGGGTGTGGAAGATGCTTCTGCTCTGGTCCATTGGGCCGCCGGCCAGCAGGGCAGAACCCTGGGGCCACTCACACCCCTGCCCCCTGCCCCCCAACCCCAGCGCCCGGCCCCCAAGCAGAGGCTTCTAGAGGTACAATCGACAGGCTGCCAAGTGTGCTGTCAGAATTGTTAGAGGAGCCTTTCTGATGAAGATATAAGAGAGAGATTTCGAAAGGAAAACACTTTTAGGCTGCACAGCTGACGAGATGAGAAGCCTCTGATAAGGCCTGAACCACGTGGACCAGCAGATAACATCTCGGGAAAGTGGACGAAAGCGGACAGTCTAGCCCACCTCCACCCTCGAGGCCTATTGGTCACCAGAGAGGCCCATGGTCTGACTCATAGGGGTTTTTTTGGTGCTAAAATACACATAATATACAATTTATCATTTCAACCATTTTAAAGTATACAATCCAATAGAATTTCACTCAGTTGTGCAAACATCACCACGATCGAGTTCCAGACCTTTTCCATCACCCCAAACAGCAATCCCACACCCGTGAAGCGGTCCCATCCCAGTCCGCCCCCACCCAGCCCTGGTCCCCGGCAACCACGGATCGGCTTTTGCTTATTCCAGATATTTCATACAAATGGAGTCACACACTTTCCGGTCATTTGTGTCTGAGTTCTTTAACTCAGCATAAAATGTTTCCAAGGTCTGCCCGTGTTGTATGAACAGCCTGAGTCAGAGCACCGTTCCCTCGGCCGAGTAATACTCCATTCGACAGACAGAGCGCAGCACCCTGACCCCCCTCAGCTGGTGGACGTCTGTATCGCCTCCCCCTCTGGCCGCTGCACGCAGTACTGCTGTGAACATTAGTGAACACTTCGGTCTGAACACCTGCTTTCCATTCTTTGGTGTATACACCCAGGAGGAAACGGCTGGATCCTACTGCCTCTTGGAATGTTGATAACCACAGAGCTATCTGCACCTTACTCTGCCTTTTTAGAGACAAGACTGAGTCCCAGCGAGGCTATGACATGCCTCAGCCCAGAACTGTAGGGCTGAGAGCAGGAAAGCGGTGCCCACTGCATGGCCACTTCTGAGGAAGTCCTACTCAGACGCCCCCTCCCTTAGACACAAGACAATAGGCTTCCCCCAACAGATTCACTCGGAGACCTAACCTGCTCCCACAAGAGCAAAGCCTTTGCTTTCTAATTATAGTCTCCCCAAATAGAAAAAGGCCATGTCAGAGGAGTTCTTTCTAAGGGAAAGAATTACAGATGGTTTAGTCCAGAAACAGTATTTTCACTGAAGAGCAAAACACATTGTGGAGAGACACGGTGACCACATACAGTCGCGGACATTTAAAACCCTCAGAATTCATGAATTACTGCTTCACCCTGTGAAGCGTCAGGCGGAAGAGAGCTCAGCGCGTGAAGGAGACACACCAGCTTTGCCTTCTGTGTCCTCACGTCCCCTTTGCCTCTTTCTGGTTAGAAAAAGTGAAATTATGTGATTAACACTGAATGACACTCGCCGTCACTTTCAAAAAATACACCACACAAGCAGATGGTCTAAGAGCGTGCTTCATAGACTCTGCCCATGGACATGCTGCCGAGGACAAGCCAGGAGGGTGCGCTCCGTCGTCCATGCAAATAACACTTCTCACCATCAGAAGCCTGGCCACTCCAGCAGAAGGACACTTCACGAGACGGACAGTGTGGTCGCTCGGCTTCTCTCGGCAAAGCCAGGCTCATCTGTTTCCCCCGCAACCCTTGGAGGTGGGCAAGTTTCTTTAGATGAGGGGGAGCTTGAAAGTGAAATTTGACGGAGGGGCTGGATCCCCAGGAGAAGGAAATAAATGCTGAGTTCCCGCTGCCTCCGGTTAACTTTGGCAAAGACCGAGCCACACTGGGCTCACGCTCAGGCATCCGTCCGCGTGACCTGAGGGTGGATCAGGAGCAGGTCCAAGACCCGTACAGTCCAGCTGAGCACTGCGGAGATCCGCATTGTGGAGACCGCCACCTGGGGTCCCCACCCCTAGGCGGAGGGACCACCCTGGCCACAGAGCTCTCAGGGACCTCTGCTTTCTCGGGCACCAGAGGCACCCAGGGACGGGGGCAGGGTCCTGCAGTCAGGGGCCACCTCTGGGACACCTCTGATGCCATCTGGGGTGATGCTGAGCTCTGGGGGCACGTGGCAGGTGAAGACTGTTCAGGTCTTCATTTAGAGGCCCCGCAACCTCCCGCCCGGGGTGTCATCCCAGCAGGGCTGAGGGGGCCCTACTGGATTTTACAAAGTGCCACCTTCTGGGAAGACCAGGAGGGTGTGGCTCTGATAAACCACTCTTTTCTAGGTTCCTGAGGGAGCCTGGGGGGTGGGGGGGGCGATGGGTCTGCAGGGACCAGCAGAGGGAGGTCCAGCTTCTGTTTCCTTCCTAAGGGGCCTCAATTCCCTCGATCGCCCTATTTTCGTGTGAAATTCTCCACACACCGCTTTTCCTATTCACACCTTCACCTTCTCTTTTATTTTGCCACTCCTGAAGAAGTTACCTTTGCCGTATTATAAAGCTCTAAGTGACTGACTCATGTTTACAGCATCACTGGAGATGCGTACAAACACTGAATTACTCAGATACAATTGTTCAATGTAATCAAACAAAAGTGGATATAGATAATAGTGATCTTTGAAATAAGCGGATAAATATATCATAGTCCCTGCTTTTTGCTTACTGTTTAATTAAAAAAGAATCTCTATCCTCAAAAAATTGTCTTAAAGAGACTTCTGGAACTGGCAATAATTCAACATCTAGCAAAACAGCCTTGACGTAATTCCGCCCTTAGATACCTGACTGTGTGGACTCTTGACATGAGAGGGAGGTACGTGGAGATCCCGTGCGGCGCTGATACGGGCTCCATGGAATCCCAGCCCCGCACGCTCCCGCTGGTGGGATCACCATGTGCTCCATGCAGTTCTGGCTGGCTGAAGCAGGTCATTTTACACGAGAGAAATCAACAAAACAGGACACAGCATGCTTCCTGGGGTACAGATCTCCACTGGGGGACTTCCAGTATCAGTGAAGCAATTTTCCTAGAAAATGTGAGCAACAATCACTAAGAAGGAGTCGCCAAGCACAGGGGTGTGTGTGGCGGGGGCGGGGGGATCTGGCTGCAGATCTACGGCTGAGCCCACTGGACTTTCAGAACACCCAGGACCGCTCAACTTGGAGAACCTGAGGTGTGCACTTATTCCCTGTGCCCAAGCGTGAGACTGTGGGGACGTGATGATGGCCTTCGCGCTCCTCCTGTCTCACCTGCTATGATACAAAACCTTATGTGGACTCCAGTCAATAATCGTGATAGATTTCAGCTAAAGAATAAGCACAAGAAAGGGTGTGGGGTTGTGGGGGTCGGGGAGGGGGAGAAGCTGAAGAAGAAATGCTCACGAGACAAAGAAAAAATGTACAAAGGACCAAGTCTGTCTCGGTTCCACCTGCGCACACAGATACCATGAAAGAGGACAGCCGCTTGGCTGTGTGCATCCTGAAGACTTTGAACAGTTTAGGCCCCCGCGTATAGTATGCAGTTTGGAATGATTTAAATTTAGGAAAATTAATCTTCAGGGAAGACATTATTTGTCAGTTGAACCAAATTATGTGAACAGAGTGGTTCCATCCCTGAGTCGGGAAGATCCCCTGGAGGAGGGCACGGCAACCCACTGCAGTATCCCTGCCTGGAGAATCCCACAGACAGAAGAGCCTGGCGCGGCAGTCCACTGAGCTGCCAAGAGTCAGACACGACTGAAGCAACTTAGCACGCACAGATGCATGTGAACAGAGATGTGTTGATGCTCAACCTGAGACAGAAAATAAAGACTCTTCCTCCCTCCTTTCCTCTCCAATTTGCAGTGAGGCAGGCATTTCCCAAAGAAACAGTAAGCACCTGTGTATTGGTCAAGGTGGTCTCATTAAGAACAGGGCTTTCAATGTGCCCGGCCCTCCGGAAGTGACCCAGTAAGGATCGATCCTGCTAACACTGCAGCAAGCTCGCCTTGTTCTTCCTCCATGGACTTGAGTGTCCGAGATTGGAAAAGCACATGAGCAGGGAGCAGGCACTTCTGCACCCACGGGGCCAGCAAGTCAAACAAAGCAGACGGCTTTTGACTTCTGATCCCACTGCACTCCCTGCAAACGAATCTACTTCAGGGACTGAGATTAATGAAAGGAAATAGCAGCTCAACGTTCATTTCTGGGTCTCCTGATTGAAAGAGCACGCTGCCTGCTTGCGTTCTGACTTCCAGGATGCTAAATCAACGCGGAACACACAAAGAAACCCACCGCAGCAGCCGAGTCAGAGACGGTAAACCACAGGCCTGTGTTTTCTTTCAGGGAGTTTGTTTATTTTACAAGCTGTCCCTTACGAAGCCCTCACTTGTCTCTGGAGCAGGCAAACGTCTCCTGACTCTCTAAGGAGAGGGAGACTCTCAGAGAGACTGTAACAGAAAGGCCACTGTGACCTTTTATTTGTACAGCCACAGAAGACTACAGGAACAACAAAAGCTGGGGCATCTGTTCTCCATGGGGAGTCGGAAAAAGGCTGCCCACGCCTCCCTTCTCCAAGCACAAGGCAAAACGCCCACCCTCAGGTTTCCTTCTGAGTTGCTCTGCCTGACTCTCCAGACAGGCTCTGGCTGTGACCCCGCCAGAAACCTCAGCCCCCGAGGTTGGGGTTGGATGTTTGGTCACCATCAAAGGGTTAATACGAATTAAGGTCTTTGCCCAAATCTTTCCTGCCAGTCACACGCCAGATCTGCATGTCCAGAAAACCAAATGCAAACTCTCCATCATAAACAGCAAGAAAAAGGAATTTAATGTCAGACGACTCAGGTGACCATTCCTCCCACCCCAAAGATGCAGGTGGCTATTTTCAAGGCTGAATATAAGCTAGAAAGAAAGGAGTATTTTTCAGAATAACCGAATTTGATGACTTAAAGCTCATTGGATTCAACCCCGCCCTTCATTCAACCGACGGGAAATTCTGATCTAAAGAAAGGAGAGACGTGCCCAGTTTTAGAGGCACCGCTCTTAGGATGGGAAAAGTGAAATGACCATTCCACAGGAGCCGTCACGAGAAGCTGGGTCATCTTAGTCTTTCCCTGATCAAGTAACAGGAAAACAAAATGATGGGAAGAAACTGAGCAATAAATAACAGCCTCCACCGACACCATGCCTCACCTCTCCCAGTCAGGTCCCTTCTTACACATAATCTCAGGATCATATTATTCTGAACGAGAGAGTTGTGGATAAAATAATACAGATATTCAAAGCACGAAAGACATTGTTTTGATTCAAAATGACTCTATTTTCAACTAACCATGAAACATTTCTCTTATGTCGGAATAAAGTTACATGTTGACTTTTCCAATTTTCTGATTTGCGTCTGCTCTTAGCGTGACAACCGCTAGCAATCATGGGAGAAAAACCCCACCGTGCCTTAGTTGACATCAGCATGAAAATCATAGTGTTAATGTCACCGTGTCTCACTCCAAAACAAACATTAAATTAAAGCTCACTTAATATAACTAAATTGCATTCAAAGACTTACTACTGAACCTACACACAAAATACGTCCCTATTAACAACAAACAAACCCTAATGTAAAATAAACATGACTGAGTTTAGGATTTGATACCTGTCTGTCTTTCTCTTTCTCTGTCTGTCTGTCTCTCCGGGTCTCTCTGTTTCTCTCTCTCTCTCTCCCCACCCCTCAACTGTGTATGACTCCAAATACTAACATTTCAATCTCTCCACTTCCTGGATGAATAATTTTGATAAATCATTGCCTTTAGAACAGTTGTGTGCGTGAGAGAGAAATGTAAGTCAATGTAGACAGTTATCTTACAAGCAAATGTCGTCAGTTTCAGACTTAGTATCTTTCAGGGAAATGTGTCAGTTTTGATGAATATTTCCTAAAATTCCTCTGAAAAATATATTCTTGATTAGCATAGGAATAAATATATGGATTGGTAGTTCTCCTTCCGATTTCTAGGATTTTACTCTTTGTTTCTGAATGATAAGGAATCACTTCTAAATAGTTACATGTTGAAAATATGAGCAGTCCCCTTATATTCTGAAAAGTACAATAAGGCTAATGACATCAGGAAAAAAGCTTAAAGCATATTTTTGGCTTATTACTCTGAGATCGGTATAATCCTTCCTTATATAATTTGCTCACTTGAAAGAAACTTTTAAAATTCTTGTGGAATATCTTTTCTTTTGTTTTAAAGTGCTTTTAATTGGGGCATTTTTTACAGTCTTAATTGAACTTGTTACAATATTGCTTCTGTTGTTACACTTGGTGTTTTGACCATGAAGCACATGGGATCTTAACTCCCGGACCAGGAGTGGAACCTACACCCCCCTGCATTGGAAGGCAAAGTGTTAACCACTGGACTGCCAGGGAAGTCCCCTGGAATATCTTTTCTTTCAAACTTTTTATTTTGAGACAGTATTAGATTCACATGATGTTGTAAGAAATAATACACAGAGATTCTTTTACATTCTTCATTTCCTTTCCCCCAGTGGTAACATCTCAAAAAACTATATACAATATCACAATTAGGAGACTCACACTGATACACTCTCCAGATCTTATACAGATTTCGCCAGTTTTACATGTACCCGTGTGTGTGTGTGTGTGTGTGTGTGCACACGTGTGTGCATATTTCATTCTACACAGTTTTATCACATATGTAGACTCAGGTGACCATGTAAAATATGCTTTTAAGCAGTTTCTGCTTTTAGTATTCCATCTTGGCTTTACTTTTGAGTGCATCCATGTCCGTCTCCCTCAGATTCTACGTCTACTTTATGGCTCTCTCTGTATCTTGGCTACGCTAACTTAGTCATCTCTTCTTTGAATTTTATTGCCTCATCCATGAACTCTTTCTCGCAGAAGGCTTTGTTTTTGGTTTGCTTTTTGCAGCACATTTATCCTTTCCCAAGACAAGACACAAACATAAACAGACATTCCAGCATACATTCACAGGGTTTTTAAAGACACCAGTGAGAATAGATTAATATAAATACTAAGCTTAAAAACTGTCATAAAAGTTCAGCCTTTAAAATTGGCTTATTAAAATATTTGTTTTTTTAAAGCCCAGATTTAAACTGCAGTTATGAGTTATAGTACTCCGCTCAGAAAGAGTTTACTTTATGATCTTTCTGCCAGGCGAAAGGGATCTGGCATCTCTGCCGTCTGTCCAAAATATAAAGAAGCAACGAGCATGAAAACTCAATTCTTTCAGGCTCAAGACTTGTCTGAAAAGAGTACAGCCCTCAGAAAACCTCAATAAAGTACTACATTTCAAATGACCTCAAACAGCCACTCTCAAAGTCCCAAGCTTCCAGCCCCCACTCTGGCCAGATGGGCAGCGAGATCTGCTTCCTGCAAGATGGAAAGAGTAACTACAGACATTTAAGGAAACGATATCCAGAAAGGTAGGTCAGCCCTACATCGGATCTTTTCAATGGGTGTTTTATAACAAAGTGTTGCCTATATTTCAAGTAGCTGGGTCATTCATTCTACTTCTTCCCGTGACCAAGCAAAAGGTCGATTAGGGTTCTGCATTTCCATTCTCCACAGGCAATTCATTTTCTTTCGAGACCAGCTAGCATTCCGAATGTAGCTGTTGACAGGTACCTCCAAGAAGTCAGTTTTCTGAAGAGAGGAAAAGGCTTACACGTATTGGATGGTTAGAGGGTCACCCTCTGTTCTCCAAAGTAACTAAAAGTTCTTAGGGAAACAAAGCTAGTATGTTGAGAGTAGGGACCTATGGGAAACCTGCACACAGTGCTGAAGTTAGAGAGATGTCTTCTTTATCCACAAAGCAGGGAACAGGAAAAATGTCCAGTAAGTAGCCACCTCACCCAGGTGCCTCTGACCATGCACTGGGACTCTGGCATTTATTGAGAAAACAGAAAACTCCTTTAGAGATTTTCTGCTTAGATAAACGCAGATGACTGTCCAAAGACACCTGATTTATTGTGTATTTGCATTTTTAAATACCAGGCCAAAGAAGAAGGTCAGGATAAACGTTAGCACCAGCCAAACTCAACATTTCCTGTGTCTCTTTGTACTAAGGGACAGTTTTGGCTTTTAATAGCATTGCTGCTCATCTCAACACAGACTTTCTCATGTATCTCAGCAGACACTAAAATCGCATACCACTGATGGGAAGGTCTAGAAATTCTTTACTAATACATACGCCTATGTTTTAACATTAACATAACCTATGTAGCAACATTTGCAGGAAATCAAACCAATTATGCCTGTATCTACACTCATACAGACGAACGGGTTAAAAACGTAAAGAAAGCAAAAGTTGGTCGAACACGCCTGATAGTAAAAACACGGCAAGTCCAGAATCATCCGTGTGTCAGCAATTCGCACATTTCCCTTCTCGTCCTGTACACTGTGGGCATCTGTCTACTAAGGAAACTGCTTTATCAGACCTAGTCAGTTACACTCAAGTATATAAAAGTAAATAGTGAGTAACACAAAGATCATTTGCTCTCCAGCTAAATGTGTTTCTCTCTTACATTTTGCAGATTTTTTCCCCCAAGCAAACTCTTTAACGCTTTTCGTTTATTCATTACAAATAATACCTTTCATTGCATATATTGTTCAGTTGTGATCTATGTCTGATAAGTTTCGGGAATGCAATTCTTTTTAAGTGAATTTTAAATGATCCTAAGAAATTCTTGCATTAAAGTAATACCTCTTGCTTTTGCTTTCAATAATTTTCTGGAGGGAAGCCTTAATGATAATTGTGTTGACATTTTCCTTAAACAAGGCTATATATGTGTACATTTTAAAAAGATGACCTTCCTCATCTGTTTGTTCTTATTTCACATGTGCTATAAACTATGCATGGTGGAAAGGGTAAATGGAATTAACTAATGGACGCTCATAATTTAGGCAGCAAAAACCAGAATTAATGTATTATCCCACTGTAGCATTTTAGTACTCGCCAATCCAAACTTTCTTTCCTGGGAAAATATGTGATTGAGACATTTTCCATCTGCTTTCGACAGAGATCGGAGAAGATCCCCATAAGTGACTCTCTACTAAAAATTCTTCCAAAAAAAAAAAAGCCTATAAAATAATTATTATCTTAGGGGCCTATTTCACAAATGAATGTTCAGTGGCACAGAAATAAAAACTAAAAAAAAGAAGAAGAAGAAGAAATAAAATCCACCTGTGCTAGAGGAGCCTTTCCTCCCCACAGCAAAAACATGTGCAGATATCATAGAGCACATAGGAAAGAAGTGGATATGCTTGGGAGAGTGGGCGGCTGCACGCCCGTGATTAATCTAAATTCCTTCTGTGTGAAGTGCAGACGCGAAGAAAAACCCTGCAAGATGAGCAGGAAAGTCCAACAGACCAAGGAGGGAGGGATTTTTAACTGGGCCCTCTCCCCACCAAAAATCGTGAGCCCTTCCTTCCATCGCCCGAGAGAAAGCCACGGTCACAGAGCCTTCTGGAAGAGACAGAACAGCATCTCCGCGGTTAGGGAAGGTCTGAGGGTCTCCAGAAGTGTCTGGTGAAAGGGGGCCGGCGCGGGACACCCCGAGCGCTCCCCTAGAGAAAGCGGGGACTCACCGGGCTCCGCGGCTGCACTCCTTCGCCGGCTCCCGCGCAGGCTCCCGCGCAGGCCCCCGCTGCACCGCCTCGCCTCCCTTTCCCCTAGCAAACCTGTTTCCCAGCCTGGACCCTTCGGACCGAATGCTCGGCCCCCACCCAGACTCTCGAGGGTCAAAGCTGGGGCCAGAGCCCGCCAGCTCCGAGGTCCACTCCACCTGCCTGCTGGCAGCCGGGGTTCCCCGTGGCGATGTCTGCCTCCGGCCTCCACGCTCGGGTCTCCGCGCCTCCGCCTCGGCCCTGTCCTCCGCCTTTCCGATGCGGACGGTCCTCAGCTCCCGTGCTGCACCGGCCCCGGCGCCGCCCGCGCGGGGCAGGGTCCTCCGGCTTTCCCCAGGCCAACAGAGGCGCCGCCGGTCCGCGCCTCTGCGCCTACCCGGGCAGCCAGGGCGCCGACGGCCGGGTCCCCGAGGCGCGGGCCGGGGTACCTGCACGAGCAGCCAAGGAGAACCGGGTGTCCGCACGACGAAAGCGCGCTGCCTCTCCCCGGGAACCGGGCAAAGCACCGTCAGGCCCGGCAACTTCGCCGGCGGCCTCCGCTCCGAGGGACGCAAAGAACAACTGGTCCTCAGCCCTTTGCCCCCGGCCGGCTCCAGGCAGTTCTGATGTCCACTCCCCCGACGGTCAACCACAGACCTTTACCCACCACTCCCACAGCACCAAGGATGGAAAATAACGACTGTCACCAGTCCGCCCGTTCCCGACCGATACCCTGCCTGGGAGCTTGCCCCAAACCACAGGGGTGCCCCTGGGACCTGGCAGCTTCCCGACCGACCCCCATCTCTGGCTAGGACGAAAGGCGCACCCCATCCTCGCAGCCGCGGCCCGCGGGCCTGCGCCCACCGCGCGCGCAGCACCTACCCTGGCGCGCCGGTCCGGACGTGGGAGGCGCGGCGCTAGTGGGAGGCGGACATGGACCACGCGCCCTCCATGCGCCACACGGAGAAGGCGTAGCTGAGGCGCTCATGGGCCACGTAGCTGCAGCTGGTCATCTTATTGTCCATCTCGTCGCTCTGCAGGACCTGGTAGAGGAAGTCTATGTACCTGGCGGCCAGCTTGAGCGTCTGGATCTTGCTGAGCTTGTCCGAGGGCAGCGTGGGGATGATCTTGCGCAGCGCGGCGAAGGCCTCGTTGAGCGACTGAGTGCGCTGGCGCTCGCGCACGTTGGCCAGGATGCGCTGGCTCTGCAGCTCCTCGAAGGACTGCGCGCTTGGGCTGCCCTTCTTGCCGCGCTTGCCGGGGGTCGGGCTGCCATCTTCGCTCGACTTCTTGCTGTAGCGCCGTTTCCGGCCGAAGCGCTTGGGCTGCCGCTCGAGCTCCTCCTCGCTGGTGCCCAGGCTGTCCACGGGGGACACGGGCGAGCTGGAGCCCTCCTCCATGGCGCCCGCCCGGCGCGCGAGGGGCTGGGGGCGCCGGGCGCAGAGCGCGCGCCGCTGGCCAAGCCCGCGGTCGCCGAGCACACGCTCCCCGAGTTGCTCGAAAGGCTCTGATTTCAAGGCCGGCTTGTGCAAAACCGAGGTCTCCGGGAGAGGAAGTTATTCTAACTTTTTTGGAAACCCTAGCCGGGCTGGGTTGCTAAATAGTTGTCAGTAGCGAGGGCGGCGCGCTGATTGGTCGCCGCGACCGGGGGCAGGACGAGTTCTGGGGCCTCCGCCGGCCGCCCCCGCCCCCCGGCGCGGCACTTTCAGTTTTGCCTCCCCCTTCGGCCCCGGCCGCGGCGGGCACCCGGGACTGCCCGGCCTTCGCGCGCGCCGCCCGCGCCTCCGCCCCGGGCTCTGACCGCTCTCCGGCCGCGCCGCGGGCTCAGCCGATCCCGCTTTGTCTGCTCCTTAACTGGAGATCGGGCCCCGCCGGGCTGCGGGGTCTCTCCTGCGGCGCGAGGGGTGCGGGAGGCAAGTCCTACCCTAGATGCGCTCCCAGGAGGTGAGGACGCGGCGGGGAGCCCCCGGGGACGCCCGGGCCAGTGTGAGCCTTTCCTGTCCCCGGGCGCACAGAGAGTTGGCGAGGTGGCCCGCACGTTCGGCCAGGGGAGGGGGACGTGCGGGACCAGTGGCCCCGTCCGCGGGCGGGCTGACACTCGGGTGCCCTCGGAGACGCGGCTACCTACGGCCGCGCCGCGGGGATCCTTGGAGGCGCGCGGCCCGCTTTGCCCAGCTGTTATATGGGAGGGGGGTGTCTCACCCCAACTTGCTGAGGAGCCCCGGCCCCCGACGCCCTTCGCAGGCGGTCCTTCTAAGTGGATTAAAACCTCAGCACCAGCACGCGCGCCTCCGCTGGAGCGCCCAGTGCCCACAGAGCCCACCTGCCTGGCCCAGCCTGGGGTACGAGAGCCCGGGGAAGGCGCTGGCTAGGCCGCGGGGCCAGGGCTCCCCCTCTGCGAATCGGCCGGGGACGGAGGGAGGTCTGGGGAGGCGCCCGGCCTCCCCTACGCTGGGCGCCTGCGGGCAGCCCTAGCGGCCGCGGCGCGGAGCCCGGCCCGGCTTCAGCGGGCGACCTCGGGCGGGGGCCGCCGGCCCCGCGCCATCTGGACGCAGAGCGCGGGCGCGTTTGAAGTGGTTCGGGGGCTCTTTGTTCGCCAGGCCGCTCTGGCTCGGGGCCTGGAGGTGGTTTACGGCCTGGATGCCTTTGAACCTATTCCCAGGTGAGCCGGGCTCAATTAGGCCCGGGCCTGAGCGGGCTGTCAGGCGAGCCGCGTGATCAAGAGCGCGCTGGGCCCTTTTATTGCAGTTGAACTCGTGGCCGGGGGAGCTCGGCCTCGGCTGCTCCTAGGCGGGCCGCGACCCCCGCGTTAAGAAACCCGAGGGCGAGGGCTGTGCTTGCGGCCGGACGGCTCAGGGCGGCCCCACAGCTGGCGATTGCAGGGCAGAGCAGCGGGGCGAGGCCCAGCACAACGCGGCCGCGTCCCGGCTCTTTGGGCTTGCAGTTTCTCCCGGGCGGGCCCGCGGGCCGCAGGGTCCTAGGACTGCAGCGTCCTGGGAGTCGCCGCGCCCCGTCCGCCCCGACTGACCGCCCGCCCTCTTTTCCATCTCTGCTATAGTCCTCACATTATCCAGAGCAGCGCTTTCCCTGTCTCTTTAAAAAAAAAAAAGTCTAAAATAAAAACTTAAGGAACAAAAGAGAGGGCGAGAAAGGCTCAGGGAGCGATCTGGCCTCCAAGGGCCCCAGCCTCCCCGAGGCTTGGCTCCTCTAAGGACGGACGTTCGCCTTCCGGAGACATTAAGAACTTGCTGCTCTTAACCTCCTCTGTGTCACTCAGTGTGGGGAGCCAGCTGCCAGAGCACCGCTTCCGCCCAGCTTAAATAAGTCCAGAGACATCCCTCCGCCCTCCGCGTGCCCTTGAACCCTGCGGTCTAAAGAGCAGAGGAGTGGGCCTGGTAGCCTGCTCCACTGGGCTGTCTGTCTCACTGCACTTGGGCCTAAGAATAGTGTCTGGCAGTTGGGGTCTAAGAGCCAGTCATGTACCTCAGCTGCTGCAGTAGGAGTGGGCTTGTGAGGGGGTGACAACTGGTGTCCAAGTAACACTGTTGTGTACAGGTAAGATTCTCCTGTAGGAAAATCCGCTTTAAAAATTTCTCCTTGAAAAGTTGCTCAGGAGGGCACAGGACAAGCCCTCATTATGCCACTTGCGCCCTTGCCTTGTACACGCGCGTGCTAAGTCGCTAAGTCGTGTCCGACTCTTTGTGACCCTGTGGACGGCAGCCCGCCAGGCTCCTCTGTCCATGGGATTCTCCAAGCAAGAATCCTGGAGTGGGGTGCCATTTCCTCCTCCAGGGGATCTTCCCAGTCATAGCACAACAAGGCTTAAAAGCATGGTTCCCGCTGTACACGGTGGGTATGGTGGACAAGTAGGTGCTCACTCTCCTTTGCACCCTTGTTCTACTGTTCCTTC
Source organism: Bubalus kerabau (assembly GCF_029407905.1). NCBI lineage: Eukaryota > Metazoa > Chordata > Mammalia > Artiodactyla > Bovidae > Bubalus > Bubalus kerabau. The sequence continues at coordinate 118,684,703 of NC_073629.1, read as the reverse complement.
CTGAATTGCAGGGGATGACAGGCTGCGAATGACCTCGCTCGGCCTTTGGCAGCCCTGGTCTGCAAGATGTCATCTCATGGGGTGTGGGAGGGAAGAGGGCCGCGGCCCTGCCTACCCCGTCCTTGGTGAGCCCAGGGTGGAGGTGCTTGATTGCTCCTGGTAATGCAGTGTCTGGTCACATCTAGAGGGGAGGGAAGGCGTCACTTTTCTGGTGCGGAACCCAGCAGCCCGGGGGGCTGGCAGAGGTGGCAGTGGCAGTCGCTACCCGATTCCAGCCCGAGTCTGGGGCCAGTTTTCCTGATACGGTGAGTTAAGGGCTCCACTTCTGCACCGCAGTTTGCAAGTCAGTCTGAACCACTCTACCTAGAATCTGTCATCTGTCCCACTGCAATTATGTCATAGTCCTAATAAGTTGTTTCCCACAGAAACCAGCCACAGTGTGGGCCCTGTTCTCTGCCAAAGAACCCCAAGTCACCCCCACTGTGGACTGGGGTGTGGAAGACAAACACCAGGACTCTCCCCGGGGGGGCCTTGTTTTCTTGACAATACTCACTGGTAATGTGAGATAACCCGGGCCTTTTCCACACATTTAGGAATGCCTTTAAGATCAAATCAACAACTAACTCACGCTCTGACTTTTTTTTTTTTTCGCGTGGAATATATATACCAAATTTCAATTTAAAAACAACACTGGAAAGATCAACAGTGGCCTAAAAAGAATGGAAAGGGAGAAGAGAGTGTAGGACTCTGGGACAGAAGCCAGTCTCCTCTGCATAAACCTTGTTTTGTAGATTTGACTTTGGAACCATGTAAGTGTTCTGCATTAATTATTTAAAAATTGAAGCAAAATGAGGAAAAAGAGAAATCCCTAAAAAGTCAAAAGCAAAATCAGACAGATGTACTTAATTTTGTATCATCTTGGTGGTTTAGCCAAGCAGGCAGGAATAATTGAAGATCACTTTAAACGCTGTGATTTGACTGCACGCATCCCTGGAGGGGTACACTGCAAAGGAGAGAGGAAAGAAGCGAATCAAGTCTGAATCTGTTTTCGGTATTCATATTCCTAGGAACGGGATTGCTGCTGTCATTCTGAAACTGTGAGCTGAAGCAAGGTATTATGTTTACATCTTTGAGAGTCAAGATTTCCAGCCTAAAAGAAGAGAGATACAAATATACAATGAAAGAAGTAAGAGCGTGTCTTGCTAAATTTGCTGGAAATATCAGTGTGAGCTCACTTAGTACTTCCTCTTAAATCATGCATCTGCTGACCCTGGCCATTGAAAAGTCACAGAAGCATTGAGTGACCCAGGGGCAGAGACCACCACTGGTGTCCAGTTGATGGTCTCTCCTTGAATAAATAGCTGAACTAAGGGCTGGAGCAAGACATGGACAAGGTGGACAGGGTGCATCTGTTTCACCAGAGAGCAAGGGAGCTTTCGCTGACTCCTGGTCTTGCTAGGATCTTGTCACTCACTGCACAAGAGCTTCCCAACCATGGTGGACTGGGAGAAGCTATCAACCAATGTGGTTCTAGGAGGTGTTGTTCAGTTGCTAAGTCGTGTCCAACTCTTTGCAACCCCATGAACTGCAGCACACCAGCCTGAGTTTGCTCAAACTCATGTCCATTGAGTTGTTGATGCCATGCAACCATCTCATCTTCTGTTACCCCCTTCTCCTCTTGCCCTCAATCTTTCCCAGCATCAGGGTCTTTTCCAATGAGCTGGCTCTTTGCATCAGGTGGCCAGAGGATTGGAGCTTTAGCTTCAGCACCAGTCCTTCCAATGAATGTTCAGGACTGATCTCTTTTAGGATTGACTGGTTTGATCTCCTTGCAGTCCAAGGGACTCTCAGGAGTCTTCTCCAACACCACAGTTTGAAAGCACGAAACTTTAATGAGCTTCACTTTAATTCATGACTCAGGAAGGCTTGTTTTCTCTCCCCGTCCCCACCCTTTTTAAATAGTTCCTTTGAGTTCTCATTGCCCTGTCTTGTTGGTTTTTAATCTTAAAATCTGTTACATACATCTTCTGCCCTCTCCTTCCCCCTCACCATCAAGCCCTGCTCTTCAGACTTTGCCTTTTCCAGTGGAGCCCAGCAGATCCTGTTGACTCTGATGGGTGCAGAGATAAAATGATTTGTGGTCACACTCTAATAAAAACATGCACTTTGTTGTACACTGCAGAGAGAAATGAACAGAAGACAGAAGAGCATCAGTACAGGCCTTTTAACTATCACTGACTGTGTGCTTAGCACCGAAGCTAGGAAGGGGAGTAGGAACCCCATAACAGAGACTTCACGATGCAGCACATCGAGGGGTGTGGTGGAGTGGTGAACCCAGGCTGAGAAGGGAGAGCACGGCAGGTCAGGGAGGCTGGGAAAGACATCAGCAAAGGGTGAGCAAGTCCACCAGGAGAGGTGAGGCTGTGAAAGAGCCATGGGTGCCCCCACTGTGGGTGGGCTCCTGCAGTTGGGAGCTCAGAAGATCAGTGGCCGCCACTCCTGGTTACAGGTGATACACATATAGCCTGTACCTGCTTAACCGAAAAAGAATTTGCTCACTCCTCGGGGAGCTCAGGCTCCAGCGGGCTTCAGGTTTAGCTGGACCCAGAGGTTTCAGTGATGTTGTGTCTCTCTGTTCCCTCTGCACCCTGCAGCTGTGCTTCCCTCTGTGTGTGGGCCTCACTCTGTCTTGGTGCAAGGGGGCCTCCCCCTTCTGCCTGAGGGTGACAGGCATCACTCTCCAGGGTCGTATCCCCCTGGGGTTGCATCGCTGATTCGACACAGTTTTCTCCTCCTGCTTCAGCATAAAAGGTGAGCATGGAACCCAATCTGGCTGGACTCCACCATGTGGCTAAGGGCCCTGAGAGTGGGTAGGTTCCCCTGGAAGAGACATTGGGCCCATGGGCAAGGTGGGATGCAGCAGCACCATGGATGAAGTTTGGGCCCAGGCTCTCCAGAGTCTCAGAAGAGCAGTTACCAAGGTTGGATTTCCTTCTGAAGGTGATGGAGAGCAAAACAGGGTTCTAAGGAAAGATGTGATGACCAACGTTTACTTTGAGAGAAGTTGACAGCCAAGTGGGAGGCTGTTGAAAAAGCCTAACCAGCTGACCCAGGAACAAAGAAACCGGGGAACCAATGGACCAGGGAAGCAAGGGACTAGAGAACCAAGAGACTGGGAACCAATGGACCAGAGGACCAAGGGACTAGAGGACCAAGGGACCAGAGGACCAAGGGACCGGAGGACCAAGGGACCAGGGAAACAAGGGACCAGAGGACCAAGGGACTAGAGGACCAAAGGACTAGAGAACCAAGGGACTGGGAACCAAGGGACCGGAGGACCAAGGGACTGGGAAACAGGGGACCGGAGGACCAAGGGACCGGGGAACCCAGGGACCAGGGAACCGAAGGGACCAGGGAACCAATGTAACCAGGGAACTGAGGGACTGGGAACTGAAGGAACAGGGAACCCAGGGACCAGGGAACCCAGGGACCAGGGGACCAAGAGACCCAGAACCAAAGGACCAGGAACCAAGGGTCCAAGAACCAAGGGACCAGGGACTCAAGAGACCCGGAACCAAAGGATCACGGAACCAAGGGACCAGGGAACCAGGAAAAGGCAAGGCATGAGGTGGGGAGGATGAGGAGGGATTTAAGAGAGAGAGGCTGCAGGATTTGATTCTGAGGAGGAGTCAGGATTCGATGTCCTGCCATTGACCAGGGTTAGGGCCAAGGTTAGTCCTTGGATTAGGGACTTGGCTTAGTTTCTTCCTCTCAGTGGGACTCAGTTTCCCCTCTGTGAAATAAGAGGTTGGGGTGAAAGATTCCTGAGGTTCCCTGAACATGACAGTGTCTAGGCTTTGTTTTCAGAAACTGAAATCCAAGTTTGGTAACATAAGCTTCTTGTCACACTTGGATGCATTGTGGAGTTTTAGAAAGGCAGGGGCAGGGTGGATACTTCCAGAACCTAGGGACTCTGATTTTCTTTAAGTAATGTGCAGGGGAGCCTTGGTGACCACACATGCCCTGACCCCTCATAAAGCCCTTGCCCTCCTGTGGCCTGGTCATAAACTTTCCTGAAAAGGTCATGTGAATTTATCGTCCCCAATGCTTTATAATTAGAAACTACGGTCTCCCTTCCACATGACACTTTTGAGTTCTAGCAGATCTTAAATTAAAACTGTATACATGTTTCAAAATGTTCTTTGGGAAACTTGAAATGCGCAAGTTGAAAATTCGATAAGGTCCTGAACGCTTATCTAAATAAACATACAAATTCGACCTCAAATGTTTTAGAGAACACATGTGGAATTAAATGTGTGCGTTAAAACTCTGATTATATCTTAAATGTAAAAACTCATCAAAGAAGTCTTCTAGGGGAAACACTTCAGGGTGTATGGCAAATTTCTCTTTTATAGAGGTCACCAGAGCGATGAGGAAGTGGGTTGCAGGGCTCTCCCAAGTGACCGGGAGACGGAGCGATTGGCTGCCCTTGTTTAAAGAAGAAAATGTGTGTTTGTGTGTGTGTGTTTACGTAGGGATAAAGGGCAAGATGAACTTCCCCAGGCTACACATTTTTTTAAGCGTTTTTAATTATTTTACTTGACTTTATGTTCCTGCTTCATTTCTTTATCTCGTGCTTTAGGGAAGATGGGTAAATAACAACCAAGAATGCCTCCGTTTCCCCTCCTTTTGGGTGGAAGTCTGGTCGGAAGCTGGTAGGGGCCTGAGTCCCACCCCAGGCTTCCCCCTCTAATTTGCCTTCCCCCTCCTTGGCTCTGCTGACTTTCCCTTCCTCCTCTTCAAAGAGGCCCTCACACCTAACTCCAAGGAGATGCTCTCTGAACTCGGAATATAAAGGAAAGCTGGTTTTGTTTTATTTTTCTGATGGATGCTCCCCCCTCTCCCCACTGAGGAACAATTCATGAACGATGATATCAAAGGATGGAGGTGTGTCACCTTTATTTCCCTGGGCCACACAGGAAGCATTTTGCCCATACATTGTACATCTTTTGAGTGTGACTTCTATACTCTGGATCCATTCTGAAATCTGTGGCTTGCTGGCTCATGGCTAAACAGCTTGGATCATAATCGATTATATTTTTGGCTGTACAGAGGTTTGCAGTTGAAGAGGAAAATGTTTGCACTCATTTTCCATTTTTACAGTCTTCATGTAAAAACTGTGGACTATTGTGTTTTTTAAATCCCACAGGAAAAGTTTTTGGATATACTAATATTCAAATGACAGCAATGTGAATGCAGATCCTCAAGTAATTAGGTGTTTCTTACTGATCAGACTGATGAAGAGCAAGGTGAAGGAGGAGGAGAGGAGAGGATGAAGGTGCTGGCTACGTTAATTAAGAAAGAAAACAAAATGAGAAACAGAAGCCAGCCTGCCAGCTCTCGTCGCTGGGGTGGGTGGAGAATGGTCCAGCTTCCCTCCCCACGTCCTTCTCTGGCTCCTTTGTGTGTTTGAGACACTGAGACCCCCAGTCAGTAAGCAGGTATATTTCATATACTCAAGCAGGAAAGTGGTTCTACGTTACGGCATGAAGAACTGGGTCTTTATCCTTTTTTGAAGGCACGTGTGTAAGCTTAGCCGCTCAGATGTGTCCGACTCTGCGACCTCATGGACTATATATAGTCCACCAATCACCTACCCCAGTAAACTGCACCCATTTTGAATTTAAAATGTGATGCCTTTTGACGAATGCGGAACCATCTCTTCAATGCAAACATTTCCATCACTCTGGAAAGTTCCCTTATGCCCCTTGCAGTCAATCACCTCCTCCTCCCCAGCCACCAGCACCCACAGATCTAATTTATGTGCCTGTTTTGCTTTTTCCAGAAAGTCATAAAAAGGAAGTTGTACAGGACACAGCCCTTTGTGTCTGGCTTTTTACGCTTAGAACACTGCTTTTTAGATCCATCCACACGGTGCATGCACGCTGAGTGTTCTGTCGTATGGAGACACTACAGTCTATTCATCCATCTGTCAGCTGATGGACGTGGTGGTTGTATCTGGCTTTTGGTGATATGAATAAAGCTGCCTTTAAGTCCGTTTTCTTCTCTCTCAGGTAAATACCTAGGAGTGGGATTCTTGAATCCTATGTAAGTAGATACTTAAGAAGAAACTGCTCAACTTTTTTCCAAAATGGCAGGACCATTTTGCATTCCCACCAACAATGTATGAAATTTCAGCTGTGGATGGCTATAAACAACAAACCCAAAAAAATAGCAAGAGTGGGCAAGGGTGTGGAGACATTGGAAGTCTCACAGCTTGCTGATTGGGGTGTAAAATGGCTCAGCTATGCAGAATGACAGTTTGGTGATTCCTCAATAGGTTAAATATAGAATGATCGGTGACCCAGCAATGCCGCCCTTGGGTACTAAATACCCCAGATAATTGAAAACAGGTGTTCAGCAAAGCCTGTACACAAATGTTTATAACAGAGTTATTCGAAATTGCCAAAACATGGAAACAGCAGAACTGTCCACTGATGGATGGACGGGTTTACCAAGCGTGGTGCAGCCACGCAACGGGATATTATTCAGTCTTTAAAAAGAATGAAGTACTTGTTGGGCATCACTCATATAACATGCTAGTGACAATAAGAAAAAAGCAGACTCACAGAGCCAGAGAACAAGCCAGCGCTCGCCCGTGCGGGTGGTGACGGGAGAGTTAGCGTTGGCGGAGTGGGAGGCACAAACTGCTGGGTGTAAGATGGGCTCAAGGATGTATTGTACAGCTTGGGAAATACAGCCAATATTTGGTAATAACTGTAAATGGAAAGTAACCTTTCAACATCATGTAACAATTCTTAAAAATAAGGAATGATATACTGATCTACAAAGTGGATGGACCTTAACAACATTATATCAAATGAAATAAGCCAGGGAAAAAAAAATCACGTATTGTATGGTTCCATTTATATGAAATGTCCAGAAAAGGCAAATCCATAGAGACAGAAATCAGATTAGTAGTTGCCAGGGGTTAGGAGGAGGGGATGTATTAATCATGTTTTCCATTTTCTGTATTTTATAATGCTTTGACATCTTGAGGCCTCTTGGGCGCAGAGAGGGACTGCCCCTCCCAGAGTCAGCCGATTCCTGGAGATAGCAAACAGCTTGCCTGAGGACATCCCTTTGATATGTAAACCAACCCAGATCATCTGTCTGGAACGCGGTTCCTTCTCTAAAGCACCCCAGGACCAGTTACCAACAACTTGGGACCGTCTTCAAGACCCAGCTGCTCAAAGCGTTTCACTCTCCAACCTGAAGTCTGCTCAACTTGCTACCCCACCGTGCCTTGCCAGTCCCGCACAGACCATGACACAGGCCCCCACCCACACGTCCCCCTCTCACCTACCCCATGACCACCCTGGCATGTTCTCCAGTGGCTCTGCTGTCTCTTCCCTTGAATCTGGGAGTATAAAAAGTTCCTGCTTCCTGACAGTCACATCTGTTTCTACGCGCCTCAGCTCACCTAATTAAAACAAACCCCAGGAACATTTAAAACGGGGCAATAGGAAGTGACTTTAATGTGTATAGGTTTACCGTTTGGATTGATAAAAATATTCTGGAATTAGGTAGTGGTAATGGCTGCTCAGCATTGTGAATGTGCTAATTGTTTCTAAGGGTAAATTTTATTCTGTATTTTGCATTTCTACATAGACAGTCATGTTGTCTCTGAATAAAATGTTTTGTATTCATTCTTTCTTATTATGTGCCCCCCTTTTTTTTTTCTTGTCTTATTGCACTGGGCAGGACCTCCATACAATTCTGAAAAGAAAAAAAAAATGTGAGCAGAAACCCTTGCCTTTTTCCCAAACGCAGGAGGGAAATATTCAGATTCTTGCCATCAAGTATGATATTAGATGTAGGCTTTTCATAGGTTCTCTTTATCAGGTTGAGGAAATTCCCTCCCATTTTTTGTTTTCTTAAAGTTTTTGTAATGAATAGGTGTTGGAGTTTGCCAAATTCTCTTTCTACATCTCTTGAGTTGATCATTTTGTTTTCTCTTTTAAAGTCTGTTGATACAGCAAATTACATTCACTGATTTTATATGTTGAACCAATTTTGCATCTCTCAGGTGAAGTCTGCTTAGACATGATTGATCATTCTTTTTATATATTGTTGGATTTAATTTGCTAACATTTTGTTAAGAGTTTTTATGTCTAATGTGGCTGTTTTCCTTTGTAGCATCTTTCCTTGGTTTGGACATGGAGATAATATCGGCCACCCGAAATAAGTTGGCAGGCGTCCCCTCCACTCGTATTTTCTGGGAAAGGTTGTGGAGAATGGATATTATTTCTTTCTTGCTGTACTCAGTCATGTCCAACTCTTCCTGCCAGGCTTTTCTACCCATGGAATTTCCCAGGCAAGAATACTGGAGTGGGGTAGCATTTCCTACTCCAGGGGGGATTGCACCCGCGCTCTTGCATCTCCCAGGGAAGAATACTGGAGTGGGGTGGCATTTCCTACTCCAGGGGGGATTGCACCCGCGCTCCTGCATCTCCCAGGCAAGAATACTGGAGTGGGGTGGCATTTCCTACTCCAGGGGTCTTCTCAGCCCAGGGATTGCACCCGTGCTCTTGCATCTCCCAGGCAAGAATACTGGAGTGGGGTGCCATTTCCTACTCCAGGGGGGATTGCACCCGCGCTCCTGCATCTCCCAGGCAAGAATACTGGAGTGGGGTGGCATTTCCTACTCCAGGGGTCTTCTCAGCCCAGGGATTGCACCCGCGCTCTTGCATCTCCCAGGCAAGAATACTGGAGTGGGGTGCCATTTCCTACTCCAGGGGGGATTGCACCCGCGCTCCTGCATCTCCTGCACTGAGAGATTCTTTGCGACTAGTGCCACCTGGGAAGCCCCGCTTCCTTCTTAAATGTTTGGAAATATAAGCTCATGAGGACATCTAAGTCTGTACTTTTCTTTGTAGAATCTGAAGAAATTCAATTCACCATGAATTTAATTTCTCTAACAGATGTAAGATTATTCAGATTATCTGTTTCTTCTTGGGAGAATTTTGGCAGCTGTGCCTTTAAAGAAATTGTTTCATTTCGTCTACCTTGTAAAATTTGTGAAGTTGTTAATAACATTCTCTAATCGTTCCTTCAATTTCTGTGCTATCTGCCTTATCCTTAACATTGGTACCTTATGTATACTCTTTTTTCTTCTTTGCTCTGTACAAGTGGTTATCAGTTTAATGCTTCTGTGGATTTTTTCCTATTGTTTCTCTGTTTCTGTGTTGTTTACTTCTGGTCCTGTCTCTGTTTTTCCTTCTGTTTGCTATGGCTTTAATGTGCTCTTCTTTTTATAGTTTTCTAAGTTGGAAGCTTGGGGAGTTGGTTCGAAGAGTTTCCTCTTTTCAGTATTTATTTGTGTTTTTGTTTATTTAGCTGCCCGGTCTTGGTTGCAGCAAGGAAGGTCCTCAATTCCTGCAGCTCTTGGTTGGGACATGTAGGACCTAGTTCCTTCACCGGGAATTGAGCCTAGGCCCCCTGCAAGGGGATTGTGGAGTCTTAGCCACTGGACCACCAGGGAACCTCCCCCACTCTTTTCTAATATAAGTAATTAATGATATAAGTTTCCCTGAAGCATTGCTGTACCTTCATCCTACAAATTTTAACATATTTTCCTTTCTGAGTATTCAAATTATTTTCTAATTTCTCATGTGTATTTTCTTTGACTGGATTATTTGTTGCTTAACAGTCAAATATTGGGATATCCAGATGTTGTTCTGTTGCTGGTTTCTGGGTTAGGTACATTACAGTTAAGAACATATATATATTTTGTACAACTTCAATCTTTTAAATTTTGTTGTGACTGGTTTTATGGCTGTATGTTCTATTTTGGTGAATATTCAGTAGACACTTGAAAATAATGTTGGGTGCAGTGTACTAAAGCATGTCAGTTAGTTCAAATTGATTGATCTTTTCAAATCTTCTACAGCCTTATTAATTTTTTGTATATTTTGTTGGTATCAGCTCCTGAGGGAGGAGTGTTGAAATCTCTTGCTATCTTTGTGGGTTTGTCCATTTTTCACTTTAGTTCTCTCAGCTTTTGCTGAATATATTTTGAGGCTCAGTTAGTAGGGAGAGACACAATTAAGATTATGTCTTCTTGATGGATTGGCTGTGTCCATTTATAAGGTCCCGCTCTTTCTTTGTAATAGTCCTTGTTCTAAATTTTAGTCTTTCTAATATTCATGTAGCCACTTCAGCTTTCTTTTGACTGGTGTTCACATGGTATATATATTTTTCTCTCTTTATTTTTAACCTTTCTGTGGCAATATACTTAAAAGGTTGTTGTTTTTTTTAAAAGTATATAGTTGTCTTGTTTTCTTTCCACTTTTACAATCTCTGTCTTTTAAATGGAGAATCTACATTTAATGTAACCATTCGCATAGCTGAATTTAAATCCATATCGTGCATCTTGTTTTCTATTCTGTTGCTGCTAAGTCTGCTAAGTCATTTCAGTCGTGTCCAACTCTGTGCGACCCCATGGACTGCAGCCTACCAGGCTTCTCCGTCCATGGGATTCTCCAGGCAAGAACACTGGAGTGGGTTGCCATTTCCTTCTCCAGTGCATGAAAGTGAGAAGTAAAAGTGAAGTCGCTCAGTTGTGTCTGACTCTTAGCGACCCCATGGACTGCAGCCTACCAGGCTCCTCCATCCACGGGATTTTCCAGGCAACAGTACTGGAGTGGGGTGCCATTGCCTTCTCCTTCTATTCTGTTACTTCATTCCTTTTTTCCTGTTTTTGAGTCTTCTTTCAGATTAATTAAATATTGGTGTGTATTCAGTTCTGCTTTACAATTGGCTTGTTTTCCTCTCCCCAGCTCTCTGTTGTTGTCCTAGGCTTCACAATACGCACCTTTAACTTACCATAGTCTGTCTCCAAATACCGTTTTCCGCTTCACACACCACTGCATGAAACTTAGAATGGTTTCTCTCCACTTTTCCCTCTCACTCCCTGTGCTTTCGTCGTCATACCTTTTACCCCCACGTGTGTGAAAAGCGCTGCCATATCACTCCCGTTTTTTGTTTTAGACAGTTGTTCACCTTTGAAAGAGATTAAAATATAATTTTACATTTACTCATCTGTACTAGTTCTGGCATTCCTCATTCATCTGTGTAGACTCAGATATATATCTGGCATCATTGATATCACACTTTCTGCCTGAAGAACTTTCTTTAATATTTTTTTTTTGTAGTGAAAGAAGATGAGGAAAGAATTGACTCAGTTGTAATTGGTCTTAAAAAGTGTCTGTTTTGCTTTCTCTTTTGAAAGGTATTCAATATTTCCAGTTTATAAAATCCTGGGTGGACAGCAGCTTTGCCTTTCATCTTTCAAAGATGTCACTCCACTGTCATTTGGCTTTAAAGTCTCTGACAAGGCAACTTCTGTAATTCCTATCTTCGTTCCTCTGTATACAGAGTATATTTTTTTCCCTCCAGTTTCTTTTAAGATCTTGTCTTTATCTTTGGTTTTTAAATATTCAGCTATGACTGGAAAAGGTCAGTCCTCATCTCAGTTCCCAAGAAGGGCAGTGCTAAAGAGTGTTCAAACCACCGGACACCTGCACTCATCTCCCACCCTAGTAAGGTTATGCTTAAAATCCTCCAAGCTAGGCTTCAGCATTACATGAACCGAGAACTTCCAGATGTTCAAGCTGGGTTTAGAAAAGGCAGAGGAGCCAGAGATCAAATTTTCAACATTTGCTGGATCATAGAGAAAGCAAGGGAATTACAGAAAAACATCTACCTCTGTTTCATTGGCTATGGTAAAGCTTTGACTGTATGGATCATAACAAACTGTGGAAAACTCCTAAGTGATGGAAATACCAGACCATCTTACCTCTCCTGAGAAACGTGTGTATGGATCAAGAAGCAACAGTTAGAACCCTGTATGGAACAACTGACTGGTTCAGGATTGAGAAAGGAGTACAATAAGGCTGTTTATTGTCACCTTGTTTATTTAACTTATTTGCAGAGCACATCACGTGAAAACCTGAGTTGGATGACTTACAAGATGGAATCAAGATTTCCAGGAAAATATCAATAACCTCAGATACACGGATGCTGCTGCTGCTGCTGCTAAGTTGCTTCAGTCATGTCCAACTCTGTGCGAGCCCATAGATGGCAGCCCACCAGGCTCCCCCATCCCTGGGATTCTCCAGGCAAGAACATCCAATGCATGAAAGGGAAAAGGGAAAGTGAAGTTGCTCAGTCGTGTCTATCTCTCAGCAAACCCATGGACTGCAGCCCACCAGGCTCCCCCGTCCATGGGAGTTTCCAGGCAAGAGTACTGGAGTGGGGTGCCATTGCCTTCTCCAGCAATGCAGTCCAAGGAATTGCAAAGAGTCAGACATGACTTAACAACAATCTGATAATTCTAACATCTAGATCATCTCTGGGTCTGGTTTTCTGATTATTTACCTTTTGACAGTGAGTCATCTCTTTTAATCTTTCTATGTCAAAAAAGGTTTTTCTAATAAATAAAAAATTTTAAGACATGCTTTTAAATTTGGGACATTGTATGAGAAGGAACAGTAGAGACTGAACTTAATAGTATTTACGATAAGGGGGCAACAGAGGATGAGATGGTTGGAGTCTGAGCACACTCAAGGAGATGGTGAAGGACAGGGAGGCCTGGCAGCCTGCAGGTCACGGGATCACGAAGAGCTGGACACTATTCAGTGACTGAAGAACAGCAGCTCTGCCTAGGAATGGGCATGCATCTCCTGAGAGACTTGCTGGGAGGGGATTTGAGTCTTTCTGTTCAGTAGTTGAGTTAGGCGTGGAGTCTTTGTTGCTAAACTCCCTTCCCTGAAGGGTGCCTCTTCCCTCTCTTTACTTCGGGCCTGCAGTGTTGTGGAATCTTCTTCCATCTTCACACTGCACCCTCAGCTCCATTCTCCCTGTACTTCTGCTCCGCAAAGAGGAGCTTTCTTGACCTTCTCCCCGTGGTGGTCTGTGGTTGCAGACCCTGCAGGCAGGATTCAGAGAGGTTTCTCTTCCCTTGCTTGGGTCTGTCTTACGTCTACACCGAGGTCTCAGGCATGAGGCTTTCTCAGCACTCCTGCCCTTCCCTCCTGACTGCCAGATCCTCCCTTGTTGGCATGGGGGAGGCTTTTGGGTTGGAGAGCTTCCTGACCCTCTTCCTACTGAGCTGATCTAGCCCCTTCTACAGGGCAGACAGCTTTTGCTTCTTTCCCGTCTCTGAGGCAGAGCATCTTCTCCTGGGCCCTGGGAGCTGACCCTCCCCCCAGCTTGTCTTTTGCTTCATCATAGAAAAGGAAGCAGGAAGGGTTTCATGCCTCTGCACCACTGAGAGACCCTCCAAGGTCTCCTTCTCTGCCCCTGACCTTTCTTTTAATATTTATTTTTAAATTGGGAAGGTTGAAATTGTAATTTACATGTTATTTATTTATTGGCCACATAATATGTGGGATCCTAGTTCCCCGTTCAGTTCAGTTTAGTTCAGTCACTCAGTCGTGTCCAACTCTTTGTGACCCCATGAACTGCAGCACTCCAGGCTTCCCTGTCCATCACCAACTCCTAGAGTTTACTCAAACTCAGGTCCATTGAGTCAGTGATGCCACTGAACCATTTCATCCTCTGTCATCCCTTTCTCCTCCCATCTTCAATCTTTCCCGGCATCAGGGTCTTTTCAAATGAGTCAGCTCTTCGCATCAGGTGGCCAAAGTATTGGAACTTCAACTTCAACATCAGTCCTTCCAATGAACACCCATGACTGATTTCCTTTAGGATGGACTGGTTGGATCTCCTTGCAGTCCAAGGAACTCTCAAGAGTCTTCTCCAACACCACAGTTCAAAAGCATCCATTCTTCCACGCGCAGCTTTCTTTATAGTCCAACTCTCAAATCCATACATGACTATTGGAAAAACCAACAGAGATCAAACCCACGCCCCCTCCACATTGGGAGCATGGAGTCTTAACCACTGGACTGCCAGGGAATTGCCCCCTCCCTCCTTCCCCCGACCTTTCTAGAAAGAACTTGGTAAAGGCTCCTAGGAAAACGCTGGGGAGCAAGTGCAGACTCCCCTTGTGTCCGGAATTACCAGGGATGCTGAGCTGCCTGGTGAGCCATTGTATTAGCTGATTAGCGCTGCTTTAAGGAATTACCACGCTTGTTGGTTTAAAACAACAGAAATATCATGTATGAAACGAGTTGCCAGTCCAGGTTCGATGCACGATACTGGATGCTTGGGGCTGGTGCACTGGGACGACCCAGAGGGATGGAATGGGGAGGGAGGAGGGTTCAGGATGGGGGACACATGTATACCTGTGGCGGATTCATTTTGATATTTGGCAAAACTAATACAATTATGTAAAGTTTAAAAATAAAATAAAAATAAAATAAAATAAAACAGCAGAAATTTGTTCTCTGGCAGTCCTACAGGACAGACGTCCTCCTTAGGCCCTAGGGGAGACCTTGCTTCTTTGCCTCCTGGAGCTTCTAGCCTCTGCTGGCATCCTCCATTCATGGCTGCCACACTCCAGCAACTGCCTTCACACCGCCTCTGTGTCTCTGTGTCTGTCTTCTCTGTGTGTCTCTTAGAGGGTAACTTGCCATCTGATCTAAGACTCA